>NC_051157.2:170428589-170452860 GCF_013339745.2 Dermacentor silvarum
ATCAAAGTACTGGCGCAGCGGCTTCCCTTGAAACAGCATCATAAAATTCTGCTCTTTACTGTTGTAGGAGCCGTGCCGTCGTTCCTACTCAAAAGGGCGAAGGCGGTGAGCCGAGCGGTGGCTGCGACGACCAGCGCGGCTAGCTTCCAGAACGACACATGCGCGTGTCGAGCATGTGCCTCGAGCACGCGCTGTGCTTCTTTATTTTTCACTTCGTTGACAGCCGGCGCCAAGGCACCGGCTGAGAGCGTCGACCAAAGCGCCCCGCGTTGCGGCGTCGGTGGGCGCTACAACTTTCATCATTGTACAAAAGAGGCCTCAGGCACGGCCGACGGATAAAAAAAGAGTTGCAGTGGCTTAGCTCGGCTATGCCAGGATATACGTAGCGTTAGCAAATGTTCAGCTGATTATTCTTAGCTTTCCTGGTTGTCTCCTACGCTCAACCGCTAATTGCCAGGCAACTACTTCAGGATCCGATGAGTCAAGCTTCTCCGTTCTTCAGCGCTGTTGAGCAGCATTTGCGCTCTCCTTCTCCATGGCTATACCACACTGGCAAACGCCAGTCAGAAGCGCAGCGGCTCCAGCGCAGTGTCAGACGGCGACTGCACAGCGAGCGCGCGCCGGCGCCAGTGCGTCTACCACGGCTACGACGTCACTCCTCTGGAATGCGCAGACCGGCGGCGGTGAGTCGCGTGCGGCGGCGGCGGAGTGCGCGAGAGGTGCCGGCTCCGGTGGTCCGGTGCGCAAGCCGTGTGACATCACTGATCCTTGCGCATGCGCAGCACGGCTCTTGATGTGCCGCGCGAAACGGGCTTGGCTAGGCCAGTGTAGCTAACGCTACAAAAAAGGTGCGGCCTGCCGCGTCGGGTGCGTTGCAATGGGAGCGAATGTGACAGCCGTAGTTGCATTGTCGGCCGCTTGGCTGGGCCGAACGGCGCTAGTCATCGGCGATGGAACGCATCGGCTTGCACGCGCGACGGCGTTCCAAGCCCGTTCCTGACGCATTTGCTATGCCGATGCCCCCGACGTGTGGCACCGCGGCGGATCACATCGTTTTCGATGCACGCGGCAGGCCGGCCGCGTCGGGTGCGTTGCAATGGGAGCGAATGTGACAGCCGTAGTTGCATTGTCAGCCGCTTGGCTGGACCGAACGGCGCTAGTCATCGGCGATGGAACGCATCGGTTTGCACGCGCGACGGCGTTCCAAGCGCGTTCCTGACGCATTTGCTATGCCGATGCCCCCGACGTGTGGCGCGGTGGCGGATCACATCGTTTTCGATGAACGCGGCAGGCCGCAGCTTTCTTTTATCCAGCGGCCGTGCCTCAGGTATGTCAATTCTAGCCACAATACCTCGGGTACAGGCGGCTGTTACCTTCGGCGACCGCACTTGTTTGCTGTCTGCCGTTGGTATTATTTGCACTGCCTTCATGCCTAATAGTCGAGTGAGCACACTTCCATGAGCTAAATGTAGGGCCATTAGCAGTCCTCCCCCCCCCCCCCATTTGGCAAGTCAACAAACGGTGTTAAGGCGACATTCATGCGATATTTCTGTAGTTTCGCTTATTTGTCGTCGTCTGTAATCACAGTCTGCTAGTGTTATTTACGCGATCATGTTTTAATACAATGCATATAGTGATTAATATAGCATCACAACCGCATATCGAGTCGATAACGGAATTACACAGCTCCCGTCGTAACCTCAAAGCCAGTATGATGTTCAAGTTGCAAATAGGCAAAGGGGAAAAAATGCTGCTAACAAATCTACAAAAAAAAATGCAATCTGAAATAGGCTCCATCAATAACTGCATGAACGCAGCAGTCAGTCAGTCAAATAACTTTATTTAAAGGCCCTGCGAGTTTGTGGGACGGGCAAATGGTCCCGCCTAGGTGACGGCCAGGAGCTCTTGAGCCCTGGCGGCTTCCTCGGCCCGCTGGACAGCCCAAACTTGATCGTCAAGGGCAGAGCTGAGCAACACAGTCTCCCAGCGCACGCGGAGGCGATCGCGAGAGGCTGCATCCCTATTATTGTTTGTTATGCCTCGACATTCCCATAGCATATGTTCCAGATTGGCTCTAGAACCACAGTTTTTGCATTTATCTGTCTTGCACATGTCTGGGTAAATGAGATGTGAGATCACCGGGTTCGGATAAGTTCTGGTCTGTAATTGCCGACATTCGACAGACTGCTTTTTGCTGAGCTTTTGGTGAGGTGGTGGGAAAATGCACCTTTGCAATTTGTAGTGTTGTGTGATGTCATTAAATCTGGTCATACGATCCTTCCATTCCCACTCCTCTACATCCTCGTTCTCAGGAGACGCTAAGGTGCCGGCCGTATTATCGGCCGTGACTCGGTCCGTAAGCCCTCGAGCCACGTCATGCGCCGTCTTATTATTATTGCTGTCTCCTGGCGAGGTGGAGGTGTGAGCGGGTGTCCATATTAAATAAACATCTTTTTCTTGACTTTTGGTACCTGCCATTAGGATTCGTAGTGCTTCAGGAGAGATTCGGCCATTAGCGAAATTTCGTACTGCCGCCTGAGAGTCACTGACTTACGTCCGCTTCGGTCTCTGATAGTGCTAGCGCAATAGCTATCTCCTCCGCAGTCTCAATGTTTACTGTGCTTGCCGTAACGCATGTTTTGCACTTCTTTTCATGATCAATTACTACGGCTGTAAAGCCGCGCCTGTGCTTGTATGTAGCAGCGTCTACAAATACTGCGTCTTTACTATTCCCAAATTTCTTTTGTATGACCATTGCTCTGCTTTGTCTTCTGCCTTTATGGTACACGAGATGCATGTTCTTTGGTAATTGGGGAACGGTTATCGTATCCCTGACACAATTCGGGATGTCCACTTTGGTTCCGTTTTGAGTATGGTACCCAATACCTAGTTTTTCTAGTATGTGTCTTGATGTCTTGGTCTTGGAAAGGCGTTCGTACTGCGCTATCCGCTGCGCCTCTATGAGCTCATCTATTGTGTTGTGCAGGCCTAATTCTAATAGCCTGTCGGTACAAGTGCTGATTGGTAGTCCTATGGCTTGTGTATAAATTTTCCTAATGAGGCATTCTAATTTAATCTTTTCTGCAGCGTACAATCTAAGGTAGGGTACGACGTATACGATCCTGCTGATAACGAACGCCTGTACCAGTCTGATCATGTTTCCTTCCTTCATTCCACTGTATCTATTGGCTATCCTTTTGATCAACCTCATAACTTGAGATACTGCCCCTTCCAACTTCCTAATGGTTTCTCCATTGTTGCCTTTTGCTTCAATGAGCAGTCCCAAAACTCTTATTTTATCAACCTTAGATATGGGTTTATCATCGGCAGTCTTCAATTCTATGTCCGTTTCTACATTGTCTGCCCCCCTGTAGCTGTTTGGTTTACGGCCCCTGCGAGTTGGCCTGTACAATAATAATTCCGATTTTTCCGCCGAGCAAACCAATCCGGTTCCCTCTAGGTATTGTTCGACTGTTTCAATCGCACTTTGGAGTGTCTGTTCTATCTGCCCATCATTACCCTCCTTTACCCATAAGGTAATGTCATCGGCATATACAGTGTGGTTAAGGCCCTCAATTTCTTCTAGTTTCGCTGGTAATCCGAATAATGCCAGATTAAACAGCAACGGTGATATCACTGACCCCTATGGTGTGCCGGCGCTACCAATCTCAATCTCTTCCGAGACGAGGTCTCCCACGGTGATCTTTGCCTTTCTGCCGGTTAGGAAGTCTCGAACATAATTGTATGTTCTCCTTCCTAATCCTAGCTCTTCAAGGCTGCTGAGTATTGTCTGATGTGTTACACTGTCAAATGCTTTCTTTAAGTCTAAGCCGAGGATGGCTCTAGTGAATCTGCCTGGGTTGTCTATGATTTGGTGTTTAAGCTGGAGCATCGCATCCTGCGTGGAAAGATTCCTTCTGAAACCCAGCATCGTGGAGGGAAATAGGTCCCTGTCCTCGAGATAGTTAGTCTCGCTAGGATTGCATGCTCCATCAGCTTTCCAACGCAAGATGTGAGAGATCTCAGATTCTCCAGTTGTAAGCGCCTGCCTGGTTTAGGTATTAACATGACGTGTGCCGTCTTCCATTGTTGTGGTATTTTGCTGGTTTTCCAGCATTCATTGATATATTCTGTCAATTTTCTTATAGACTCATCATCTAGGTTCCTGAGTATCTTATTTGTGATTCCGTCTGGTCCGGGTGCTGAGTTAGTATTAAGTTTTTGCGAGGCTGCCTTACTTCTGCTTCACTAATTTCCCTGTCAAGTTCGTTGTTTACTACTCCTGTGTAGTCTGGGTGTAGTGTATAACTGGTCTAGCCTGGGAGATATATTTCTCTTTAATCTCCTGTAGAAAGTCTTTTTCTGAACCTCCATAGGCATGAATTACCTTGTTAATGTTTTGCTTGCATACCGCCTTAGTTTCCTCTGGGTGTAGCAGGTACCTGAGAAGGTTCCATGTCTTTGCTAGCCCTAATTGATTGTCCATGTTACTACATGTCTCCTCCCATTGCTGCTTACATAGCTGTTGTGCATGCTGCTCTATGTCTCTGTTTAATCTGGCTATCCTCCTTCTGATTGCCCGGTTGTGTCTCTGACTCCTCCATCTCCTTTGCAACCCTTCCTTAGCCTCCCACATGTGCAGGAGCCTACTGTGTATGACTTCTAAGTGTGCTTCTGGTGGAACTATTTGTGTAGCCGCGGTTACGTCTTTCGTTAACTGTTCAGTCCAATCTGCGATGTTTTTAATTTCCCCGCTGGTATTCTTTCTAATGTTCCGGAATTTATCCCAGTCGACAATTTTGAGCTTCTTGCCTTTGTGTTTGCGCGGTCCTGCGCTGACTGTTATTTCTATTATACTGTGGTCGCTACCCAGACCTTGCTGTGTATTTATCCACTGCGTGTCGCTTATGTTTTTTGTGAAAGTAAGGTCTGGCGTAGTGTCGACGCAAACACTGTTGCCTCTCCTGGTAGGAGTTGAAGGATCGGTTACGAGGGTTAGGCCCTCCTGTTGCGCGTCTAGCCAGAGGTTTCTGCCTTTGGGACTCTCGACTTTATAGCCCCATGCCACGTGTTGAGCATTAAAATCTCCTCCGATTACCACCGTACGATTACCCGCTATGGCGAGTGTTTTACGAAATAGTGTTCGGAATTTGTGTTTTTTACACCGCGGGTTACTGTAAACGTTGAGGATAAAAAGGCTATCTGCTAATTTCCGTGTGGGTATAATCTCTATTAAGATATTGTCAATATCCCTTATTTCCGTATCGTGTTGCACGACCGTAAGGTTTCGCTTTACAAGAGTGGTTATGGCCTTCGTCTCTCCTTCGGCTCCACTAAATGGTTTGTAGCCTGATAATTTTGCTATTCCGTGTGTTTCTTGTATCATTATGATATCTGGGCTTTCTTTGTTAATCAGATGCTGCTGTAGATTGAATCTTTTTCTGCGGTATCCCCTACAATTCCATTGCCAGATCCTGTATGTATCGCGCCTATCCATGGCGGCATTACAGTTTTCCTGCTCCCTCGGTTAGTACCGGGGGTTTGATGTAGGGCTTGCCTGTAGTTTTGATGAGACCACCCCCACTGGATTGTAGTCCCCACGCCGCTATTCTTGTTTCTATATCCGCGATGCGGGTCACTATCGAATTAAGCTGCTGCTGTATTTGTTGCATGATTCTTGCGCCCATTTCCTCTATTTTTGCCTCGACTCTTTGCTCGACTTCTTCCTGACGCTCTGGAAGTGCACTAACCGGTTTGGTCTTTTTCTCACTGTTTCCCACTGTATCTTCCGTGGCTTTACGTTTAGCCGGAGTAGCTACATCCTCCTCCATATCTATTTCTCTTTCCTCCGCTACAACTTGTGTCACTTCTCGGTTTTCTGCCATTCCTTTCCTAATTCTGTTATTCTCCTCTTTCAGCTTTCTGTTCTCCTCTTTTAATGCGGCGTTACTTTGATTATACTGTACCATCATCTGCCTAATCTGTGCTAATTCTTTCTCTAGCTCTCTTATTTTACTTTGAGAAGCAGCCTTGGCCCCCGCGCGCGCCCCGGAGACTGCGTTCGCCCAGCTCACCTGTAAGGGTCCACTGGGGCCATTGCTGGAGTGTGCTTCTTCTTTGTCACTGTGGGATCTGTTACGTGACGTCGAGCGGCCCTCTTCTCTTCTGTTGAGTCTAGGGAAGGATCCCGATCTGTCTCGTCCTCGAGTATCTTGGCTCTTGTCCCTCTTGTTGTATTCTGACTGTTTTCCTCCGTATGGTCCTTGGCTGTTCTGATATGTCCCTTTTGTTTCTTTGGCATCATGGAGACTGCGCGCTGCCTCCGCCTCTTCTTCTTCCCTTCTGGCCCTCTCCCAGCGGCGTTTCTTCACTAGGTACGGTAGCTTGTACCTGGCCTCACATTTGCGATCCGCCGTAGGGTGATTCTTGCCGCAGAGCTTCCATTTTGCTTCACATTCGTGGTCTTGCGGTGGGTTTTCACTTCCGCACCCTCTGCATACCTTGTCGTTTGGGTTAGGGCAGACGTCGGCTCGATGGCCTAGTCGTCCGCACTGGTAACACATGTCGATCCGTTTTCTGTAGCGCACACATTTGGCTAGTACGCACCCGTATTTCACATAGTTTGGGACGTAGTGTCCGTCGAATAAAATGATGACATTTGTGCTGTTCCCCATCCTCTTGGCCATAAAGACGCCCAGATTCTGCGGCCTCACCCGATTCTCCCATATGTCTTTCGGGGATTCTTCCAGGGATATCCCCCGTATTATTCCTTTAGATGTATTCTCCGGGGCGGCTTCATAGGCACTTGTGTCGAATTCTTGGTTGCCTATCTTCAAGCTGTTAATATGCCTGTATTTTGCAGCACGGTCGTCGGATGGCGTACTGACCACTAAAATGTTCTGCTTATAGTTGACACACACGATGTCCCCTTCTGATTCTCCTCTGGTAATTCCAGCGGCATTACGCACACAACATCCTAGGCGATCGAGCAGGGGCGTAGCCAGGGGGGGGGGGGGGGGGGGGGGGGCTTCAACCCCTCCCTCCCCCACTTACTCACCCTTTTTTCTCGTCGCTTCGCGCTGACATATAATTCATGAAACCGGTGCTACTATCACAATTTCATTGCTGGGCGCTTCCGTTTGGGTTGGTAATTTACAGAGAATCATGTCTGAGTATAGAAAACACTGTCACAGTGTTTGTTAAGGCTTTGACACTCTGTGAAGTTATGGGCGAGAATGTGGCGGCCGCATTCTGAAGCAACAAATGCGCAACAAATGAAGCAACAAAGGTGGCAGCCGCATTTTAGATGATGGCGAGAACGCTCGAGGCCCTTTTACTTAGATTTAGGTGCACGTTAAAACCCCAGGTGGTCAAAATCTCCGGTATACATTTCCGCCGCTTCCTTTCAGGTGCCGGTTAGGCCGCGCGCGCGCAGGATCTTACGCTACGTTCACACTTGGTCTCGAAGCTGTCGGAAGCGGCAAAATCTTGCAAAAATCCGCCCGCCTAGGTGGCAAAACAGGCAGAAAAACAGGCTGCGAGCCAAATTGGTCTTGGACCGATTTTTCCGCCATGGCGAAGCGGAAACGCGGCGGAAAGTCGTTCTGCTTCACTGGAAGCTACACTAGCATGTAAACAACCGGTCGTAAAATTGAACATGGCACCAAAAGTGTAGGCTGTAATGCTGATCGACACGATCAAGAACCAGCCCTTGCTCTACGACAAGAGTGGTACTAAAACGTACTGTCAGCAATACTCGCGATAGTATTCAACCTCGCGCGACTGGAGGTGCCGCAACGAAGCCTTGGCGTGACCCAACTTCTCGCGCTTTTGCAAAGCCAGGCGAACCCACCACCGCCGTTTCTGAGGTGTCCGCGTCTTCCGTTTATTCATTGTCAATTTCTAGAAAACAAGTAGGTAGAAGTATAAAAGCCATTTTTTCTTCCACTTCCATGGCAGACAATAGTTAGGCACATTCCTCGTTGGCACTCCATAATTCTCCTCGCACATGCATGTACGGTATGTTGCAGAAGTCGCGGGGTGCTTTTCTCGTCGCGACGATAGATTGAGAGCGTAGGTTCTCATGTAGGACGCGCAGGTTTTGGCGAGCCCCAACACAAAGGCCAGCCCGGGTTTTAGCTGTGGTGTTCCCGTTGCCCCTTTGGTGTCCTGGAGGCGCCGACAATACGAAATGATGAAATGTTATTACAACTTGTAAATAAAAGCTATTAAAGAAATATTATCACGCCTAGGCACCAACCTGTGACTCAGCGCTACCGCGCCCATGTGAGGAGAATTACGGAACGCCAACGAGGAATTTACCGAAGGCCGCAGATGACACGCGAAGTTGCGTAAAATGATCACTTTTGATGACGGTACGTGGGTCAATGAATGAACATACCGCTCGAAATAATGCGATAATGAGCGCCACCACGCCGACAAACGTACGCAGACTAGATGGATCTGGACGAAAACGGCAGCGGCGGCCGCGGCGGTAGCAAAACAAATGTGAACAACTTGGACAGGCACGGAAAAAATTTTCCGGCCGCTTCGGCCTTTCCGCCCGCTTGCCGCTTCCCAAGTGACGTAGGCTTAGTCTGCGCGAGAAACGTCTCTTGTTTGCGATTGCGCCCCTACGGAAGGCTGGTAATTACTGTTGTGTTGTTGAATCCCAAACCAGCTATTACGGAAGGCTGGTAGTTGCTGTTTTGTTGTGGAATCCCAAACCAGCAATGTACACACGAAGGGGTTGATGACAGCAGTGAAATTCCACCGACTCGCAACAGAATGCACGAAACAGACAGCCGACAAGCATGAATTACTGCTGTGCGCAGTAGAGCGTGAGTAAATTCTTGTTGCAGGCGCTGACAGTTCTCCTCGGAGTTCACGCGTCCTGAGAAATTGATTATGTGCACTATGCACTGAACAAGACCGGAGTTCATTCCTGCATCACTAGTACATCAATCAGTCGAGATTCTGTGAGGTACAAGGCCGCTTCCTGTTTGCACCGGCGTAAGTGAAGCAGAAATGAGTTGCACGTAGTACTTAAAATGCCTACACATGTCATATCTGTGCTGTGCGGTGAAATATTCTGTACAATTCTGAATCTGTTGATGTAAAGGCAAATGACGGCTGCACGCTCGCACACAGCGGAAGACACAGCGGCCCATGCACTTGCCGCAGGAGATGCAACCCTCTCGTATGAGGGAGCAGGGCGACGAAAGCTTCGAGAAAAAGAAAAAAAAAAAGCCTGACGCGTTTTTGCGCGTATTTAAGTTTTCTAGCGCAAAGACGCAGCGAACAAGCTATTGCTATGGGAGTAGGTATAGCCTGGTCACACGTGCATTTTCACGCGCATAGCCGTCCTTGACTTGTGAAACGCACTTCGCCCCGACGAGGACGACGCCATCTACGCTTAACGGAAATTAACAATTAATAAGGTCTTCTCCGATCGGGCGGGTCGTCTCAATGATGCGTTTTCGAAGACTGGTCGATTCAGTGGCGCGATGAGAGACCGTTGCCCCAAACGCCCACTGTACCTGTCGTACTTACTGTATTTACTGAGCTTACTTTACTTTTTACTTAATTTTTTCACAAGCACACGCGAGGGGGGGGGGGGGGGGGGGTATACATGTATAGATATACATGTATAGAGTCTGCTTAAACTACCGGATATTTATTATCGATCACGTGACGTAGAGGAAAGCAGAAGCTCGCCCCCCCCCCCCCCCTCAGTCGGGCCGGCGAAGCCCCCCCCCCCCCCCCCCCGAAAAAAATTTCTGGCTACGCCCCTGGTCGGCGATAGAGTGGGCGTAAGTTTTCCTGCCATTTGGGACAGATGCGTATAGATAACGTGCGCGAAACTTACTATGACAGGAAGTTGTGCAACTTCCTTTGTCATTGTTTAACGAGTGGTACTCACTCTTGCCGGCGTTCTAGGGATGAAGCCCTGTCTTTGAAGGTTAGCGATACAAGGCTGGCGGATGAGCAAATTTCTGCATCCTCGAGGAAAGCCGTACCTCACGATGTGCCGGTAACACGTTCGGACAGTTTCAACAGCGGTCCGCGAACTTCGCCACACAGTTTCATTCCATTCCTTAACATGCCAGTCACTATTTTTGCAGCCAACTACTGCACACGTCTTCAATGTGCATGATTCAATCTAGCATGATTGGAGCACAGTGTGTTAGCGAAAACTCAGTTGCATTTCCGACAGCTGATCGCACAGAAGCAAGGTAGAAGCGGTAATGGTTTCGTATTCGTACGCGGTCGCTGAGGAGAGGTATGGCGCGCCGCCGTGAGCGCCATCTCGCTTTTCTAAAACAAATTGCTCCGCGAAAATGGTCAATAGAAGGGAAGAGCTCGCGTCGCCGCAGCCATAGTTGAGGCCGCAGTATGGGTGGTGAGAAGTCGGCCAGCCTGAAGGAGGCCAGGGATCGCCGTAGAAATGAAGAGGAGACAGCGCGCTGAAGAGACTCAAGAGGAGCTTGCCGAACGGTTGGCTAAATGCCGTGAAAGCGATGCCGCTAGATGGGCTCACTTAGCTCTAACGATGAATCTACTGCGCCGACCTCTGATGATGGATGCTGCTCTAGTTCTGCGTCTCTGAAGGCAGCCCGCCTTGCAAGACGTGCTGAAACTTTGAAGAAACGTCGTGCCGAAGAGACCGAAGAGAAGCGTACAGAATGGCTTAGTCTAGTGGGAAACCACTAAGTTTAATAACAAGATGTCCAACTACAAGCGAAGCCTAAGCGCAGCCAGGGGTTTGTAGCTATCGCTACTCGACTAGGTTTAACCAGAGCTAAACCACAGTCAATTTTTTTTTTTTTCGAAGCCGCGGAATTGGAAACGTCGTTGTGAATGTTTCGCTGCTTTCGCTAAGTTTTTCCTTGCAGCTATACCGCCGAAAATGTGAAGTTTACTTTCACGAAAGCAGGATTTCATGCTGGAGCGCTAAAGCGAAGTATTCATGATTTGCAACGTATTAAATACGATGGAATAGCATAGTGAAGTTCGCTGAAACTGTATCACCGTTAGATTTAATTGTTTGTCCAACTGAACGTTCAACTTGTGTGCTGAGGTCGTACTTCTCGCACGCACCTCATTAAATTATCCCGCAATCAAAGTTTACAATTACATATGCTGTTTTACGCATGTATGATGTGCGTCGATGAAGTATATTTTTTAAATCGTAATATGGCGACGGTGGGGTGCAAAGTGCATCGGTCCGTTAGCATTACGCGAACTGTTACTGTAAAGAAATTTCCTTCTATATGATTTTAGGAAAGGGGAAGAGCAAAACAATATATTTTGTTTTTCTTACAGACCAAGATGGCATACTGCTGCGTGCCCAACTGCAAGTCGGGTGGGAAAAAAAAGGTACCAGGTGCATGAGATCCCCTGCCGAGTCCACACTGCGAGAAGCATGAATCAGGGTAATTGAGAGACGTGACTGGACCCCAAATGTATCTTCCAACAATTCAAGGGTCTGCAGCTAACACTTTAAGGACGGATATTTTACGAATGACCAAAGGCGCCATCTAAAGAAGGGCATAGTGCCTACGCTCGTTCCGGAGAGATCGTCTAACTTCTGCGTGCGCCTGCAGCAGAAAGCACGATTGAGTACATTGGGCATTCAGAAAGCGAACCTACAGAGAACAAAGAAGTGGATAATTCAGCCAGTGTGACAGTGACAGTGTGACAATTTCATTTACGCGAATGCGTTGCCGAATACCAAGGCTTAATTTCTATTCCCATAGGTCTGGTTTGGCACCTCCCCCTCAATGTTTTTACTGCAATGAACCAGAAACTGTGGATCATTTCTTTATAGAGTGTCGTAGGTTCACCGTGCATAGAAAACGACTTCCAGAATGTCCCCTCCGCCAACTTGGATTTGCCATTACGCTACCTATCATTCTGTCTCTGGGGGCGTCGGCACTAGGACACTGCAATAGGAACGTATGTGAAGCCATATTTAATTTCGTAATGGAAACCAGGAGACTGCCATGCTAATTTTACTGTTTTGCTTTCCATAACAAGAAACCAAAATTAATTTCAAATTTTAAGATACTGTAGCATGAAAATTATTATTAACAATTATACTTCCTTTAATATCTCATTCTTTAGCATGAAAATCATATTTAAGTATTCATACTGCCGCCCGATTCATGGCCAATCCCCCGTAGTGGGTTGTGCTGTACCTACGGACACCAAACCAAACCCTATGGAGGGTGAAAGATCCACCGACAAAGAACCACGCGCACAGTCTTCTTCAATTGTGGTGCAAGAGCAGCAATGTGCGCCACCAAGGAATTTTGATGAGGCCTTAGACAATGACACTCATATAGTTGTCCAAGAGACGCAGAGGGGCGAAGAAGGAGCTTACAGTCTTTGCGCAACCGAGAGCGCAAAATGGTTGAGAAAAGAGAGAGAAATTAAAAGAAAAATTGATAGACTTTAGAAAACAGTTGACAGATACGAATCACAATTAGAAAAAGTCAAGGAAGACTGCAACTTTGGGTATATGTCATACATAAGGCAGCAAGCCAAGCAGAAAGACACATCGGCTGTCTTCCTTTGGAATCAAATAATTAATTTCAGACGAAAAAAAATAACATGGTTGGAAGACGTTGTGCGTCACTGCATTATGATCCTGTCCATCAATTAAGGCCTTTGAGCATGTCAGGAAAGAATAACTGCTCAAGCTACCCGGCAGGACCACCCTTCAAGAATTCCTCGGGTGCACGAGTGGTGCAGTTTCTCACTCTCTGCCCCAGTTTCTCACTCCCTGCTTTTAAGAGCAGCTTTGTCAATGAATTACATTGACAAAGCTGCGCTTAAAAGCTGATGAGTGAGAAACTGACGTCGCCTGCTTCAAGGCATTGCTCCTTCATCGTGGATGAAATGCGCATAAAGCCAAAGCTGCAATACAACAAACAGCAAGATAGTTTTGTTGGCCATGCTGACGTAGGCGAAGCGGACGATCCAGCAAATGAGCCCTTGCTGGCAAATTCGTTGTTGTGTTTCGTCATAAATGGCCTGTCAACATCGTACACGATTCCAGTGTCTTATTTCTTCACGAAGAGCCTCTCTCGTTCTCAGCTGTCGCAGCTGGTGCGAGCAGTTATCAAGAACGTTGAAGAATCTGGCTTCAAAATAGACGGACTCGTGGCTGACAACGACAAAATAAACGTAAGTGCCATGAAAGGCCTCTGTGGCCAGGGGCGTCGCCAGAAATTTTTTTCGGGGGGGGTTCAATGGCCCGACCGGGGGGGGGGGGGGGGGGGGGCAAGCTTCTGCTTTCCTCTAGGTCACGTGACCGATAATAAATATTGGTAGTTTAAGCAGACTCTATACATGTATATCAAATACATGGGACCCCCCCCCCCCCTCGCGTGTGTGTGTGCTTGTGAAGAAATTAAGTAAAAAGTAAAGTAAGCTCAGTAAATACATTAAGTACGACAGGTACAGTGGGCGTTTGGAGCAACGGTCTCTCATCGCGCCACTGAATGGACCAGTCTTCGAAAACGCATCATTGAGACGAATAGCGCGATCGGAGAAGACACCATTAAATGTTAATTTCCGTTAAGCGTAGATGGCGTCGTCGTCGTCGGGGCGAAGTGCGTTTCACAAGTCAAGGACGGCTATGCGCGTGAAAATGCACGTGTGACCAGGCTATACCTACTCCCATAGCAATAGCTTGTTCGCTGCGTCTTTGCGCTAGAAAACTTAAATACGCGCAAAAACGCGTCAGGCTTTTTTTTTTTTTTTTTTTTTTTCTCGAAGCTTTCGTCGCCCTGCTCCCTCATACGAGAGGGTTGCATCTCCTGCGGCAAGTGCATGGGCCGCTGTGTCTTCCGCTGTGTGCGAGCGTGCAGCCGTCATTTGCCTTTACATCAACAGATTCAGAATTGTACAGAATATTTCACCGCACAGCACAGATATGACATGTGTAGGCATTTTAAGTACTACGTGCAACTCATTTCTGCTTCACTTACGCCGGTGCAAACAGGAAGCGGCCTTGTACCTCACAGAATCTCGACTGATTGGTGTACTATATTGATGCAGGAATGAACTCCAGTATTGTTCAGTGCATATTGCACATAATCAATTTCTCAGGACGCGTGAACTCCGACGAGAACTGTCAGCGCCTGCAAGAAGAGTTTACTTACGCTGTACTGCGCACAGCAGTAATTCATGCTTGTCGGCTGTCTGTTTCGGGCATTCTGTTGCGAGTCGGTGGAATTTCACTGCTGGCATCAACCCCTTCGTGTGTACATTGCTGGTTTGGGATTCCACAACAAAACAGCAACTACCAGCCTTCCGTAATTGCTGGTTTGGGATTCAACAACACAACAGTAATTACTATATATCCTTCCGTAGGGGCGCAATCGCAAACAAGCGACGTTTCTCGCGCAGACTAAGCCTACGTTCACACTTGGGAAGCGGCAAGCGGGCGGAAAGGCCAAAGCGGCAGGAAAATTTTTTCCGCGCCTGTCCAAGTTCTTCACATTTGTTTTGCTACCGCCGCGGCCGCCGCTGCCGTTTTCGTCCAGATCCATCTCGTACGCGTACGTTTTTCGGCGTGGTGGCGCTCATTATCGCATTATTTCGAGCGGTATGTTCATTCTTTGACCCACGTACCGTCATCAAAAGTGATCATTTTACGCAACTTCGCGTGTCATCTGCGACCTTCGGTAAATTCCTCGTTGGCGTTCCGTAATTCTCCTCACACGGGCGCGGTAGCGCTGAGTCACACGTTGGTGCCTAGGCGTGATAACATTTTTTTAATAGCTTTTATTTACAAGTTGTAATAACATTTCATCATTTCGTATTTTCGGCGCCTCCAGGACACCAAAGGGGCAACGGGAACACCACAGCTTAAACCCGGGCTGGCCCTTGTGTTGGGGCTCGCCAAAGCCTGCGCGTCCTACGTGAGACCTACGCTCCCAATCTATCGTCGCGACGAGAAAAGCACCCCGCGACTTCTGCAACATACCGTACACGTGCGAGGAGAATTATGGAGCGCCAACGAGGAATCTGCCTAACTATTGTCTGCCATGGAAGTGGAAGAAGAAATGGCTTTTATACTTCTACCTACTTGTTTTATTGAAATGGACAATGAATAAACGGAAGACGCGGACACCTCGGAAACGGCGGTGGTGGGTTCGCCTGGCTTTGCAAAAGCGCGAGAAGTTGGGTCACGCCAAGGCTTCGTTGCCGCACCTCTGGTCGCGCGACGTTGAATACTATCGCGAGTATTGCTGACAGTACGTTTTAGTGCCACTCTTGTCGTAGAGCAAGGGCTGGTTCTTGATCGCGTCGATCAGCATTACAGCCTACACTTTTGGTGCCATGTTCAATTTTACGACCGGTTGTTTACATGCTAGTGTAGCTTCCAGTGAAGCAGAACGACTTTCCGCCGCGTTTCCGCTTCGTCATGGCGAAAAAATCGGCCCGAGACCGATTTGGCTCGCAGCCTGTTTTTCTGCGTGTTTTGCCGCCCAGGCGGGCGGATTTTTGCAAGCTTTTGCCGCTTCCTACAGCTTCGAGACCAAGTGTGAACGTAGTCTAAGATCCTGCGCGAGCGCGGCCTAACCGGCACCTGAAGGGAAGCGGCGGAAATGTATACCGGAGATTTCGACCACCTGGGGTCTTTAACGTGCACCTAAATCTAAGTAAACGGTCCTCGAGCGTTTTCACCATCATCTAAAATGCGGCTGCCGCATTTGTTGCTTCATTTGTTGCGCATTTGTTGCTTCAGAATGCGGCCGCCACATTCTCGCCCTAAACCTCACAGAGTGTCAAAGCCTTGACAAACACTGTGACAGTTTTTTCCATATGCAGACATGATTCGCTGTAAATTACCAACCCAAACGGAAGCGCCCAGGAATGAAATTGTGATAGTCGCACCGGTTTCATGAATTATGTCAGCGCTTAGAGACGAAAACAAAGAGTGGGTAAGGGGGGGGGGGGGGGGGGGGCGTTGCGGAAAAAAATTCGGGGGGGGGGGTTGAACCCCCCCCCCCTGGCTACGCCCCTGTCTGTGGCGTATTTCTGACTTACAGAAATCGACACCCGGTTGATCCCGACAGACTTTTATTTCTCAGCTTCGACTGCTGCCACATCCTGAAAAATGTAGGATCCCAATTTTGGGGAAAAGAAATTGGCCCAGACAGAGAGATATGTTCTCGTTACTTGAAGAAGATATACGACTTGCAGAAAGAATTGATCGTTAAACCCGTGAGAAAGCTTACTAGGAAACATGTCTTCCCGAACAACACCGAAAAAATGAATGCCAAGCGTGCGCTGGAAGTTTTTTCTCTGAGCGTAACGGCAGCCTTGGAATTTTTAAGAAGACAGGCAGGGCACAGCTGTGAATATATATACTCCTTCGCAGCAGCAGGACCAACAATAACTTTCATGAAGAACATCTACCGTTGGTACATACTTCACGACACCAGCAACACAGCCCAATACATCCACCAAAACAATCCCGATGTCAGACACTATGATGACCCCGACGATAGCCGCCTCGAATGGCTTGGACTAACTTTTCCCATTTATGTAGAAGAATTGAAAAAACAGCTCGCCTTCCGCGCACAACTTTTTCACGGCAGAAACCTACGAGGCGCTTCTCCTGACGACCTACTCCACGGTCGCTTGCGTTCGGCACTTGCTTGCAAAAGAAAAATTTTGCTTTCTGCTGACAAGGAAATTTAATATTAGCGACCCCATTGAAAACATTTTTTGGCATGTTGAGGTGATCCTTGGGCTCTAATGACCAACTGGACGTGCGTTCCGCGATGAGTGGCCTTGAGAAATTGCTCAAAACAGTCATCGTAGCCACTCCTGAATGTAGCACCATCCTACACGAGCAAAAACTCGTACAAAGCAAGGCGCTCCCCGTTGCAGTTCGCACACGCAAGGAACTGTCCATTCTGCCTTCAGCTGCCATTCACATCCTGGAGCGCTTCAAAGTGCAAACCGGGCCTGTAAGCTTGCCGACCCTGCAAATAACAGCAATAGTCTACATAATGTATAGGCAGATACATAGCACGAGTGGTAAGAGAGCACATGGGATGTGATAACTGCGGTGAACTAACAAGCAAAGTTGCCAGCAGCCAGCCACTTCAACAGCTCACCAAGAAACAGGACAGAAGAGGACTGCTATACCCATCAGACGAACTTCTTTACGTCCTAGAGACGATAAGAATGTCAAAAATTTGTTGAACTTGTGCGCTCCCGATTCACGAAGCCCCTGTTCAGCAACTACGCCTCCGCTGTGACCGACAAAAGCGATGTATGCAAAAACTTCGCTCGGAAACCACTCTCCTGAAGTTGTAAATCGAGCGGGCACAGTGAACACGGGTGTGGTGCGAAGTGAGCAACTTCGACGATCGACCTTGTAATGAAGCGTTCTTTGTACAAATGGTGAAGTCACAATTAACTTCTTGATTACTATGACGAGCGGCGAGTTTTTAATTGGTATATAACAGTGAATAAATATGTTTCAAAGCTTCAGAAGTAGACGCCGCACTCGCGTGGTACATCTGTCGAGGGTCATAATTAACGTAATAATAAGGAAGATCTATGGAGGCTCATGTGCAAAATCCATGACATGATCATAAGGGATCCAGTATTGGAAGATTCTGGATTAAATTTGACCGCCTGGTGTTCTTCACCATGCACCTCAATCTAAGTTCACGTGTATTTTTTTAAATTTCTCCGCAATTGAAATGCACCCGTCGCGGCCGAGAACCCGATTGCTTAATGCGCAGTTTTTAGAAATACACAGGTTTTCTTTGCTGATCACATTCTGACCGACGAAAAAAAGAAAATACTTCATCCTCCATGCCAAGCACCACAATCACTCATACTTTGTTTTAATAGAGAAGTGCGACGAGCGCGTGGTTCGCAAACTTTCAAAAAAACGCGCCTTAGACCCATACGTAAGTGGCGCCCCATCACAAGTTTCGACGATGACCGCTTTATATTGCTATGTTATTAAAGCAGTTACATATATAAGTATTTACGCAGTTTTAATCACATTTAGGGGGGGGGGGGGGGGGAGGATGTTTGTCACCTATGAGCACCAAAAACGTAAAGAGTTCGCCCCACGCCAACCCTACGTAAGTGGCGCCACCGCCATATTTTCGACGACCACTGCTTTCCATGGAAACGCCAATAATCCGGCAGGCATAGATATGGCTATGGGCCACTATAAGTGGGCGTGTGTGTGTGTGTGAGCGTGCGTATAAAGCCATTCCACGCCGCATCCACTTCTTGCGCGGCATTAGCGGCACAATAAAAGCTGTCAATAGCAGCGCACTCTTACAAGCAGCACCTTCACTTGATCCAGGCTGTGGAACAGGTAATACGTTTGGAAAGTTTACCGTATTATACGTACGTCATTAAGCAAGACTTGCTTATGCTTGCTTTGCGACGTGGTTTTCCGTGGGTGCATAGATTTATGCGCATTGAACTAGACAAGGCGCGGGCTACAATCGCACCCAACAGCTATCTAATAGTGCGGCATTCAAGTTTCAGTAATGTTAACTTTCCCGCGGCATATAGGCGGTACTTCTAACGCATTTACCAAAGCAACGTGCATGGTGCGCGCGGTGGTGAGTGACAAGCCCGTTAAAGCCAAATCGAAGTAGCGGGTAAATCGGTTCGTCTTGTGCAAAGTAGATAAAAAAAAAAAACTTAATATGTTCTATTCCTCGCGCGCCCAAATATTCGTGACACAAAAGTATCTATAAAGGAGCCGTACAGCCTAGCTGCAGATGTTCGAAGGGATATTGTACTTGCATTATATAAAAAATGTCTGTGTGCACTCTTGTTTGAGCTGTTGAGTAAATGTTTGCCGATGCTCAGTAAACCAGTGCGCTGTCGCAAATGCTGACACTCCGCCTATTTCGTAAAATAAATTAATTCTTCAATGCCCTTATGTTGTTGGGTAAATATGCACCGAAGTACTCAGGGCATAACAAGCCCCGCTGGTTTTCTCCGGGTAGTGTCCTCAACATCAGTAGTAGCCTGCTGAAGCATCTGGAAGACATATATAATTATTGTTTGTGTCTAAGGTGTCAGCCCTGCATGTCTCCATGTCATCGTTTCACAGTGGCATAAGGGCTTATTTGGTCACCACAAACACCATTTGGTCCTCGTACAACTTGCAGAGTTGCGTTCTTCAAGTCTGCCTATACCGTAGACATGTAACATTTTACTTTTCCTTTCACGTTTAAGGTTAACAATAAGCCACTTTCTCTCGTAACCAATTATAAATACGTTGGCATCCATATTACTCATAATCTCTCCTAGAAAATGCATGTCAACAGTATTACTAAGCTATTAGCATGTTTAATTTTCTATGCCATAATTTCTCTTCTTCTATTCTTACCGTTAAGCTGCAACTTTAACAAACATTAGTCAGGCCTAAACTTGAGTATGCATGCTACATTTGGGATCCAAGCCATGTAACACTTATAGATATTGTTGAGTCTATTCAAAACCAAACAGCTCGCTTAATTTTTTCTGATTACTCTCGCCACCCTAATGTCTCATATAAAAGAAAACCTTGGCTTATTAAAATCAGCTTCTCACTGCAAACTACAACGACTTTGCCTTTCCTGCAACCTGTGTTACAGTAATCCCATCCTTGGAGACCATCCGCTCTATTGTATGTGTTGTCCCGCACCGATCCCCGATACAGTGTTGGTGTACCATTAAGCGGCACCGTCTACTTTAAGTACATTATACTAGAAACTGCCAGCGACTGGAATCGCCTTCCTGCTGCCATCTCTGATGCCAATAAATTCATAGAAGCTGTCACCAATTACCTTCGCTCCTCTCTGTAATGCCTTGAGGCCCTGAGAATATAAAAAACAAATAAATTGCTCTCCTGCTAAGCCCAGCAGCAGGCATTAGTGGCAGATTGCTAAGTTCAGTTTAACCGAATTAGCAGTTTGTGTTTAGCCATTTTTGGGAAATGGTACAAAAGAAAGATGTACACTGACCAAATAAAACTTTAAAAGGCAAGACATTTCGGCTTCAGTACGGAACCTTTGTTCACAATGGGGCGAAAATGTAGAATTGCCTGTTTAAGTAGGTTTTAGCATGTGACGCAAGCACCGCGCTTAAGGCGGGGAGAGGATTCCTTCGTTTCAGTTGAGCATGTGTCCTACCCGCCAAGGTTGCTCAGTGGCTATGGTGTTGGGCTGCTGAGCACGAGGTTGCGGGATCAAATCCCGGCCACGGCAGCCACATTTCGATGGGGGCGAAATGCAAAAACACCCAAGTACTTAGATTTATGTGCACATTAAAGAACCCCAGGTGGTCAAAATTATTCCGGAGTCCCCCACTACGGCGTGCCTCATAATCAGATCAGGATTTTGGCACGTAAAACCCCATAATATTTTTGAGCATGTGTCCTGTTGATTGTATCTCGAGGGACTCCAGGTACAGGCATTAGTTCCAGTTTCTTTCCTGGCCGATTCTGCTGGAGTTCACCCAGTCTATATTGTACTCGGTCGTCGCTGCATGCTTTGCCAAAGCATTTGATGCCGCTCTTTTCTTATCCACATCGTTCTGATGTTAGCACAACTTCTGTTTAAAGTTGCCTGTCTATCGTAATCTGCACAGGGGATCTACTAAACAACACCAAGAAAGGCTTCTTTTGGCAGCTTGCTCTTTCCACTCACGAGTACGTGCCTCAGTTTGCGCACAGGAACGTGAGCCACCTCAATGGGATATCTACACAGCATATGGGATAATATATTGCTTATCCCAGGCATGTACGGAATGGGAGCACATTTCTTCCGACAGGCACTGGCAGGCTGGAAAGGGTTCGACAAACGGCATTCCACAGCATTCATAAAGACGGGGGTAACTGCAGGTTGACAGGTCCTTCCGAATTGCCTCCACATCGGAATCCAGGTCTTCAGGTTTCGTGCAAATGCGGCTTGCACAGCGCAACAGAGAGGCAACTACTAACCTCTTGCGAGCATCAGGGTGAGCAGACGTGAAGTTCAGGTACCGGCCAGTGTGTGCATTCTTTCTGTAAACGTTGAAAGAAAGCGCACCATTGCTCCTTTCTACCACAACATCCCAAAAAGGCAGTTTCAAGATCCCCTGTGCATGGATTGCGATAGTGTCTATAAACCGTTTTTTCATGGGCGCCGCTATTGCGTAGGCAGTGGCACCATCTATGGGCAGTTGGCATGCTGGCTTGGGCGAACGCCCGTGTTGTATGCTGTGGTATACGCTCGGTGGCAGTTTCTGGTGGATTTATTCACTCTCCTGCGGTCTGTTCAGCATGCAATGGCATCTTCTATGTGGGGAACGGTCCTGTGAGGCCTAGTGAAGGAATTTAAGTTTGAAGTATTTAAGCGGCTGGAGTTTCTGCTGGTGTTAGGGCGGACGGAGACACCCAGTGCAAGGTGTGCGCGTTTGTTTGAGCTTACAATCAGCCTCGAATATCAGTTAGGTATTTCTGAAAATTAGTTTCACAAATCTTGCCTTACTGCAGCATTCTCAGCACCGTACTTCTAAGCTCTAGTTTAGCTGCAACGAGTAGTTACGAAACATTTACGATCCTAACAACCTGGGTACCGTTCTGCTGGCGAATAAGTTGTGCTGTTTAATTTGACAAGCGTTCAAGTTGTTATCTGTAGATGCATTGGGCGACTGCCTTGTTTGTTGGGCAAGGTTTATGCCCACAAATAAATAGTTTGGTTAATAATTACCGCTTACCGTACAGTGTGAATCACACTTTTTGAGTGGTCGAACAACCAGCTGCAGACTGCGCGAGCGTCCGAGGCAGTACTAAATGCTGTGTTATAGATCTTTTTGTTCTATATAGCACATGGTCCAAGTGGTCCAAGCATATGCGGCACGACCATGCGAAGTCTTATTGCATCGTTATCCCATGTTCTGTTTTATTTTGCCGCAAAAGGAGGACATGTGAACTCTTTTTTTGTTTTTTTCAATCTCGTAAGTTGAGTCATCTATGACGCATTCACCCATCTTACGGCAATTGTGCCCTTACAAATAGCTGTTGGATTCTCTTTATGCGATCCCCTTTGTACATTGTGCCTTACAGGGCAAAAAGGCAATACCGATCGAAGCACGAAGCTTGCGTGTATCATGTTGGTTTGCCAACCGCAGTGCTCGCTGTGTTGAGCCAAGCCTTTGGCCTGTTGCAGGAGGCTAACGTAGACATAGTGATTTGAAGTCTACTGGACTTAAATTGCATGAGAACATTGTCGGTGGCTGATGCAAATGTTTTCCTTTGTCGAGTGAAAACCGATACATCCAACATAGTTCACAACACATACACACACCGCGGCTGATGATGCGCGTCGCATTTTTGCACATCCTGGAGAAATTTCCAGATACTGTAGCTACTTCTGCACCTAAAGGCTACACAGTGGTTGTTCAACGACCTCGTAAGAACTGACATCCCGCAAGTTGCACTCCGAACTGGCTAAAACACCTCCAAATCGTTCCGCAGCGAGCGACCGGCAACATATTCAAGCCGCGCCGCGCCGGCTCGCACAAGCCAGAGTGGAGGAAAGGCTCGTCGCGCGCCCTTTCCTCCTCGCCCGATGAAAAGGTCTATATTGGGGAGACATGCAACTTTAAACAGCAGCTGCGCCAACATCAGAACGATGTGGTTAAGAAAAGAGAGACGTCAGAACACGCAGCAATGACTGAGCACCATATAGACTGGGTGAACTCCAGTATAATCGGCCAGGAAAGAAACGAAGTCGCGGCTTTACCAGGAGTCTCTCGCGATATAATTTACATAATACAAATTAAGACAGCGATTTCACAAGGCAAATTCACTTGGAACGAATTTTGAAACTAGCGCCTGTTTTGAGATAAGTGCAGTCAAACTTATCATAAAAATGCACTGTTGTCTCGGGTACTTTTTTTCACAAAACCCTTTTTTATGCACTAAAGCTCAAAAGTTGCTCGAACAATAATGCATTTCACTGCAAACATTGGGAACCCATATCTCGAAACTGGTATCATCCTTACATTTCGTTTCATGTGGATATGACGTAAAAGTCACTGGCTACAATTTACAAATTGCAATATGTAGTGTAATGTAATTGGTTTAAATGTTAATTAAAAAAATTTGTTGATATTCACTTTTATTTTCTATGAAAATAATGCCTGCCTCTGAGAGTAATCTAGCTCAAGAAATGGAATTTCGCTACATCATGCAACTGAAGATGTTGAAAAATTCTCTTAACGATAAAATGAGACATCTCGTATATAAAAAACAGTGTATGGAAATAGCTAGCTTTCCCAGTCATTACTGCTGCCTGTCACAAGGCATGTGGGAGGCAAGCAAAAGAACGAAATTTTATGATTGGCAGACAGCCTTTGGAACCTGTGCGTGTTCATCTAGGCCAATTGTACTCACAGGAATTACATTGAGAAGGAAATTTAGAAAAGAATAAAAATGGGTTGTAGCTTGTATGGCAGACATTACCAAGTCATGACTGCCAGCTTACTGCTATCCTTGAAAAGTGTGCCATCAGTGCCTTCTACTGGTACTAACATATAGGACAGAAACTTGGAGGTTGATAAAGAAGCTTGGCAAGAATATAAGGACTGTGCACCAAGCAATGAAACAAAATATGTTAGGTAACATGGAGATGGGAAGACAGTGATTGGGATCAGACTGCAAATGGGTATCTGATATTTTAGTTGACATTAAGAGCTGGTCAGACCATGTAATGTGTAAGGCGAATAACCAGTGGTCTATTGAGTTACAGAATGGTAGCCAAAAGAAGGAAAACGCATTAGAGGATGGCAGAAAAATAGGTGGTGTGATGAAATGAAATTTCCAGGCATAGGATGGTGTCAACTGGTCCAAGACAGGGATAATTGGAAATCGCTGGTAAAGGTGTTTTTCCTGCAGTGGAAATTAAATTGAGCTGATGATGAGAATGATGACTTTTTGAAATTTTAGTGTATGGTTTGTTGGAAAATGATAATTTATTGACTGGTCGAGCATGTACTGTTGAGAGCAAAGATCTTGAGACTACAATGTAGAGTGGGTACCAAAGTGTATTGCTTTGCTCTCTGATGATGGCACTCCTGGGTCTGAGACCCATTTAAAGCACATCCACATTAAACAAAAATTTTTTTTGTCTGCCAGAGGACACTTTGTGGGATTCCAGCGGACACTAGCACAGGCAGTGGGAGTGATCGGTCACGGATTTTTTTATGCCATTAAAGCTGGCTTCACCTT
>NC_051157.2:170452960-170484738 GCF_013339745.2 Dermacentor silvarum
CTCAACAGGTGAAGGAGACTGCCGAATCAGTTTAGGCTTATAAAGCATTGTTACAAAACTATTTTCGTTAATTTCGCTGCAATAGGTTGATTCTCAGAAAAAAAAAGAACTAAGTTCAAAGTTTCATTTTCTTACGTTTTGCGCCAGAACTTCAGCGCATGTACATCAGTGTGACGTCATGAATTTCACAGTAGTTTTTTGTATTTAGGTCATGTTGTCTAAGTGAAAAATCCCAAAACTTGCCATGTTTAATCTCTTGCTCCTTTAGGACATGATGCAGTCTATTTTTAGTGATAAACAATTAGCTAGTTTCGAGTAGATGCGGTCAAATTGAATGACGTCACAGCGAGCTTGAGCAGAAACTTCAAGACAGCGTTCCCATCCGTCTTTCCTTTTTGTGTCTTTTCTGGCCAACCAAGCCTATTCTCGCAGTAAGAATGGTGTTCTTGGTATTGTAGAAGGGTAATTTACTAAATACAGCGGAAATTATTTTTTTCTCTTTGGTGTCCTTTAAATGACTCATGGGCACATTGCATTATCTCCGCAAGGATGATCAACCAGCGCTTTCATGCTGACTTGGTTCTTTGCTGTGAAGGAACGCTAGCTTGCAGTCTTATACTCCTTGCAAAAAGATGTGAAACGATGAATGAAGAGTGGAAATCCAGACAGTAGCTTTGGCTGTTCCGGTTTCACCTGCCAATCTACAATAACATGTATCGTTTGAGCAGGTAGGTTATGAAATCTTATTTTTAATGCTTAAGCTTACAAAACTGCATAGAAGTTGCTTGACAGTTCCGCACTGTCTATTCACCAATGGTCTGAACCCTGCTCTTGATTTTATAATCCTTTATGAATTTCACTCACATTCAACCTTCTTGAGTGGCTCCTAAGTGGTAATTTTGTGGCTCCCAGAACTGCTCTAATTCAGCCTAAGCCACTTCAATCCTTTAGATGCCTTATGCAGGGACATCATATTTTGCTGCATCCATATTCATATTGGTTAAATGATTTTGCACTTACCACTGCTTTCTTCTTGCTCAAGTTTTGCAGAAAGATTGCATTTTATTGTCTGGATCGTTCAATGTAACACTTGGGTCAGTTACTTGCTTGGTCTTATTAAGAAGAAAAAAAAAATTAGAAGTTGTGTTTGTTTATGGGGATGCTGCTGCCAAGGCAGTGCAAGCATATACTTGCGTCGCTGCCTTCGGCAGCTCTTTCAGGGAGCATTGGCAACACATGGCAACACTCCCTAACAGCTGCCGACAGACGGCAACACAAGTTGGCATCAATGTGATGTTGATTTCAACCTATTTTCTTGCATTAGGGCCAATGTCACTCAGTAACAGTTATTGAAACTTGCCAAGTTTAGTTATTGGCTGTTTTAGGATGCAGTGTAGTCCATCTTTATCGATAGGAAGGTAACTAGGCACGAGCAGATGCCCTCGAAATACACAACACCATGGCAAGCTGGCGCGAGAACTTGAAAGTACCGTTGGCACTCGTATTTTGCTGTTGCGTCTTTTCTCGCTTACCAAGACCCCACCCCTACTGGTAAGAGTGAGTTTTTCGGTATTGTGGAAAATTAAGCGATTAATACTGGTCAAATTTATTTTCTATTTACCGTCCCTTTAAGTAATAAGTCCCCAAGTGTGCTTTGTTAATTCATGGCTCGCAGCAGCTCACGTGACTGCCGATGGAGTCACCATCTGTACTTTATCTTCTTGTTTTTTATGAGTGATACCTCAATATCACTGTGCACTTGATAGTCTTTAGCCCACAGCCGAAAAATGCAATTATGTTGTCACACTCTCTGAGGCATCACTCTGTTGAGATTGGCATCCACCTGTACGTTGGCAGTCCACTCGTTGCCAGTACGAAGCTTATGCCTTAACAAGACACGTCCCAGCTAGACCTGTCCCAGCTAGACCTGCCTTGCAGCAGCCCGGCATGTCAGGTTGCTTCCTGATTATTGTGGGACGTGTAGCCCATTGCCATTGCTCAGCCTTACTACATCTCCTCTTATTCGGAACACCTGTACTCTGCCAAGCCAGTTCTGCGGAAGCCCGCTGAACGTATTTGCCATTTTCCATGTCCTTGCACTTCGAGTTGTCACCTCAAAGATTCACCTTTGCCTGCAATCTACTAGACTCCAGGTTAGCTCAGATGACAGAGGGACTGCCCCGGAAAGGTTCCATCCAGTCCCAGGTTCCATCCCCAGACCAGGACAAATTTTTCTTAACTACAAAGCTTTCTTTCGGAGGAACCCCTTTGCAGCTTTGTTCTACAGTTGAGTGAACAATTTTTTCCTTTTGTGAACCTGTACTCAACATGCACATTAGTTGCATTTATGCTGTGCTGTCAGTTTGGTTTGAGATGTGTTCTCCTGGTCACTCCTGCAAGACTCACGGAGGCTTCACTGCTCACGTATATGCGGCAATTCAGCATTCAGCGCCTAGTACACTTCAGAAGAGAGGATGTGTAGGCAGGGTGGCCAAGGAACAGGGAAAATCATAACTTAGTTATAGGATAACTTGATTGTTTATTTGTCATATGTTAGAGATTACTTTATTAAAACCATTGTTGTAGAAGACTACATTTTTTCTTCTTTTATACTTTTCTTCCAGAGAGAAGGATTCATACTCCTGTGAGGAAATCCCCCCACCTTTCGGGAACTGCCCGCTGGATGCCGCACTGTCCTTCCTGTGCTCCCTCCCTGTGTATCTGCAGTGGATTTCCATGCCATAACTGGTGCGTGTCCATTTGGAAGACTTGGAAGTAGCCTCTGTGAGTATGTTCTGCCTTGTGCCCATGAAGTTGGCCGATACGATAACCTGTGTAGACAATATGAACACAGCAATGGAGTTAGCAAGAAAGAAAAAAATGACCTGAACCTGAACATGCGCTGTGGGTTAAATGAATATCTTTGTTTCATGCTGTTTGTTGCATTGCATATCACACTATGCCTTATTTGTTTACCTTTGAATGTCTAAGGCCAGCCATATCTGCTGATGTGGTAGCATTTTCAGCAACACCGTCCTTTACGGTATCGTACTTTTCAATGTTTTGTGCTCTCTCAGTCACTTTCTTCTCACGAGTGTAAAGAGGTACATATAACCTTGAGCTTGCGAAGGAATAGTCCTTTTCTATTCTGTACTGAGTCAGTATTCAAGCCCATCAGTCATGTCTGCTGTAGAAGACACAGAGGACAGTCTGGGTCTTGTTGCTTCTCCAAATGCAATCTTACCCAGGCTGCCCAATATTGTAGCCCTTGAGATGCGCAATGAGGTACCAGAAAAAAGTAAATCTTACGCTGGGATGCAATACTACCCCGCATCACCACTGGAGCTGAATATCTTCGTTTGTGTTCACATCTAGAGGAACATATTAAATCCAGGTGCAAAGTTGTGGCATGCAGGTACCGAAAATACCAAGGTTGGAGGAGGAAAGAGCACTTCAGAAAAGTTGGTACGATGTGTTTTCCAATTCCGCCACATGATGGATCTCCTCAGGGGGACGGCGTCGGATCTGTGCCAGATGAATTGGAGAATAAAGTAAAAGAAAATGAGGAACTCGGAGAAACTTTTTGGCACCTTGAAATTGTCGTCTAAGATCTGAGGAAAGAGTGTTCCGTCTTGAAAAAGTAGGTGAATGTACTAACTCAGCTTTCGCACAAGAAAGCCCCAACCTGAACCTAGGAAATATTCAAAAGCCCAACAGAGTCCCAACAGGAGAAACAGTGATTAGCAGATAGAGTTTCTATAAAGGCTCGCTTTGGAGCTTGGAGCTCTCTACTTCGAGTACAGAACAAGTAAGAAGCTTTAGCGCATCCTGAACCTTGTAATGGCCAAACACAGTTCTGCATCAGCGAAAATTTCAACAACTTGTTGACATTTCCCGCCATGGAGCGCATATTTGCGGAGAAAAGAATTCTTTATGTTATAATTTAATTAGTACTAATTAATTAGTCATTGCTTTATTATACTATCAACTGCTGAAACTTTACTCCAGCGTATAAAGAATGCAACTATGTGCTTTGCATTAAGTTTCCCGCACAAAGGCATCCATATCAAAACTTTTAGTACGATTTTACTTGTTGAGGTTCATTGCACACCCAATACTGTGAGAAAAAATTGTGCAAAGTTTCACAAAAACATCTTTATTAGGGAAAAAGTTATGAATGTTTGCGTTTGAAGAAATCGCAAAAAGATGGGTTCTGAGAAAATCAACAAAACGATCTCAAGGCATAGCGCTTACATAAGATGATCAGGAGAACTAAAATCCCCTATATTTGTAGCCAATTCCGTCTTGGGTTTTGCTCTTGTCTCATTTTGCTCATGTGGCACCTCGACTTCCTTTTTTTTTTCTAGCTTGCTTTGCAGTATTACAGGTATTTGTAGTATATCTCCAGGTCTGTCGCCCTGCACTGATTGCCGGCAAACTTTCATTTTGTGCGTCTTTGCGCTCTGAACTTCCCTATTCTGTGGCTGCCAGTAAGAAAAAGTAAGCGACAGAGAGTAAACACATCCATCAAACAATCCGCTGCGCCTTTAACGCACGTGCAGCCTGCAGAACGTAAACAACACGTGCAAACCATTGCACGTCCACCTGGTGAGGCGTTTATTTTTTCAATTGATAAAGAAAATGTTGAAAATGCTATTATGGCATTATTACACTTTTTACGTGATGCGATTCTTAAATAACCACCAAAGAAGTGCGAACCAGGGCATTTTTTTTCTGTTCTACAGAAAACTGGCACTTTTAGTTTCGGTTTCGTAGACGCCGGGTGGGTTTACATTTTTTTATGTATCTTTTGAAAGAAACTGCACAGGAAGATACTGTTTTCAGCAAAATGATGGAGAATAAATTCCGCATCTAACAAAGCCGAAAACAAAAAATTGACATTTTGAAAAAAAATTGCTGTTTTGACTTGGCCTCACACCTTAAGCGAAGAATGGTGATGACGCGCAAATGCATAGAAAAGTATGACATGTCTCAAGCAGCATTTAGAGATTCTGCACCTCTTTTAAAGTCACACTGGCACATACCCACCTGGAGGATTTGCCAAGAACAGGCACACACCCAGTGGCAAATACCTAATGGCTAGATATAAGAAAATAAATTAAACAAAGAATTCGTCAAATATTGCCACGTCTTCTATATGCTATGTACTATCGGCCAGAAAAGTAAACGGACCACGGCTCCTGCGGCCGGAGCGGCTGCCTGGACACAACGGGACGCTGCTGTTTCGCTCCGCGCGCTTGGGTCGAGAGTGCCATGGGTGACGTTAAGCTTCTCCCTCACTCTCGCACTGCTTCTTGTCACGCTTGATAAAATGCCTAGTGGGTCGTCCAGTTGCTCTGCTGCTGGCGGGAGCGATGAAAGGGACCGTGTATAGCCAGTATTTGACACGTGGCACTGTCGCGCGCAGTAGCCGACGGCCGCGGGGAATCAAACCCCGGCGATGTGAAAGAACAAAGACCTGCTCTGTTTTTTTTGTTTTTTTTGCCTATATTGACCTAACCTTTCATACTAGTGTATGTCGCCTACGTCCCTTGCTGCTCGAGTTTACGCAACATTGCGCAAGGTGCCGCAGCAGCGGCCGACGCGCGCTCTTTCACGCCTGCGGGATAAAGGCACGTTCACGTTAGCGGCGTGGTCACTTGCCGTGCATCGTTCGACATTCTCAAACTGACGTGCGCGAGTGGTTGTGCTCGCGCCCGTCAAGGTTTCCTTGCCGCACATAGAATGGATGCAAGATACATTTTTGCGACAATCTGCGGCTGCCGCAAACTGACGGGACCAATCAACGACGCAGGAATGGTGGCCGTAACTAGGTCAGCTTGCCCCCGGCTTGCCTCCCGCGGCGACGGCTTCATTGGCTTTTCGCTCCGTGGCTTTCTCCGTGCACGCTCGCTACATCGTTAAGGAGATTCCAATAGGGAGATTACTGGAAACTGTACGCAATTACAGGTTTCTCTACAACAAGACGAAGCCAGAGTACAAGGACACAGAATTTAAAACCAGCAGATGGGGACGTGCTGACGACTAGAGGTGCATTCAAAATCTTGCCGTCCCACCTTCGTGCAGCGAGGTTAGATAGTGTCACGTGTTTTGCGCACCGGCGAAGCTTGACGTGCACTTTGAACACCTCCCAGCAGCCGTCGGCTACTATGCGCGACAGCGCCACGTGTTGAATACCGGCTCTGCACGGTCCCTTTCATTGCGACCGCTAGCAGCAGAGCAACCGCACGACGCACTAGACATTTCATCAAGTGTGACAAGAAACAGCGCAAGAGTGAGGAAGAAGCTTAACGTCACCCACCGCACTCTCGACCCAAGCGCGCCGAGCGAAACAGCAGCGCCCCGTTGTGGCCAGGCAGCCGCTCTGGCCGCCGGAGCCGTGGTCCGTTTACTTTTCTGGCCGATAGTACACTTCATACAGCAAAGAGAGTTTTAGCGTACTCCATCTCTTAGTGTGGTAGACCCGAAAATGAAGAAAGCTCTATGCTTGAAATTTTAAACAGGCTGTTTTAATGTGATTACCTTAAAATACCGTGGAAGCACTCACCCCACTTACACTGAAGATCGGGTTAATCTAGATATGGGCACTTGTTCAGTCGAAGCAGTAAAAACCAAGATGGCAGCCAACGAAAAACTTTGATGCAGGGTTATGGTGGCTACAGCATCGAAGAAAGCATGTTTATTTTCAAATGGTAAATGATGGGGTACACTAGCGCCTACTCATCGTCACTGAACCCAGCGAACAACTCTTCCGAGTCGGTTCAGAATAAGAGGTCAGTGCATTCGTCGCTAACACTTGGGGGACTTCAACAGACCACGGGCTCTCCGGTGCCTGCAAGTCGGTTATGCAAGTGCCCGTCCTTGCTGTCGTCTAACACGACACTGATCCCACACTCCCTGTAGGATTGCGCGACCATCTTTTCAGACACAGCAGCCCAAGCTGTTGACACAAAGTTCAGCACGTCGTGGGCGCTTAACGTATAATTTTCAGAATTCTGAAGTTTTGGAAATGTTAATACTGGGTGATTGGGGGGGAGGGGGGGGGTGTGAAACTGGGTGCTTCCGCGGTATTTTATGGTAGCATTCTTTCGGAGCTTTGTGCGCTTTCTGGAGCCTGGCCAGCCCACTCTCATATCTGTCATTTTCCCTCTCTCCCTCTCATAACGTGCGCACACACACACCTCCCTCGGCCGATGTTTCCCCCTATGGATGATACGATCAGTAGTGATGAGTTCTATTGCCTGATTATCGCTTATTTTTCATGCGCTATACTGCGAATGAGCCGTTTGGCTGGCTGCGATGTGCCATGGTGGCCATGACGTTTGAGTTGTGTTCTTGCTGTTACGAAGTGTGTTTGCAAGATACAAGTCGTGATATCGTTACGATGCGGAAGTCACATATAAAGATGTTAAAATGGGGTCGTTGGTCTTTAAGCAGGCCTGGGCTTTGCGTTGCAGAAGACTATTCGAAAGGCAGGTCTGGTTACCGGCAAGCGCGAGCTAAAGCGTCAACAACTACCACCGATAATCGTTGTCGTTTTTTCCCAGACACCGAAGCGTCTGTCATTCGCCTTCAGTACAATTAGTCCCCGCAGAATAAGAAGCCATCCCGCGACCTAGGGGCAAGAAAACGGGAATTGTAGTGCTGCTTGAGTCTGGACACATGGACAATTTACTGGCTGCGACGACAATGGTCAGAAGACGGTTCTAACAGCTCGATGAGGTAGTTTGCCGGATATGTTTGGTTAAGTACACGATATAGACCATGTTACTTGGGAGACCAGCTTAATTGAAAAGCCAGGAGTAGTGGATGGTACACGCAGCCAGTCTAGTGAGCCAGGAGCATAGCACGTAGTTGTAGCTGATGCATTGTGGTGTTGCTTCTCGCGCCACTGGTCTTGTGATGTGAATGAACGTGCAAGTTGGCAGCATTCTTCGGCGTATGTAGCCGCTTGAGATGGAGTCGTGTGCTCAGAGGTGTCGGGTTGGTATAAAAGAATAGTGTTCATGGTGCAAGAAGATTCGCGCCCGTGAAAGAGAAAGAAAGGCGAGAATCCAGTTGTGCTTTGAATGACAGTGTTGTAAGCAACGTAACAAAAGGTAGCACTCAGTCCCAATGGGAGTGGTTTGACGAGACAAGACGTAATAATTATTATTATTAATAATAATAATTGTATTACCATATATTTAGGGTTGTTCGTTTTCGGGTTTTATATTTTTTCAAATTCGGGGGGTAAAAATCGGGCGGTATTTTTCAAACTGATATTCGGGGAAAAATCGGTTTTTTTGCGAAACCATTCCTTACTTCGGGTTTTTTCGGGTTAAATATACGGTTGTACTTATCAGAACTTACACTGAGCTTATCAAAACGTATCACGGGCTTTTTAAGTATAACACGTTAAATTTGGTGTTTCAAGCTGGTAATTGGGACAGACACCAGAGTATTATAGCAAATACAGTATACTACCCGAAATTTTGTGTTTGTTTGAAAATGAATCAGTGGTGTTTGAAAATGAATGAATCAGTAAACATTGACTCTTAGAAATTATACATTTTATTCTCGAAAATCTGGTCATCGATTTTTTACACGTCCTTGTTGACATACATTATCATCTGCATGCGCAACATGTCAGTCTCCATTCGAGATCTGTCCGGTCGTTGAACATATCTCAGCTGGGAGAAAGTTCTCTCCACATCACAGCTACCATTAGCTAGGCACAACAATGTCAGTGCAGCTTTTGCAAGCCTTGGGTAGCGAGAAGTAGAGTCATGCCAATACTCGATTAGTTCGACAGCTGGGGCGTTCGCGCGGGGTTGGACGCTGGGGGAGGGTATGGCTGGCTTCTTCGTCGCTCAATCTCTCCCCCACCGACTGGTCACCCGTCCCTTCCGCGTGAAATTCTTGGAAGCAGGTGCACATACCCGAGACTAATCTGCAGTGGGCAAAGGGGCAGATTTCTTTGCTTTTCTTTCACCCTAAATTTGTTCACAATGTACTCGAAGCGTGGCCGGCCTCAAACGTGTTTCCCACTTTCTTCTGCAAGCATTTTTTTAGGGGGGGGGGTGCATGTACGCTCTCACGGCGACCTGTCTAGAAAGCGTGGATAAAAACTGCAGCGCTACTCTCCAAGCAGCAGGGTGAAATGCACCCGTTTGTTTGTGAGCGGGGCGCCAGGAGAGAACGGCAGACCGTCAAGAGAGAGAAAGTGGTTCGGGTGAAAAGGAAAGGAAGTGCACTGGGGATATTATTGAGCCCAAATGTGGGCTCACCTGCATACAACCCAGTGCGGGGGTGGGGGGGAGGAGGGGATGTAAAGATTAGAGAGGAGAAAGGGGTGACAAAGGAGACAGGTAGTGGTGAGAAGAGAAGGGGAAGAGCATCAACACGAGTTAGCAGCAACTCACGATTGTGCAGATCGCTACAGGGAGGTTTATTCGGGGAGAAATCGGGTTTAACCCGATTCTCCTGAAACTTGTTCGGGGTGCAAGAATCGGGTAAAATCGGGTTTTACCCGAAAACGAACAACCCTACATATATTGTGTAAATGACCCTGGTGACAAGCAGTAAAAGCTGTCAGGTGCACCATTCCATTTGACAACTGTCGATCGTGCTACTACAGTCACTTTCACCACTGCTGATTTGCTTGCTACGTTTTGCTGGGTGCATGCTCGCCCAAATGAACATCTTCACTTTTCAAGCTCCTCACATTTCACATCCCTTCCTATGTGCTGTCAACAACGTGTGACATTATTTGACTTACAAGCATCAAAACTATCGCAAAAAAATAAAAAGGCAGATCGCCATTGAAACTAAAATAGTCATAATTACTACTGTCACTTAACTGCACTAAAACATAAGGTAAAAAACGTATTCCAACCTTTTTGACCACCTTATAGATATAAAGAGGTTTTGAATATGTACTATCGCGCTCAATATGAGCTACACCGCGGGAGCGCATGGCCAAGCACCCTGTAAGGTTGAACGGTGGCGCCAATCGTGACATGTATTCGAGTTATCGGGGGAGGGTTTGGCTGTTCTGTGAGTGCGCATCGCCTCCACTTGCTTGCTTTCACGCTCGCCCTCGTTTTGCCCTGTGGTGATATTGGCTTTGAAAATGATAACTGCCGCCCTGGCTTGACTCCCAAACTTCGTGATCGACAAGTCGAGCTTCACAAAACAGGTGATATCTAGCCTGGCTCTTTGTGTTTACTTCATTTTATTTAATGGGGAATTCAGGACTGATGCACCGCGCACTCTATTGCTTGTAAGTGACTGCGTGTAGTGCGCAAAATGAAACACTAATACGTTCTTTACTTGGGAAAATGTCCCGAGTGCGAAACACTGATGCCTGTGAATAGTTCCAGTGTCCTTGAAGCAATATACTCAACGCTAAATAGCACAGATGACGGGGAGGTCGAATAAGACTGTCAATCACATCATCCAAGTTTATAGGGATGAAGGCCGCATCAGCGACGCTCCTCATAAACGGCACCCTCGTGCAATGACTGCTGCTCAGGACATGGATATCCTTGATGGTGACGCAGGCAAGTCCCTTCAGCACTACCAAGGAGATTGGTGCTGGCGCTGGTGTGTTTGCAAACGTGTTGACAATAACAAGACGACTAGCGGAAGGAAAACTCGGGAGCCACGTTGCAGCCCAGAAGCCGCGTCTCTCTGAGGCAAACGAGACTGTGCGTCTTAACTTCGCAACCGAATACGTCTCCTAGACCACGGACGATTGGGAAACTGCACTTTTTTCAGACGAGTCTTCCTTCACAACAGGCTGGGACCGAAAGCAGCGCATGTGGCACCCTGTCAATGCCCGCTACGACCCCCTTTACATACAGGAAGTCTCATCGAGCGGCCGCACTGCTATCAATGTTTGGGGCGCAATGTCCCGAGATTGACTTGGCGTTTTGTACCGTATTGAAGGACTGCTGACATTGGCAAGGTAATTGCGACATCCTTGATTATGTAATGATCCGTTACGCGTTGAACGGACCTTTTCCTGAAGGAGACTTCCTGCTCCAACAAGATCTGTCACCTGTCTACACTGCAAAGTTTGTTGAGGAGCTCCTGAACATGCGAGGGGTGCGATGTCTCAGGTGGGTCTCAGAAGTAGAATGAAGGTCGGGCTTTACAAAACAGGATTGCACAGATCATCCGCTGATGAGCTATGGGGCACTGTAAAAGGGGAATGGATGCGCCTTCAAAATGAACACAGTTTCATTGAGAATCTTTACGCATCACTCCCGTCGAGGATGCAGAACGTGATTGCCGTTCAAGTGGCCATCAGCCGCTACTAAGGCGTGACGACTGCTCCATCTATTTTCTTTTCTCGTTACTGGTGTTTTTGCCCTTTAATATTTCCTTTCATATTAGAAAATGTCATTATTTCTGTTGTTACCACAATTTTGCCTTTCTTTTTTATGCTTTTTGAATCCACACAGTATACTTTGTTCACATTGTTATTCATATAATTATCTTGACTAGGGCTTGTTCCCTATGTTATTTGCTGTGTATTCCAATGAAGATATAATTCTCGAGTTATTTTTCTCTTCCTAATTTCTTTGACTGCGAGAAATTGGCTTTTCTTTGCCATCTTACGCTATACTTGCCAATTCCTATCACACAAGAAAAAAAAAAGCAGCGCAGCTTTTGTTTTCAATGAAATACTGGAAGTCTTTTTCTCATTCCAGCCGCATTTTGCTCTCCTTTGATGATCACACAATCTTTTGGAAAGCCAGTTAAGTTTCGTAGTCAAGAACACTGCACACGACCTCATGTTGACGTAGCCAAGAAAAGCACTTCCTGCCAGCTCCCTTTTATAGGCGAACTGACTGGAGACTGGTATATGTTAATAACTGGTGTTATTAGAATGTAATATCGGGTGTAGTTCCGGTAAACAAGCAAAGTATGGCTACTGCGGCCACAGAAGAAATGATGCTAATGTGCACCGGAACAGTATCAACGGCAGTGCGTTGGGCATTGGCAGCACAGCTCTGCTAAAACTCTCTGCTGAAAATATTGCATGGCCTGTGTCGTCACAGGGTTTCCCTCTTCACTAGAAACATGATGCGATCAGAAAGTGTTTAAGAAAAAAGCACTTGCCTAGCTCTTCTTGGGCGAAGGTAGCGCTCATTCTTTGATAAGTTTCGCACGCCATCTCTGGTCGGCGGCAAAGTCGCTGTATCATCTTCGAATTTCTCTTTAGTAAAGACAGAATGAACGAGCAAAATAAATGGCAAGAAGTTCCTTCAAATAAAAGAGGGAGAGCAAGCAAGTGCAGGCGATGCACGCTCGCACTAACAGCCAAACCCTCCCCTAATAACTCGAAAACATGTCACGATCGGTGCCACTGTTCAACCTTACAGGGCGCTTGGCCACGGACTCCCGCGGTGTAGCTCATACTGAGTGTGATAGTACATTATAGTATTTGGAGTACCCGGCCCACTTGTGCATAATGAAAATTTTGTACTTCTTTATCTTATGAGGCATGCAGTCACCTAGCATATACCGGTACTTGATGGATCTCTTGCAAGTCCGTAACTGTGGATTCTACTAATTGTGCTTGAAAAGATGGGATGTTGGAGTTCTCATGTTGTCAAGTTAGAGTGGAGTGCTTACGAGGGCGGTCCAATAAGTACTTAGCCTTCAAAAGAAAAACAAAAATTTTGGAATGGTGTCGATTTATTTCTCAACATAGTCCCCTTTCCACTCTATACACTTGACCCAGCAATCCTCCAACTTCTTGATCCCGTCAGAAAATTATGTTTTCTCCTGAGCTGCAAAGTAGGCTTCTGTGGCGGCGATAACTTCTTTATTCGACACAAATTTTTGTCCGGCGAGTGACTTTTTCAAGTTGGGAAACAAGAAGAAATCACTCGGGGCCAAATCTGGAGAATACGCTGGATGGGGCACCACTTCGTTGCCCAGTTCAACCAACTTGGCCGTGGCGACGGCGCAAGTGTGAGCTGGCGCGTTGTCATGGTGGAAGAGCACCTTTTTCTTCACCAAATGTGGCCATTTTTTTCGCAATTTGGCGTCGAATCAGCCCAGTAATTCGGCGTAGTAGGGTCCTGTCACCGTTTTGCCCTTCTCAAGGTAGTCGACGAAGATCACACCTGGAGAATCCCAGAAAATGGTGGCAATCACCTTTCCGGCCGATGCGACAGTCTTCGCCTTCTTCGGAGCATTCTCCGGGTGCAGTCCACTGTTTCGACTGTTCTTTGGTCTCTGGTGTGTACCAGTGGATCCATGTTTCATCGATGGTCACAAAACGACGCATTAACTCCTTTTTATTACGCTTAAACAGCTTCAAACACTGCTCTGAAGTGGTCTCACGGACGCGCTTGTTGTCCGGAGTGAGCAAACGCGGCACCCAGCGCGCCGACAGCTTTCTCATGCCCAAAATTTCATGCAGGATATGACCCACGCGGTCTTTTGAGATGCCTACTGTCTCAGCTATCTCGCGCACCTTCAGTCGGCGGTCTGCCAATACGAGGTGGATTTTTGCCACGTTATCGGCCGTGGTAGCCGTTTGTGGGGCCCCTGGGCGAGGCTCATCAAAAACCGACGTGCGACCACGTTTAAACTCGTTGAACCCATTTTTGACGGTTGCCATTGAAGGAGAAGACTCACCGTAGACGGCATCCAGTCGCTCTTTGATTTCTCTGCGCGATTTCCCTTCCAAAAACAAGAATCGAATCACCGACCGATATTGCTCTTTTTCCATTTTTTTAACGGACACAAAAAAAATCACCTGCTTCCTCTTCCTCAAGCGGCCAAAAACAAAACCTTGAGCCCGATTCGACTGGACCTTTGCATGTGTCCCTCTAAGAGAGCGTACTCAACGTCGGTATATGTCTCGTGCGATAGCGTCGCGCACTCGCGGTGAGGCTAAGTACTTATCGAACCGCCCTCATAGGCCAGTTGTTGGTTAAATTGTCCTGGCTGTGCTTGTCTCCTGATTAGGTTCGGTTACGTTAAAGGTAGATATCATTTAGTAGAGCAACTGCACCAGAAACACAAATGGTGCTTAGTTCTATCTCCTGAACCTTTACACTATTTACAAGAGAGACAATGATACATAAACAAGATGGCTGTCGAGACCAAGTCTACCTCCACCCATCAAATAGTCTTCTTCTGACTGGCGCCACTCTTGGTTGCGCCGTAACATAACCCCCACCTGTAAAGGCGCCGTCTCGGCGTGGCAAAGTAAGGCTTCAGCTGGGACACATGCACAACGTCAGTGGGGCCACGCGAGTCCAGCGAAGCGGTCTCGTAGTTCACATCGGCAAGCTGACGCAAAATCGTATAGGGTCCTGTGTAGCACGGCATCAGCTTTTCAGACAAGCCAATGCAGCGACATGTTGTCCATAGGAGGACAACGAAGCTAGGAGGAAATCGAACGTCCCGATGTCGGCTGGTTCTTCTGCGCAGCTTGAGACTCAGTGAGCCGGGACCCGGCAATCTGGCACGCCTTGTGAGCCCAGGCCCAGACATCGTAAGCATATTCAGTGGGAGTGTTCGTTGAGGAAAGAAGCAGTGCTTCAAAGGGCAGATTAGGGTGGTGGCCGAACAGAAGGTAAAATGGTGAAAAGCCAGCGGTCTCGTGACGGGGATGAATTATAGGCGAAGGTCACGAAGAGTAACGTGCTGTCCCAATCACTGTGGTCGTCAAAAATCTACATACACAGCATTTCTCTCAACGTGCTATTAAGCCGCTCTGTGAGTCCGTTTGTCTGCGGGTGGTAGGCCCCCGCAGGGGCGTCTGCGTCAGCAGGCGTTTGGTGAGTTGCGCCACCACGTACCCGAGCACACGAGGTTTGGAACCTCCCGCGTCTAACCGTGCGCGGCTTAGCCGTGTCCGGGGAAAAGGGGATCCTGGGGGTTGAGCCAATGCCGGGTGTTCGGACCTTTACGGCCCCTCGGCGGAGGCAACACACCCCTTTGGCCTCGGCTTCACGTAGACGGCACCCCCGGACTGACCCACCCGGGGGAAATCGGTAATTGCCTTTTCCTATCCCCCTCTCTGACCTTTTTCTTTCTTATCTCCTTTCTTTACTGTCCTGTCTTCTCTTCTCTTCTCTTACTTCCACATTTTTCATAGGCGGCTTGGGTTAACCTTGTGTACCTGTCCTCCCATGGGCATAATACATTCGGTTATAGTAGCGATGTACGGCTGGCGTATGCTGTCTTAAACATTAAGAACTGCAGCGTCCCCAAGTTGGGCTCCATGGTGGGTGGCCGCCATTGCTGCCGAACACAAAACAAATTGCATGGGAACCCCTACATTTCCCCGTCTTGATCGCCAGCCTCAGAAGAGGAGGCGCACCGATGAATCCTTGTATATGTTTACAAAGCCAACTGAAACTTTCCCGCGATTCCACGTGATCCACAGTGAGAAAACCGAAAAGTCAGCTAGAATAATTTCACCATTTGTTGTCGCAAAATCTCTGACCGAAAACCTTGGACCTGGCTACAAGATCACCAGAATGGCTAGCGGTGACCTTCTGTTGGAGGTTAAAGATCACCAACAATCCCAAAAGCTCACCAGTCTTCAATCACTCGGACAGCACCCAGTAACTGTTACGCCACATCGAACCATGAATACCTCATGCGGAGTAGTATCTGACGTAGACCTCCTAGAATTAACTGAAACCGAGCTTCTAGAAGGCTGGAGCGACCAAAATGTCATCAATGTGCAACGCATAAAAATCAGGCGGGACAATAAAGAAATATCAACACAACATCTAATTCTGACATTTTCATCAAGCATTCTGCCCCAGACGATCCTAACAGGCTACATCAAACTGAACGTGCGACCTTACATCCCAAATCCAAGACGATGCTACCAGTGCCAAAGGTTCGGACACGGTTCGCAGAGTTGCCGTGGTCGACTCACCTGCGCCAAGTGCGGAGTGCAAGGCCATGCCTCAGATAGCTGTGAGGCCACGCCTCACTGTGTAAATTGTGACGGCGAGCATCCGGCGTATTCTCGCTCTTGTCCAGGCTGGAAAAGAGAAAAAGAAATAATAACTATAAAGGTCCGTGAGAACATCTCGTTCAGGGAAGCACGTAAAAGGTGCTCGCCTTTTCACAACACCACATACGCTGATGCGGTACGTCAGGGGGCACGGTCGCATCGGCTTCCGCCACCAGCCCGGCCTGCGCGTAGCGAGCCGTCGGCTGGGGCAACCGCCCCTACGGTAGGAGCAGCCAAGGCTGCCCTACCCTCCCTCGACTCGGCCACACCAGTGGCCTCTACAAACCTTGGCAGCAGCCAGGGCCGCACAGAGGCAAAGGAGGGTCCATCAACCTCCGCACTGGTGGGGGCAAAGGCTTTGTCCTCAAAGACGAAGCCTGTACGTACACATCGCTCGTTGGAGCGAGTGTCCAAAGCCCCGGATGAGGCAATGGACACTACCACATGCGAGATGGCGCATGGAGCGCCTAGGGTGCGACGAGGCTCTCTCGAGCACCCCAAAAAGAGGAAAACTCCAATTGCAGGGCCTGAAAAGGCTCTGTAGGATAAGTCCAAGTACTCGACCAAGACACACAGCACCTTTCCTTCCAACATGAACACAATAATTCAGTGGAATATAAGGGGACTACTGCACAACTTAGACGACATTCAAGAACTTTTACACAAATTTAATCCAAAAGTGCTGTGTGTCCAGGAAACTCATCTTAACTCTAGAAACAGCAGCTTTCTCCGTCAGTATAATATTTTCCGAAGGGATCGCGAGGATGCTGCCGCATCATCTGGAGGTGTGGCCATAATACTCGATAGAACTGTAGCCTGTCAGCATTTTCCACTGCAAACCGCACTGGAGGCCGTGGCTGTTCGTGCTGTACTTTCAGATAAACTGGTAACCATTTGCTCGCTCTATATACCGCCAAACTACCAGCTGCACAAACAAGAATTTCAGTCTTTCATTGATGAGCTCCCCGAACCCTACCTTGTTCTTGGGGATCTCAATGCACACAGCGGTCTGTGGGGCGACTCTCGCATCGATGCGCGAGGCCGTTTAATTGAAGACTTTCTTTTCTCATCCGGTGCGTGTCTGCTAAACAAAAAAGAACCTACATATTATTGTCTCGCAAACAAAACCTTTTCCTCCATAGATCTCAGCATAGCTTCTCCATCCATATTACCTGAACTCGAATGGGAAGTTATAAGAAACCCTTATGGGAGCGACCATTTCCCTATACTGCTGCGAGCACAAAGACAATACGAATCTCCACCACATGCCCCCCAGTGGAAGGTCGATGCAGGGAACTGGGAGAAATTCCAGACACTTACCAGTACGATCTCGTGGGCTGAGATGTCTGTGCTCGGAGTTGACGGTGCCGTCGAGTATTTTACCAACTTCATAATTGATGCAGCATCTAAGTGCATTCCCCAAACAAGTGGACTCTCTAGTAAACCTCGTGTTCCGTGGTGGAATGAACAATGCCGGAACGCGCGTAGGCAGCAGAACAAAGCATGGAGGCAGCTTCGCGATTCTCCTACTGCTGAAAACCTTGTCAATTTCAAGCAAATTAAGTCCCAAGGTAGGAGAACGCGCAGACAAGCCAGGAGAGACAGCTGGCAAAAATTCTTATCAAGCATCAATTCGTACACGGATGAGGCCAAGGTTTGGAACAGGGTCAATAGAGTAAGAGGACGACAAACACATCCGCCTCCCCTGATACACACGCAGGGAGACAGCCTGGAGGACCAAGCAAATCATCTGGGTGCTCATTTTGAACATGTGTCCAGTTCATCACATTATTCTCCAGCATTTACAAAATACAAAGCAGCAATAGAAAAGCAAAACCTAGACCGAAAGAGCACCGGGAACGAGCCATATAACTTACCTTTCTCTCTAGCAGAGCTGTATGCATCACTCGTCTGTTGCAACCGATCTGCCCCAGGCTCTGACCGCATACTATACGAAATGTTAAAAAACCTGTCCTCTGAAACGAAGAAAACCCTTCTCTGTCTGTATAACTCTATTTGGACATCTGGAGAGATCCCCTCTGCCTGGAAAGAGGCCATAGTGATCCCTATCCTAAAGCAGGGCAAGGATCCATCGTCCGTATCCAGCTATCGGCCCATAGCTCTAACAAGCTGCATCTGCAAAGTCTTCGAGAAGATGATAAACCGGCGTCTAATACATTTCCTAGAATCAAGCAAGCTGCTTGACCCATACCAGTGTGGGTTTCGCGATGGCCGATCCACCACTGACCATCTGATACGCATAGAGGCTCAGATTCGTGAAGCCTTTGTCCACAAGCAATTCTTCCTGTCTGTTTTCCTCGATATGGAAAAGGCATACGACACCACGTGGCGGTTCGGAATACTGAGAGACCTCGCACACTTTGGAATACGTGGCAATATGCTGAATATCATTGAAAGTTATCTGTCCAACCGCAGATTCCGTGTTCGTGTGGGTAATGCCCTATCAAGACCATATGTGCAGGAAACTGGAGTACCACAGGGCGGTGTGCTTAGTTGCACCCTCTTTATCATAAAAATGAACTCTCTGCGTCTGTACATCCCACGCAACCTATTTTATTCAGTATATGTCGACGATGTGCAGATAGGGTTCACCTCATGTAACCTTGCAATCTGTGAGCGGCAGGTTCAGCTTGGTTTGAACAAACTATGTAAGTGGGCAGACGAGAATGGGTTTAGGCTTAACCCACAAAAGTCCACATGCGTCCTCTTCTCCAGAAAGAGAGGTCTACACCCTGATCCCAACATCGAGATGCAAGGTGAGGGTCTACCTGTAAAAACTGAACACAAATTTCTAGGCATAATTCTGGACGCGAAGTTAACATTTATCCCACATCTAAAGTATCTAAGAAACAAGTGCATGAAGACAATGAGCATCTTGAAAGTGTTGTCTCGCACTACGTGGGGTAGTGACACAAAATGTCTACTGAATCTCTATAAGAGCCTGATTCGATCACGTATAGACTACGGTTCCATTATATACCACTCCGCGACTCCGAGCTCCTTGAAGATGTTGGACCCTGTCCACCATCTGGGCATCCGCCTTTCTACGGGTGCATTCAGAACAAGCCCCGTAGAAAGCCTATATGCAGAATCAAATGAATGGTCACTCCATCTGCAGAGAACGTACTTGTCCTTTGTGTATTTCCTGAAAGTAAACTCAAGCAAAACACACCCTACCTACACAACTATAAATGACCTGTCCAGTGCCCAAACCTTTCAGAACCGCCCTAGCGTAAGAAAGCCCTACGCACTGCGAGTAAGAAGTCTTGCCGAAGATATGGATGTGTCGCTCCACGAACACGATGTCATGTCCTCTCCTGTACAGCTGCCGCCATGGCAGTGGCAGCTGATTGACTGTGATCTGTCCTTCGTTGATGTTACAAAGTATGCGCCGGTCGCACATATCCGTATGCACTTCCTCGAATTGCAGCACAAATACTCTTGTCCGGAATATTTTACTGACGCCTCAAAGTCACACACTGGCGTGTCTTACGCGGCGGTCGGTCCATCCTTTTGGGCTGCCGGAGTTCTACACCCAAACACAACCATCTTTACAGCGGAGGCCTACGCCATCCTGGCGGCGGTTAAACACATCAAACGGTTAGACATACCCAAGGCAATCATCTTTACTGACTCTTTATCCGTGTTGAAATGTTTAAAAACTCTCAGTAGGCACAGAAACCCCGTCATTATAGCTCTTTATTCCATAATTTGCACCGCGTATGTATCCAAGCAACAAATTGTGCTGTGCTGGGTGCCAGGGCACCGCGAGATCGAAGGGAATGAGTTGGCCGACAAGCTAGCCACATGTGCTCATACAGACGCTGCCACTTCGCCCATAGCCGTCCCTGTAATGGACCTAAAGCCATTTATCAAGAAAAAGGTCAGAGCCTACTGGCAACGTCTGTGGGACAGAGAAACGAACAACAAACTGCATACTATCAAGCCTCATCTCGCTCATTGGCCGTCAGAATCGAAAACACGCCACACACAGGTTACACTTTGCAGACTCAGGATAGGACACACATACAGTACACACGCATACTTATTGTCCGGTGGCGATCCGCCTGTCTGTGACGAATGTGGCGAGCCACTCAGTGTACTTCATGTCCTCTTACAGTGCCCTGAGCTGGAGCCTCAGAGGAAAAAACATTTTCCATTGCCATCACGGCTAAATCTCCCATTACATCCTTCTATGTTTTTGGGCAATGAACCTCTTTTTAAATATCAATCACTTCTCGCGTTTTTAAAGGACATACATAACTTTCGTGTTATCTATCCAGGTGACGTGTAGCACGGCCTCTCTGCAGAGGCCGGTGCTGCAGTATCTTATCAAATAAAGCACATGCCTCATGGTCTTTGTCCACAAAGGCCTTCGGTAGGCATCGTGCTACTTTTATATCCTTCATTTTAACACCATGACCACTTCTCATACATTCACGACCCACAGATCACTCCACACGTCACTACCATAATCCTATTCGATGTATGTTTTACGCTTATATACCGCGATTTGTTCTTAGGCCCCTTTACAGCCACATAGCATCCTATCATCGGAACTCACCGATCATCGCAAACATACCATTCATTGTCTTGGCGCTCTTTGGCCACATTTGGCCCTTGCGCCACAAAACACCAAATATCATCATCATCATGCGGGTGGTAGGCGGTGAAAAGCTTGTGTTCAGCAGAACAGTAGTGAAGGAGGTCTTCAACGTGGGACAAGAAGGTGCGGCCGCGATCAGTGAGGAGCTGCCGTGGTGCGCTGGGATGGAGGAGGACGTCATGTGAAAGGAAATCCGCCACCTCAGTTACACAGCTTGCGGGCAAAGCTCACGTGATCGCGTACTGAGTCGCGTAATTAGTCACGACAACGACCCACTTATTGCCAGATTTCGAGGTCGGAAAAGAGCCGAGAAGATCGAGACCGACGCGAAAGAATGGTTCTGAGGGCACATCGATAAGGTGAAGGCGTCCAGCGGGCAGCACAGCAGGTTTTTTGCGGCACTGACAGAGCGCACAGGCTGCAACGGTAGTGGCACACAGAGGGGTACAGGCCTGGCCAGTAGAAGCGACACCGTACGCAGTAGTAAGTACGAGAAATACCAAGGTGGCCTGCAGTAGGTGCATCATGCAACTGTCCAAAACAGATGCCCGGAGATGGCACGGGACGAGTAAAAATGGAACAATGTCGCGACAACGTTATTATACTCGGCTTTAACTTTTTATCGTCCCATTCAGCCCTTTTGGAGTGCGCCTCTAGTGTCATTCAGCTTGAACTGCCCCATGGCTGTTATATTCCACCAGTGTCACCTCCACAGTTATGCTTTCCCGAGGACATCCGCCTGTCGCCTCCAGCCATGTTACGGCACAACCAAGAGTGGCGCCAGTCAGAAGAAGACAATTTGACGGGAGGAGGTAGACTCGGTCTCGACAGCCATCTTGTTTATGTATTGTCTCTCTTGTGGGTACCCAGCACCTCCACCAATTTGTTACGATGCGCAAGTCACATATAAAGATGTATTTACACTATTTACAAGAGAGACAACGATACATAAACAAGGTGGCAGTCGAGACCGAGTCTACCTCCACCCGTCAATTCGTCGTCTTCTGACTGGCGCCACTCTTGGTTGCGCCGTAACAGTGTATATGTGCAATGTGCATCTGCTCAGAAGTGAATTGTGCATAAGTGTTGCCGATCGCACTTTCTAATGTACCCCGATAGAGAAGCCCTATCACACTGGCCTTTTCTGCTTCGTAGATGTATCATTTGTTTCAAAAGTTGTTATTGTCTTTTGAAGATGCTTCTATTGGTGAGAGGAATTTCAGGGACATCTTAAAGTTACCTACTTTAAGCCGTACAGCGCTGTCGTGAAATGTGGACATTGGTGTGAAGAGTAGGAATTTCTAGATTGCATGAAGTAAATAACTTAATATTTTGGGTTGCAAATGGCTTGCACAACCAAGAATCCTAACTGCTTGGTTTTTGCTGGTGATCAAGCAGAGAGTCTGTGCAGATACCATTGGCATGGTAGATGAATATGTTATTGGCAAGAACTGGATGGCTTCCTTTTGATTCTGAACAGGTTTACGTTTTCTGACAAAAAAGCAATATGCATGGAAAAATGAAACAAGTAAGATTGAACAAAGGTATGGTGATAGAGAAAAATAGGCAAAACACCATTACAATTCAGAGACTTTGGTAATCTATTGATCAGACAATTAGGCTAATTGGCAGAGTATCACACACGAGAGTGGGCCTGCGAGAACGAGAACTTCTCCAACTCGTTCAAGCCTTCGTCATCCCTCACATTACATATACTGTGCCTTACCTCACTCTCACTAAATGGGAGGAGGAGGAGATCAATACACTTACCTGCAATGTTCACAATTTCGCTATCATTGTATCCATGAGAACATCTACAAAACAATTTCTTGCCACTGGGGCACATAACATAGACTCAGAGTAATTTGAAGCCCACCTCAATGCACAGTATTACAGACTTGCAAAATCCACTACCGGAAGATGCAGACTTGACAGCCTTGACATAAACCCTCCTTTCCTACCTACGTGCAAACTTCCTCTGCGGAGTGAGCTCCGAGCCAAATTGTATCTACCACCGCTTCCCCGGAACATGCGCCCACAATATAACCACATGCGAAGACTGGCTCGGGTGCGAGCGCTGCACACTGCCACCACGATAAACTACCCAGAATAACCTCCTCAGAATACACACCTCAGAATAACCCCAAGGCCTGCATACATTCGTTCTCACAGCAGTAACTCCACAATGCCTGCTGGTGGCTGCGGCCTCTATATGCACCCCCTTTTCAGAGGAGGCAGAAGAGGCAGCCATAGCGCTGGCTCTCAACATCCCCTCAGCCAGCACTGTCATCAGCGATTCTAAATCAACAGTAATAGACTATGGCGCCGGGGGTATTGGCTGACTGGCTGGAATCACCGCACACAAATCCCGAGTTCAATCAAAAGTTGCAATTATTTGGGCTCCACGCAACGAAGCCGCCCATGCCTGTGCCCAAGGTTTCATAAACGAGACACAGACAACACAAGGGGAGGCTGAGGCTGACGCCTCGTGTGATAGACTCATTGCATGCCACGACATCCGCCAACACTACAAGTCATCTCGACGCACTTCACCCCCTCTCACTCATCCCCACTCGAGGGAACTGCAAAAATTATGGAGACAACTGCAGACACACGCCTTCACTACTCCGTCACTACTGAATAAACTATACCCCGGTCAGTTTCTCGATCCCGGCTGCTATCGTTGCACAGCCCCCTTATACTAACTATAACCACATACTTGTAGAATGCCCCGACCACCTCCCTCCCCCCCGCCTTAAGAGTGTGGAGCTGTGGGGGGCTGGCCAAGGCAGCTCCGAGCCTGGTCTGCAGGATGACGTCCTGCGCTGGGCCATGGAGATGATGGAGTCGTACCGCAAGTACATGTCTCGGTCTCTTCCCATTTCCGCAGTTCCTGCAGGCTTTTAATCCTGACAAATAAAGCTGCTCGTTCATTCAAACGAATAATTTTAGAGCCATGCACATGGGCCCTTCTTTATTTTATCGTATTCTGGAAATAATACCCAAGCCCAGCTTAGCTTAACATTAGCTTAACTTGAGCACGCAGTTGACTCTCTGCATGTTGCAAAAAGAAATTGTTGAGTAACTAATAGGAATTAGTCCTGTGCAAAATACAAGCATAATATGTACTCATGACTTGATTGTATAAGTTCTGCGGTTCGTTTGACACACACAGTAACATGTAAACATAAAATGTATATGCAGACTTTGCATTTACGTGTGTATGTGTGTAATTAAAACAGCACAAATTATCCTATTAAGACGTCGTACCAACTAGACCCCATCAAAGATGTTCTATACAGTATTAAGCTGGTCCTATTTAAATTTTGTCATGTGGTGTAGCTACAACATTTAATTATTTTCGTATCTTCATGCAAACCAATTTATGGACTATCCGCTGCATGTGAGAATGCATATTTTAGACCAATGACAGTACCTGAGGCAGCAGCTCTTTATTAAGCCTTTGCCATCACTTATTAGAGTGGTCTTGTTGATTTATGTCATCTAAACAACTCAATGTTGTGTTTAGTATACCAGTATTGAAATACTAAACATAGCTACACTACTTTGTATACTAGTGGAATGAATTCCACCGCTCGTCATTCTCTCACGTGTTGTTCTTCAGTCATGCATGGTGACTGCATTTGGTGTCATGAGTTCTAGGCTCACATTCACTTGGGGCTTTTGACAAGTGAAATCTCCCTCTTCAACCGTCAATTTAGTGGAAAAGCCACCACCAAACCGATAGCTCCAAGACCAATTCCTGCACACTGTTGGCCAATCAGATTGTGTGCAGAAGCTGTGCATGATACGTCACTTCATCTACCCCAATAATCACACAGCTCAATCCGCTACATGTACTTAAGTCGCTGACAGGGGCACAGGAAGGTGTTGCACTTATGCAACCGCCACTCATCACTTGAAATGTGAATAACCCAAACCTTCGTGAGCATATTGGTCTCAACCGTGCGACGGCAAAAGTGGGAACCAAGCTTTAGAGTAGTGCCACCATCTCAGCTGGTTTGTCCTGCGGCTCTTGTCTGCTGGTTTGCCCCACTGTGATCTCGGAGGCCATGGTTGAGCCATAGTTTCTTACAGTATTACTAGCCCCCGCTTTGGTGTGCTGCTATCTAACCGCTATCGCTTTACGTTTTTAAAAACAACTCTGATATGTGGTTTTGAATCCATTTCCCTCAGCACAGCAGTCCAATGCTCAACTCATCAGACCACGGATGTACCCATAAAATCCTGCATAGTACTCTTGCCAGCTTCAATCGCACAGGGCAGTTCTTTGAGATACTTGGCATGCGTGTCACGTCGCATGGTAACAATTTACTGAAAGTGAGAATGTGCACTCTTTTAGCTGACAATATAATTGAAGTTAACACCTGAAATTTACTTCGATTTTACGCCTGAAAAAGAAGCCTATTCATTTGTGCCATAGTTTGTTCGAAGCTAGGTATGCTGATCCCCAGCACGACAGAAATAGAAACTTTATTGGAATGTAAAAGATATTAAGGAGGGGTGGTCGGAGCCTCTCAGTCCGGGGCCCCACTAGTCTCTACTGCCTGCCTGACCTGGCTAATTAAAGACTTTTGTCTTCCCAGGTCGGAGTGGGCGAGCTGTGCCTCCCACTGATCCATTGTGTCACTGGTATTTGGTCTATGAGGGCGTTATAGGGCCAACTGTATTTGGTGCGGTGGCATACCTACCCTAATACATGCAACCTGGGAGTGCGCTAAGCACCAGCACGACAGAAGTGGCTGCTTTTGAGGCCATGTTTAGTGAAGCTTTTTTTGTGGCATCCAAAGGTGCGCAAATTCACCCAGTGCAAAATGTAAGAGCTGCATGTTGCGCCCACTAGACGTCAGTCACGACTATATATTGTGGGAATGGCACTGTTCCACTCCTGACCAACCGTGCCCAAGAGCATCCAACTGCTGACTTGCATCACCACTCGCGCGTACGTCGTCGTCGTCTTCCACAGCTGGCTCCGATGCTGCTCACCATGCCGGTGTTCCCAAACTGCCCCTTCCTCTGTGAAGGTGGTGGTAGCACTGGCCCACAGTGGCTTGCAGCGACGACACAGCATCCCCACTCGCAGGCAAACCTGGCACATTGCTGCACCGAACGAGGATCGGCAGAGCAGGCAATGTCCGAGTCATCAAGGTCTTCCAGAAACCCAAAGGTCCTAAACCTGTTGGCTTCCTAGACATAAGCCTTGCGAAGATGCGGCAGACCAGGTGGTGCAGCCATCCATCCTATGCATTACATGGCCTGCCTAGCTCCACCTTTCCCGCTTAATGTCAACTAGAATATCGGCTATCCTCTTTTGTTCTCTGATCCACACCGCTCTCTTCCTGTCTCTTAATGTTAGGCCTAATATTTTTCGTTCCATCTCTCTTTGTGCGGTCCTTAACTTATAGGGTTATAGGACCCTCAATATTGTGGGATCCCTTGTGGCCGCCCGCTTTAGTTTGTGGGACAGGCCATGCAAATATGGCATCACCTATGGCACTGCAATATGAGTTCTATGTGGTTTCCACTTCTTGTCCAGGTTTATTCATTTTTCTGACCACTTTTGGCAACACCCATCCACAGTGAGGCTTGTTACCATGTAGATGTTAACCTGGCCATTTTGGCATCATAATTGCTGCATGAACTGGATGCAACTCTTGAAACATTTGTGAAGCACAAAGTAACAATGCCTACCTTCACTAGCTTTGAGTGGGAGGATCACTAGGGAAGGAGCGCTCTAGAGGACTACAGTGGTAACATCAGCATACGTGCCTATTGTCTTGAAAGGTTGAAAGCACATCCATAAATCTGATAGACTTGTCTTTGCAAAGTTTGTGGTTGAACTTAATATTTTCAGGAAGAAACTTAAAAACTAGTTGAAATAATAGCCACAATTGTTTCTAGTTTGTGTCTAGTTTAAATTCTAGTCTAGATTGTTTCTAGTTCAGTTGTTTCAAGCTTTAAAAGCACTAGAAAATTGTCCACATATCGAACAGCACATACAATGCTTTGGTCCTGCAGCCTGTCGAGTACACTGCAGTCAGACTTGGATAAAACAATGTTCCATTAAAGAACACTGACAAACAGCAAGGATTGATGAAAGCAACATCGCCCCCCCCCCCCCACACACTCTTCCATTAGTTTCTGAACTGTGGCAAAGAGGTCTGAATGTGGGATTGAATAAAATAAGTCCTCAATATCAACAGACATTGCAACATTGGCACATAGCCTGTTATACTTCTGATGCAATTGCAGCACTTAAGGGGAAACAGAAAAGCCGAAAAAAAGAAATGATGACAGGAAAGATGCTGCTTCCTGTTCCCCCTTAAGCACTGGAGATGCATCAAATGTCACAATTCCAAATAGCCAAGTAGCCCAGCTCTCTGCCATAGGTTGCATTGGACTTCAACCCGCCCATGACGTGCATGGAAATTTGGAAAGCAAGCAGGACCAAAGTAGTCGGAGCTTGTGGTCCACATTGCAAGAACCCGAAAATCAATAGTAGTAAAACTGCATGCACGAGCCAGCCTTCGGTTAACTTGCACAAAGAAGAAATAAAATGCCTAAACAGTCTCTTGCGTAAGCCCGCACGTGTGCCTGATTGACCTGAGCATGCGCAGATAAGTTTTGTGTCTACTTTCTTTTCTGCCACAGTGCGCTCTTCAGATGATAGTCGGCGTTTGTGTTAACTGGTTCTCTTCTCCTGTGTCGGCATCCCATACCTTCTTGCTCCTTGCTTTGGAAACGATCCACTGGATGCCTCAGCATCATTCCTGTGTTCCCCCCTTGTGTGTTTGCAGTAGATTTCTTGGCAACAACTGGTGCGTGTCGAATTAAGAACAACCTCTGTGGGTGCACCCTGCCTTGCGCCCATGAAGTTGACCAGTACTACAACTGGTGTAGACAAAAAGCTCTTCCTACTTTATACTGACACATACAGCGATTGACCTTAGCAAAACAATGACCAAAATTTGAAGATGTGCTGTCAGCCAGATGCAAATTGGATATCTGAAGTTGCATGTTGTTTGTTGCATGGCAGATCATGCCAGTAGTGTATTTCCTTATTTGGCTTTGTGTGTCTGAGTTCAGTCATATGTGCTGAAGCATTTTTGGTGGCACTTCTAAGCAGCACTACCAGATGGAGTGCCATGTCCAGAAAGAAGCGCAAGAGAGTAGCCCGAGCTTTTCGCATGCACTGGTGGGCCTTGCAACTTCAGATGCCACGCCAAGCTTCGCAGGGTGGCACTAGATGGCTCAGAATGTTCTTAAGGAAGCATGAAAGAGGAGTTCGACTGCATCACACGCCTTATACGTAACTCGTTTCTACGGTGGCAATACATTGTGTGGCTATAATAATTCGATGTTAGCGCATTACCGTTGACAGTCATCGTGAGATGGGTTCTACTGAATTTTGTTTCATCTATTTGAGATCGCGCACGTTATAGTTCTCATTGATTTAACTCTAATTGAGCAGTTATGTATTATTGAGAATGCTCTCGCGATCACGTAATCAACCAACAGCATAGGGAAACTTGATTAACTTGTTTGATCATGAAGTCTGTACTGCACTGCACAGTTTCTACATAGCCTAAACAGCTACAATGAAAGTACTGGGCAAAGTGGCCTGATCCCGGAGATTGCACAGTCAAACACGATGCCTTAATGTACGAGCTGTCGCAAGGAAAGAAGACAACAAAGGTGGCATAGGTTGCACGCGCCGAGTGTTTCAAAGAGCTGGCTGACTTTGGAGCGAGAGAAGCATGCGTGCAATCGTGGTCTATTAATAAAGTCTTTCTTTCAACTTCATAGCGGCGCACTTCCTGTCAAGCCTTGGCTTGAGGAAAAGGGTATACTTGTGCTCTGGAATATAAACTGCATAATTTTTAATGAACCAGAAATGATCGACCACATATTCCTGGACTGTTGGGATGCAGTGTGCTTATGGGACATCCTCAAGCGAACGTTGCAAAAGAAAGAATTGCCAGACACTGCTTATTTGCTTCCTCCCGACAGATAAAATGGGAGGCTTGCTCTGTGACATGGTTATGTTGATGTGCATGCCTATATGCCTATGGAAAACAAGAATGGCTCTTAGAAATGCAGATGCTGATGCTTGACATGCCAGAGAGTATTTCAGAGAAAATGCCATGTATATTTAGAGAAATCTACGGGAACCAAGATTAGCCGTCAGTATGGATTAATATGCTGGATGACTTGGTGTCATTGAAGCACTTTTATAACTCGCCAGCTACGAATTGCTAGCATGTTAACGATTTCTTAGTATGTGCTTGTATTGTGTGTTTCCTGTCCAGGAAAAACCGGCAGTAAAGAAAAAAACACAGTCGTGGTCTAATGGTTAGTGCGCCTGGCTGCTGTGCTCAATGGCAGAGGTTCGATTCCCACATTGGTCACACAGCATCTTATTTTTCTTAAAGCAAGGCAAGGCAGCAACCTACGTACCTGCCCCTAAGTGCCAAGAATGAGGCAATGATTGCTTCGCATTAAAAAATTAAATATATCAAACATTGTTTAAAGAGATAAAAAGGTAAGTTTGGTGAAATTAAAGAAGAATATTGTTTAAATAAAAAATTCCTGGGACTTCTTCGTAAGACACAAAACTTTTTTTCCGTATGATGTAGTAGCATTGCATGCTGTGGATTCTGAAATACATGCACAGAATTGAGCACTCTCAGACTCCTCAGATTTAAGTACAAATGCTTCATTAAGTTCAAGTGGCACAGCTTTGTGGAAGTTTGTGACTAGAGGAGCTAATGCTTTTGTAGATTTGTTGGAACTAGGTGTTGCAAACTGTTTCCACCAGCCCTGCACCTTGCAAGTATGTTTCCAGTATGCTGGTATTCTCAAGTTGAATGTCCCTTTTGTAGCGGAGTTGTAGCACATGCCTGTGTGCTTTTTTTTTAAACCTGCCTGGTGTGAATATTTAAATGCTACGCTACACTACCGTATTCAGTATGCTTCAGTTTTTGTGTGTTTTTTGTTTGTTTGCTCCACCATTCTTTTAGCAGTGTCTTAACCTAAGATTCATCCCTGACTGCCCATGAAACACAAAGCCTTGGGACATGCTAACTACTTCCAAATTTATTGCTGGGAGAATACCATCACTTTCTTCCAGAATATGCTCAATGGTTTTGGCACCATTATCACACACTACACACAAGTCACCTTCATTTAAAAATTTTCTGTAACCACGTGTTCTCAAGCACTCTAATATGGTTTTGAACCACGGCACTGCCCTTTGATTGATAAACAAAATTATCAAAAAAGCGTTTCCTTCAGATCTAATTTTTTTGATCATCAGTATTCTTCCACTGCTGGCGTCTTCTCCATTCCTACTATCCAGTGCAGTGTTCCTGCGTCTCTGACTTTACATTTGACATACATTTCTCTGTTGCTGATCCCTGGAATAGTGGTTACTAGTTAGTCTGCTGGTTCGTTTTTTTTTTTTTCTTTCATTGTGAGTAAAAATTCTTTCTGTAAATGTACCTGAGCAGTCTAGTCATTAACCTGTTTTCTGTTCATTCCGCAGTCATCGTCTAAAGCAAATTTAGCTCCGAGCTTCCCGAACTTCGAGCACACCCAGCGTATCTCCCTGTCCAACTTCATCTGTAGTTTGTCTATGCTCACCCAATGATAGGGCCCTCGGGTTAATCCACAGTACCTTCTGCAGTTCAGACTTTAAGCACAGCACTGCATTATCAATTGTAAGCCCAGGAACCATCAGCCCTTTTCATAGCCCTAATGCTATGTAATATTTCAGTCATACTCCGAAACTGCTTTGTTTCTGGAAATGGTATAAAAAAATGAAGTGAAATTTGTTGAATCTCCCTAGTGTTGTGCGTTTCATCATGACCAAGTTTCACTTGCCTTTAGCTTTAAATAGCCTCTTCATATCTTTTTGAATGTGTCTATTTCCCTCCTTGATGCATACTCCTCGGTATTTGTATTCGCCAACCCTTGCCATCTCATTTCCCTGTTTTATGATCAATTGGTCTGTAATATTTTTAATAAGTACCATGAAGTGCAATTTACTTGCACAAAATATTTATCATATAGCTTGGCCTTCCTCTTCACATATACAGTAAAATCTCATTACAAGAGACATGGTTACAAGAGACACTTGGTTATAAGAGACATTTGAAAATGATTTGGTTGGTTTTCCTATGTTCTCCATGTTAACAACATTGCATACAAGAGACATGATTACAAGAGACACCCTGTTACTAAGGGCAACTTTTTAGGTCCCTAGGGTAAGTTCTTCACTATTTAGAAGAGACACAACCCAGACACGGATCTTCCATCCAACCCAGAATGGAAGATCCTGTGGAAAACTGCCCTGAAGATAAGCTTGGGCCTACATCCAAAAGACCGCAGACGTTCCAGAATCTTTCGAGGAGTTTGTGTCTGCAGATGTGGACCTCATGTGCTCCGAAGAGCTTACAGATCATGCAATCCTCACGCAAGAAAATGGTGCATGTGCCCTAGAAGATGAACCAGAGGAGGAGGACGACAACGAGGACATTGCAGGGCAGAAAGTGTCAGCAGTTAAGGCTGATAAACATCTTAAAGCACTTCAAAAGTATTGTGAACAACTGGAAAGCTTGTAAAGTGAAGTTCTTTACCTCCAGAAGTTGGGAGGGAAGCTAATACAATCTGGCAGTCACTAAAAAACAAACTACTATGAATGACTTCAAGCCATCCTGAGCAATTTCCTGTAGATGTGTTCAAACACACTTTGATGCTGATGTATAATAAAGTTATCTAGTCTGACTACTCATTGTTTTTAGAATTGTTGGTTACAAGAGACCTTGGTTACAAGACACATGTTTCCCGGGTCCCTTGAGTGTCTATTGTAACGAGGTTTTACTGTATCTGTAAGAAGCTGAATATCACTATATTTGCTAATGCAAGAAAGCGGCCTCTCTCACAATATTGTTGCCATTACCTGCCCATTATCATTTGCTAAGAACTTGTCTAAGCATCTTCAGAACTGATGCCAAGTGGCAATAAGTTTGCTTCTTCTCAATGTTTCCACCCATGATTTAACACCCCCTTGTGGTATACTTAAGGAAATGAAATGAAATTAGAATTTTAATCTTGCCTGAA
>NC_051157.2:170484838-170529600 GCF_013339745.2 Dermacentor silvarum
CCGCCGATCGCGAAAGAAGCTATCCCTAAGGACGAGTTTGCGACAGAATTTGAAACTGTGTTGACTTATCAAGATGCTGCTCGAGGAATGTTGGGGGAGCTGAAGGCTCGGGAGTGGCTACTTCGTCAAAATCAGTGTTCTACGACTGCCCCTTCCGCAGCTGCAGGTTCATCAAATGCACTCGATGATCGCGCGCCGCGCAAGTCAATCAAGCTTCCAATTCTACAGTTGCAGACATTCGACGGACAGCTTTGTCACTGGCCTGCTTTTTGGGAGCAATTCAAGGCATCTGTGCATGAAAACGAAAAGCTGACGAAAGGAGAACGATTTCAATATCTGAAGAATCTTCTGAGCGGTACAGCAGCAGCTTCAATTTCTGGTCTACAAGCGACAGGCGAGTGCTACGACGACGCCATCGAAATTCTAAAGAGTCGTTTTGGCGATAAGCGTCGCATTGTGCAGGAGCATCTACGCCGTCTGCGCACACTACCAGCAGTTGCTTCCTCAGAAGATGTATACAATCTTCGAAGGCTATTGGATTATGTGCAGTGCCATATCAGAGGCCTGAAAGGTCTAAACATCAGTCCTGCAAGCTATGCAACTATGATGACGGACATTCTATTGAAGGCATTGCCAGCAGACATTGTCATTGGCTATTACCGAAAAGAAGCCAGTTCAAAGTCATCACCGTCTGCTATCGACAGTTCAGGCTCTGTACAACAGCAAGATTCAACGACAGCGACAGCCGATGAGGAGTTGCAAGAACTCTTGACCTATCTTCGCGTGGAAGTTGAAAGCCGAGAAAGAAGTGGAGTTCATGACTTTAAAGGAAAGAAATGCGCTAAACCACCCGAGGAGAGAAGAAACTTGCACTCCACCTTACCAACAGCAGCTGTCCTGCAATCTTCCTCGAAAGTTAAAGACAAGGACTGTCTCTTCTGTGGGTCTTCAAAGCACTCAACTCCAGTTTGTGACAGCAGCATGAACCATGAAGAAAAGTTGAAGAAATTGGCTACGGAGAACCGATGTTATCGATGCACCGTGAGAGGACATCTTGCCACAAACTGTTATCGAAAAATCAAGTGTGGAACATGCGGAGGAAGACACGTCTCCTCAATGTGCGATCCCAAGTGGAAACCTAAGAAGACTGAACGAGAAAGTCCCGTAACCGCGAACAGTCTTCATACCAGCTCTCGTTCGTTCATGGATGCGGAGGTTTTATTGCAGACATTTCGGGCATGGATCATCGGACAAAAGCAGAGGGCCTACATTCGTGGAATTGTAGACAGTGGAAGCCAGCGCACGTTCATTCGTGAAGACGTATCCAAGACACTTGGCTTGAAAGAACTGGGATCTGTGAATTTACAGCTAAATACTTTTAGACAGACAAGCTCGGTTAACATCCAACATCGCATTGTCGAACTAAAAATTCGCAGTCAGTATGACAATCGGGAATACCTGGTACAGGCCATTGAAGTACCATTCGTCTGCAAGGATGTTGTTCAAGTACCACTCGAGCATGACTTTGTTACAACCATTGAAAGCGACGGACACTTCATTGCTGATAAGCTGTTATTACCAGGCATGGCTGCTGTTCCTGGTATTAGCCTTTTAATTGGTGCTGACCAGCTATGGCAATTCATGTCCGGCGAAATGAAACGATACCATGGCCAGGCAGACTTGGTGGCGCTGGGTTCTGCATTTGGCTGGATGTTACAAGGACCACTTTCGTTCAACACCTCTTTGGAAGCAGCACTCAACGCATGCGTATTGCGAGTAAGTGCATCTACTGACTCTATCGACGATCTACTTCGAAAGTTCTGGGAGTTAGAGAGCATCGGGATTACGCCAGTCGACAACACTCCAAATAAGGAACCTAATATGGTGCTAGAAAAATTCGATCACGATATCGCCTTCGTCAACGGTCGCTACCAAGTAGCCCTTCCGTGGAAAGAAAGCTGTGGACAACTAGACGATAATCGATTGCAAGCACGGAAGCGACTGATGTGTCTCAGAAAGAAAATGAAGAACAATCCAGAGTTTGCCGTAGAATATGATACCACCATCAGGAACTATATGAAGATGGGTCACGCCGAGAGAGTACCTAGCCAAATTGAGGCGCAACCCTCTAAGGTCTACTACATGCCGCATCACGCTGTTGTGCGAAGCGAGTCTACAACTACTCGAGTACGAGTAGTTTTTGACGCATCCTCTCACGATCCTGATTCATCGTCCCTCAATGACCATCTCGAGAAAGGACCAAAGCTACTAGCCGACTTGGTTGCTCTTCTCATACGTTTTCGTATGAACCGTATTGCTATGACGGCTGACATAGAGAAAGCCTTTCTACAGATTAGCGTAAAAATGGAAGACAGAGATGCATTGAGATTCCTATGGTTCAAGGATATACCCTCTAAGAGAAAACCAGATCCTGAAATAGAGGAATGGCGCATGACAAGGGTGCCTTTTGGAACAGTAGCAAGCCCATTCCTACTCAACGCCACACTCCAACACCACCTGAAGGGAGTAAAGGATCAAACAGAAGAAACGGCCAAGTTACTTGCTGCTTCTTTCTACGTTGATGACCTTCTTATAGGAGCAGATAGTGAGGATTCAGCTCAAAAGGTATACAGAGATGCAAATTATATAATGGAAGACGCTGGAATGCGACTAAGAAAATGGTCGTCCAATTCTAAACTGCTGAGAGATCTTATTACCATGGGTGAAGGAGATAGCGCACCCTCGGGAGCTGTCAAGATATTGGGACTCTTGTGGGATCCTATGACAGACAAGATGACAGTAGCCGCAAAATCCGCGTTATGCTTCTTGGGAAAAGATCAAAAGCCGTGTAAGAGATATGTGCTGCAAGCAGTGTCAAGGATATTTGATCCACTTGGAATGGTTGCACCCTTCAGCATTCAAGCCAAGATATTGTTTCAGGAGTTGTGGCAGAGACAGGTAGATTGGGACGCAGATTTGCCTTCGGACCTTGCCTTACAGTGGCAAAATTGGTGTTCAAATCTGCAGCACCTTACTTCTACGACTATCCCACGTTGGGTCAAGACTGGGCTCGAAAGTCACTCCATGCAGCTTCATATATTTTGTGATGCAAGTCAGAGGGCATATGGCAATTGTGCATATTTGAAATTTCTTGACCAAGGGAATTGTGCTCATAGCCACCTCATAATGGCGAAGTCACGAGTGGCGCCTATGCAGAAAGTGACTTTGCCAAGACTGGAGTTTCTTGGCGCTTTGCTCGGAGCAAGACTAGCGAAATTTCTGAAGACTGCCCTTGAGAAGTGCACACTAGAAAAATTCTTTTGGACGGATTCCAAGGTCACACTGCATTGGATAAAAGGGTCTCCGAAGAAATGGAAGCCATTCGTAGAGAATAGGGTGGCTGAAATTCAAGGCTGTTCCGACAAGAGCCAATGGCGACATTGTCCTGGGACTGATAATCCTGCGGATTACCTTACACGTGGAGTTCAGCTGCAGTTTCTCAAGACAAACGCAGTGTGGTGGAAAGGACCACCATGGTTGACAGAAATGGAAGATGCATGTCCCATGCACACCCTGGAGGCAGATTTACAGAGTAATGATATAGACTTAACTGAAGCAAAAGTCGTCGTGCAAGTTTTACATGTGAGAACGTTGTTGCCTATTTTGGACCTTGAACGCTACTCAAGCCTCACAAGAGTGTTACGAATAACAGCGTGGGTATTTCGTTTCATTAAAAGCTGCAAAAACAAATGCATCGGGGGCCAACCACTGCTCACAGCCGAAGACATTAGCGGCGCTGAAAATTACTGGATCAAGGTGGCTCAAGAGGATATTTATGCAACAGAAATCAATCAGCTTGAAAATGAACTACAGCTGAATCGCAATTCAGACCTGAGAATGCTTCATCCTTTTCTCGACAAGGCAGGAAGGTTGCGTGTAAGTGGACGACTGCAATTCTCACAGGAAGCGGAAGAAGTTAAACATCCTATTTTATTGCCTCCGCTTCACCAACTGACAAAACTTGTCATAAGAGACTGCCATAAGCGTACACTCCACGGTGGTCTGCTAGATACCCTCGCCGAGCTTAGAGAGAAATTTTGGGTACCCCGCGGAAGACAAACTGTAAAGAAAGTCATCAGAGGATGCAACGCTTGCATCAAGACATGCTTAAAGCCCAGCAGCGCACCTGTTGCACCATTACCAAGTGAACGAGTACGCCGATCTGATCCTTTTCAAGCGGTTGGAATCGATTTTGCTGGACCTCTATATATGAAAGACAGTACGTCGAAGGTCTACATAGTGTTATTTACGTGTGCCGTTACAAGAGCAGTACACCTTGAATTAACCACCGGACTGTCAGCAGAAAGTTTCCTGCTCACGTTTCGGCGATATTTATCGCGTCGTGGATTGCCTGACGTAATATACACGACAACGCGCAGGCTTTCAAGAAAGCGTCAAAGGAAATCGCCTCCTTGGCAAGAGTATTGTTCAGTGGAGAGCTACAAGACTATTGCTCTCAAAGGAGGATCGAATGGAAGTTCATCGCAGAAAGAGCTGCATGGTGGGGCGGCTTCTGGGAGAGATTGATAAGAACTGTGAAAACCAGCCTCCAGAAGATCCTTGGCAAGGCAAAGCTTACGCCAGAAGAATTAACGACGGTATTGTATGAGGTAGAGGCAGTAGTAAACTCCAGGCCCCTCACTTACTTGTCAATGTCACCAGCAGAAGTGGAAATACTTACTCCGGCTCATTTCTTAACCGGTAAACGACTAACACGCCTTCCTTACCATAACGAAGATGTCGATATACTCAGGTCAAGATCTACGGTCACAAGAAAGTTGCTTCATCGCAAGCAGTTACTGGAGCACTTTTGGAGAAGATGGAGGAGAGAATATCTTCTTAGCCTGCACTCAGCGCACTATGCCAATGTTCAAGCCTCGAACAATCTGAAAGCTGGTGATCTTGTGCTTCTTTACGAAGAAAATGCACCACGACAACTATGGAAGACGGGACGAATCCAAGAAGTACATCGAGGACGTGATAAAAATATCAGAACTTGTTCGGTGAAGCTTCCAAACGGCTCTGTAATACGCCGACCCGTCCAACTTCTGTACCAAATTGAACTTTCTTCGCTGTAACAGACTCAAACTGCGCGCCTTTCCGGGGGCGGAGGATATTGAATATTTCCCCTTCTTCGAAGAGCTAGAGAAAAAGAAGAAGCCAACTGCAAGGCACGCGGGAGCACGGACGCACGGAGAAGACGACAAAGTGGAAGAAAGAGACAGCATCCGCCATGGACAGCATTCGATTCAATTACTGTACATAATGTAAATACAGTTGTGTTTCACCATAGGCCGTGGCCATTTATTCTATAGCAGGGACGACACAGCATCCCCACTGGCAGGCAAACCTGGCACATTGCTGCACCGAACGAGGATCGGCAGAGCAGGCAATGTCCAAGTCACCAAGGTCCTCCAGAAACCCAAAGGTCCTAAACCTGTTGGCTTCCTAGACATAAGCCTTGCGAAGATGCGGCAGACCTGGTGGTGCAGCCTCCGAGTTGTTGTGGTCTTGCAGGAACCCGAAGGCCCTAAACCATTTTCCGACGCACACCTGGTCCGGTCTTCCTCCCAAACCTCATTTTAATGAGTGCATGCAGCAGGTCGCCAGAACGCGCAGCCGCCAACTCACTGCCATTCCACCGCACAGAGAGCGCAGTGCACCACACCACACATTTAACAGGAGGGGAAGATTGCAGACGATGATGAATGGCTCGAATGGTGCTGCTGATGTTGCCGTTGGCAACTGGCCTCGAACTCATGCAATCCGACCGTGATGTGACCGGAACACTGGACAACACTCACCACGTCCTCCCAAGCTAACTGTGTGGAAGTCCGCACATTGTGCCACCGAGGGATGCAGCCGCTCCGGAAGGTGGTGTCAGAGGTGTCAGGTGTGACATCAACATAGCGTTGATGTCATCCGCTCCGGCAGTGCCCTTCAACAGTGGCACCAGGAGCTGCAGCAGTGTGCAGGAGACCACGAGGCCCCCGGGTCCCACACCAGGCTCGATGATGGTGAAAGAGAGGGGGGAAATGCTCCTCAGCGAACCCCTGAGGTGCAGCTCGCACCGCGTAGATGGTCACGCACCAGGCCAGGGCAGGAGATGCTACTGGCTGCAGAACGGGCACCACCTGCCTTCCCCACGGCACGGAACTGTGTGGACCCTGTGTGTGTCTGCACCCTGTGCCACCGAGGATGGGAGCACAGTTGGCGATCGGCTAAAATGTGATTTGCAGGTCAAGCACATCGGCTATTATATGACTCGTCGAATGTTATAAAACGTAATTGCTGGTGCTCGCATACCTTCCAGAAAATGCAGTGCTATTCGCATCGTGCATGCAATTTCATTATACAAGGTTCAGCGAGAACACACAACAGATAGAATCAACGATAACATTCGAGTAAGTTCCAAATCATGCAGGTTCGTCTTGCTCTACATGCAAAGTGCCTCGAGCGGCCAGTCGCGCGGCAATTCTGCGTGTATTCGGAGGCTTCTTTCACACTCGGAAAAACACGTTTATGTAGCTCGTATTGAGCAACAGAAACCTGTATCGGGAGTTTTTCACGTTGCTCTACAATGTTGTCATTGACACTTTGATAATTAGGACAGCACTTCTCGAGGTAACTAATTATTTACAATGACCTAATTAAATCTCAGTAAGGAAAAGATTACTGGCGGCTACTCCACTGTATTGGAATCAATATGCACTAGGTTTTTTTCAAGTAACCTACTTTCTCTTCTTTTAAATGTTGGTGCATGATAGTTGGGACACCCTGTGTACTTAGACCTTTGATGTTCAAGATGCAGCCAAAAGCGCACCTAAACACTAGTTTCTTTGTTGGAAAGTGCAGCATTGCACAGCAGTTACAAAACTGACGGCCTGCAAGACACTAATAAGGCCAATGATGAATTACGTTGGTGTGGTTTGGGACCTGCCCAAGAAAATTTGCCTCACAATATTGGAAAGTGTCCAGAGGAAAGTGTTGTAATTTATCCTTTGTTGATATAAACCGTGATCATTCATTATGCAGTTATACCACTTCTTTGGCTTACCCACTCTCTTTGTCAAAGAAAGAAGGAAAATCAACCTTTTAAAGATATTCCTTAAATTCTTGAATAGTAACAGCTTCCTCGATAATTACTTGCTATGTCACAGCAGATGATAAAAAATGCATTCAACAGTCGGTTAGATATTCCAGGAAATATTTTGCCTCAAGGCCTCTGTTAGGTACAGCTGCTTCCTTCATACCATCATGGAGTGGAACAAACTTCCAGCTGAGAAATGTGCGTAGATGCTGCGGTATTTTTCACATCGATAATAGAAAAACTGATTCTTGAAAGCATGTTGAGAAAGATCAACGGGGGATCATGTTTCTTGATTTTTTATTTCTTGTGTCATGTAATCATGCAATCGGGTGCTAGTTAAGCAAGGTAATTTGCTGGTTGAGTTGGTGTACAGTGAAGGTATGAATGTTTGTTCCAGCGAGAAGAAAAGGCACAACCACAACTTACGATTGTAGTGAAGAAGAGAGGCACGCTAATGGATACAGCGCTAGTGACTCTAAACGCTAGTGGGTCGAGCGCTCTCGCTCAGCAATGGCTCTCGTGCTTGGAAGCTGTTACTGCGCTGACCGTTGACGCTGCGCTGCTCCAAGCTCTGCCGAATAAACACCTTTAGACAATGAAGTTTTATTCAACAGGAAATCCCGCAGATTGCTTCAGTGCATGCGCAAGAAGAAAGTAAGAGAACTAAAAAGAAAGAATAAATGGTAATGTGCTGGTGCTCAGTGTGATAGCTTTTGTGTATGGTCTAAGACCTGAAACTCTATCAGTAAGTTGGATGGGAAGCTTCACTTGGCTCCCTTCCCAGTCTGTTTTATTGTGATAGCAATTATATGGACACTTCTACCGGATTTCTGCCACCGTCGCCGTGAGGTTCAGTATAGATTTCAAGGGTGATAAAATCGTCACCGCGCGCCGTATGCACGAGCGAAAGCGCGCGGGGGACGCACGCTATCACGGAGAGCGAACGCTCGGCGGAAAGCAAACGTGACCGTCGCTCGAAAGACCGTCGGGGTATGGGAGGGAGGCGGGCGGCGCTGTGCTCTGGCACCAAAGGCGTATCTTGCCACTCAATCTCCCACGCAAAAGCAACAAAGCGGGAAGAGGGGGTGGGGAGGGGGGGGAGGGCAGCTTTTCCTCTGCCAACAACTTCTTTGCGCTTTGCCCGGGGATGCCAGTCATCCGCACCGTCTCCTATCTCCACACGGCTCTGACCTTTGTATGCGCTGTGCATTCGCCGCTCAGTTTCCATTGAAGCGATAGACCGCGCGAACCTGCGCTTGCTGCCAGCATTTTGACAGTCGTTGGCTGCGGTCATTCAGTGTGATCTATTCATGTTTGCTTGTGCGCGCTGACACCACGATTGTTGATTCAGTTAGTAAGCCAATGTGGGCAAGTTTATGCAGCCGATAAAACTACTATCCCTACTCCGAATAGCTCTCTACTAATTTGCTATCGCAATCGATACTTCGCCTTTCGGGCGAAACTGCGACATTTTTTTTCTTCCTATCTGTGATTGGCTCATGCGTGAAGCCTGGGCTACACACACACTTGCAATGCGAGGCCAGATTTCGTTCTGTACCCTTTGGAAGCAGATTATGGTGCTCACGTAGCTGCTCATAGCTACAGCAGTCTCTCTGGCCATCGTAGCACCAGCCACATAGGAAAACTTTATAAAACACCAAAGAAATGCATTTCCTGAAAGCGGCGAAGCCCTTTTTGCTGCAGCCACTATTCGCTTCTTCATATTCTTGTAAGATGCATTTTCACAGCCTAGCCAGATTTCACGGTGCAGAGAGCACCAGGGGCGCTATAACGTAAAGCTACTCCAAACTGTTTCTATTCCATTTCTGCAATCAGCCCTCCGCGATTGGTCAAACATATTTCAGGCCGCACCTACTTTGCCTGTCTGTCACGCGACATCACAAATATCCCCATCTGATATGACGTGTACACTATGATTATGCACTAGACCAAACAAGAGAAAAATAATTATTTCTGATTTTTTGCCATTAGGCCACCGCTGTTGGTCAAAATATTTTCAGGTTGAGTCCACTTCGCCTGTCTGTTACACAATGTTGCAAAACCTCGAAAACTCACCACATGAAAGTGACGTGTGCGAATTAAGGATGCATTAATATGCGAAACAGAGCAGCATTTCTTTTTTTTTGGATAGGCGGAGACTGTACTGTTTCGAAAGGAATAGAAGATGTCTGCCGATCGCTATGGCTGCCCACCGATCACTCTGGCACTGGCTACTCAGAGCTGCCGAGGAGAATGATTTATTTGCTTATAATAAAAAGCTTTGCGTTGCAGTATAACGTCAAGGCTTTTCGGCCACGTATACAACATCGCTCTGCCAACTCATGTTCGCTGAGGATCCATTTTAGCGGCATTTTTAGCTTTCTGTTGCACACCGCCATGATTTTCAACCAGCCACAGCAAGCTAAGCAAGAGGAAGCACACGAATCTCGGATGCCGGCACCACCCTTCTCATCCGGTTAGCTACTTTACTTTCACTGCACTAAATCTGCCCCATCGAAACTGTCTCCAATTCTATGTGCTCCTCACCTCTTGTCAGCCAATTAGATAAAAACCAGCCAAGGTAGGCAATGCTATTCCCTTTGAAAGCAAACATAAGTGAGCTCACATAAACGAGGAGAGCGTTTGATTGGGCTGTCCAAACATTGCTGCAGGTCACCGCCCGATGCTTGTCTCGGCGGTTGCGTAAATTTGATGTCGGGAGATTGGAATAAAAACAGATTGGAATAGTTTTGCGTTATCATCATAAGCCTATATTTGTCCACTATATTTATGTCGCCGGGCTGTTGAGCGCGCTGGCATAGACGCTGTTCAGCACGGAGCTTTCGTAAGGCTGGGCGGCCGAAGACTTCCGTGAATGCGGCCTTGAAAGCGGACCAGGTTTGGAGTTCCCCCTCATGATTGTGGAACCAGAGGTTTGCAGCGTCAGCAAGATGGAAGATGACGGAACGTAACTTCGTCGGGTCATCCCACTTGTTGTTCTCACTGACGCGCTCATAGGTAGAGAGCCAATCTTCCACGTCAGTCTCACCGGCTCCGCTGAAGACGGGGGGGTCCCGCTGCCGCTGGACGGCGCCGCAAATGATGGGCGCGGCGGAAGCTGTAGGCGGATTGTCGGTAGGCTCGAGCATGGTAGCAGCTGAAGCAGTCGGCAACGTTGGGCTGCGAAGTTCCAGGGTGAGGTCGGGGATTGCAGCACCTTCCACAAAATGTGATATGACGATTTATTAGACGTCTCACGCAATCGAGGCAGTCCACGAACGCTGATGGTGCGCACAGCGACAGACGCAAGAGCACTTCTTCCTCTTCTTCACTACACACTGCAGGACAAAGGCCTCTCCCTGTAATCTCCAATTACCCCTCTCTTGCGCTAGCTGATTCCAACTTGCACCTGCAGATTTCCTAATTTCATCACCCTACCTAGTTTTCTGCCGTCCTCGACTGCGCTTCCCTACTCTTGGTATCCATTCTGTAACTCTAATGGTCCACCGGTTATCCATCCTATGCATTACATGGCCTGCCTAGCTCCACCTTTTCCGCTTAATGTTAACTAGAATATCGGCTATCCTCTTTTGTTCTCTGATCCACACCGCTCTCTTCCTGTCTCTTAACGTTAGGCCTAATATTTTTCGTTCCATCTCTCTTTGTGCGGTCCTTAACTTATAGGGTTATAGGACCCTCAATATTGTGGGATCCTTTGTGGCCACCCGCTTTAGTTTGTGGGACAGGCCATGCAAATATGGCATCACCTATGGCACCGCAATATGAGTTCTATGTGGTTTCCACTTCTTGTCCAGGTTTATTCATTTTTCTGACCACTTTTGGCAGCACCCATCCACAGTGAGGCTTGTTACCATATAGATGTTAACCTAGCCATTTTGACATCATAATTGCTGCATGAATTGGATGCAACTCTTGAAACATTTGTGAAGCACAAAGTAACAATGCCTCCCTTCACTAGCTTTGAGTGGGAGGATCACTAGGGAAGGAGCGCTCTAGAGGACTACGGTGGTAACATCAGCATACGTGCCTATTGTCTTGAAAGGTTGAAAGCACATTCATAAATCTGATAGACTTGTCTTCGCAAAGTTTGTGGTTGAACTTAATATTTTTAGGAAGAAACTTAAAAACTAGTTGAAATAATAGCCACAATTATTTCTAGTTTGTGTCTAGTTTAAATTCTAGTCTAGGTTGTTTCTAGTTCAGTTGTTTCAAGCTTTAAAAGCACTAGAAAATTGTCTACATATCTAACAGCACATACAGTGCTTTGGTCCTGCAGCCTGTCGAGTACACTGCAGTCAGACTTGGAGAAAACAATGTTCCATTAAAGAACACTGACAAACAGCAAGGATTGATGAAAGCAGCATCGCCCCCCCCCCCCCCCCCCACCACACACACACTCTTCCATTAGTTTCTGAACTGTGGCAAAGAGGTCTGAATGTGGGATTGAATAAAAGAAGTCCTCAATATCAACAGACATTGCAACATTGGCACATAGCCTGTTATACTTCTGATGCAATTGCAGCACTTAAGGGGAAACAGGAAAGCCGAAAGAAAGAAATGATGACAGGAAAGATGCTGCTTCCTGTTTCCCCTTAAGCACTGGAGATGCATCAAATGTCACAATTCCAAATAGCCAATTAGCCCAGCTCTCTGCCATAGGTTGCATTGGACTTCAACCCACCCATGACGTGCATGGAAATTTGGAAAGCAAGCAGGACCAAAGTAGTCGGAGCTTGTGGTCCACATTGCAAGAACCCGAAAATCAATAGTAGTAAAACTGCATGCACGAGCCAGCCTTCGGTTAACTTGCACAAAGAAGAAATAAAATGCCTAAACAGTTTATCTCTTGCGTAAGCCCGCACGTGTGCCTGATTGACCTGAGCATGCGCAGATAAGTTTTGTGTCTACTTTCTTTTCTGCCACAGTGCGCTCTTCAGATGATAGTCGGCGTTTGTGTTAACTGGTTCTCTTCTCTTGTGTCGGCATCCCATACCTTCTTGCTCCTTCCTTTGGAAACGATCCACTGGATGCCTCAGCATCATTCCTGTGTTCCCCCCTTGTGTGTTTGCAGTAGATTTCTTGGCAACAACTGGTGCGTGTCGAATTAAGAACAACCTCTGTGGGTGCACCCTGCCTTGCGCCCATGAAGTTGACCAGTACTACAACTGGTGTAGACAAAAAGCTCTTCCTACTTTATACTGACACATACAGCGATTGACCTTAGCAAAACAATGACCAAAATTTGAAGATGTGCTGTCAGCCAGATGCAAATTGGATATCTGAAGTTGCATGTTGTTTGTTGCATGGCAGATCATGCCAGTAGTGTATTTCCTTATTTGGCTTTGTGTGTCTGAGTTCAGTCATATGTGCTGAAGCATTTTTGGTGGCACTTCTAAGCAGCACTACCAGATGGAGTGCCATGTCCAGAAAAAAGCGCAAGAGAGTAGCCCGAGCTTTTCGCATGCACTGGTGGGCCTTGCAACTTCAGATGCCACGCCAAGCTTCGCAGGGTGGCACTAGATGGCTCAGAGTGTTCTTAAGGAAGCATGAAAGAGGAGTTCCACTGCATCACACGCCTTATACGTAACTCGTTTCTACGGTGGCAATACATTGTGTGGCTATAATAATTCGATGTTAGCGCATTACCGTTGACAGTCATCGTGAGATGGGTTCTACTGAATTTTGTTTCATCTATTTGAGACCGCGCACGTTATAGTTCTCATTGATTTAACTCTAATTGAGCAGTTATGTATTACTGAGAATGCTCTCGCGATCACGAAATCAACCAACAGCATTGGGAAACTTGATTAACTTGTTTGATCATGAAGTCTGTACAGCACTGCACAGTTTCTACATAGCCTAAACAGCTACAATGAAAGTACTGAGCAAAGTGGCCTGATCCCGGAGATTGCACAGTCAAACACGATGCCTTAATGTACGAGCTGTCGCAAGGAAAGAAGACAACAAAGGTGGCATAGGTTGCACGCGCCGAGTGTTTCAAAGAGCTGGCTGACTTTGGAGTGAGAGAAGCATGCGTGCAATCATGGTCTATTAATAAAGTCTTTCTTTCAACTTCATAGCAGCGCACTTCCTGTCAAGCCTTGGCTTGAGGAAAAGGGTATACTTGTGCTCTGGAATATAAACTGCATAATTTTTAATGAACCAGAAATGATCGACCACATATTCCTGGACTGTTGGGATGCAGTGTGCTTATGGGACATCCTCAAGCGAACGTTGCAAAAGAAAGAATTGCCAGACACTGCTTATTTGCTTCCTCCCGACAGATAAAATGGGAGCCTTGCTCTGTGACATGGTTATGTTGATGTGCATGCCTATATGCCTATGGAAAACAAGAATGGCTGTTAGAAATGCAGATGCTGATGCTTGACATGCCAGAGAGTATTTCAGAGAAAATGCCATGTATATTTAGAGAAATCTACGGGAACCAAGATTAGCCGTCAGTATGGATTAATATGCTGGATGACTTGGTGTCATTGAAGCACTTTTATAACTCGCCAGCTACGAATTGCTAGCATGTTAACGATTTCTTAGTATGTGCTTGTATTGTGTGTTTCCTGTCCAGGAAAAACCGGCAGTAAAGAAAAAAACAGTCGTGGTCTAATGGTTAGTGCGCCTGGCTGCTGTGCTCAATGGCAGAGGTTCGATTCCCACATCGGTCACACAGCATCTTATTTTTCTTAAAGCAAGGCAAGGCAACAACCTACGTACCTGCCCCTAAGTGCCAAGAATGAGGCAATGATTGCTTCGCATAAAAAAATTAAATATATCAAATATTGTTCAAAGAGATAAAAAGGTAAGTTTGGTGAAATTAAAGAAGAATATTGTTTAAATAAAAAGTTCTTGGGACTTCTTTGTAAGACACAAAACTTTTTTTCCGTATGATGTAGTAGCATTGCATGCTGTGGATTCTGAAATACATGCACAGAATTCAGCACTCTCAGACTCCTCAGATTTAAGTACAAATGCTTCATTAAGTTCAAGTGGCACAGCTTTGTGGAAGTTTGTGACTAGAGGAGATAATGCTTTTGTAGATTTGTTGGAACTAGGTGTTGCAAACTGTTTCCACCAGCCCTGCACCTTGCAAGTATGTTTCCAGTATGCTGGTATTCTCAAGTTGAATGTCCCTTTTGTAGCGGAGTTGTAGCACATGCCAGTGTGCTTTTTTTTTAACCTGCCTGGTGTGAATATTTAAATGCTACGCTACACTACCGTATTCAGTATGCTTCAGTTTTTGTGTTTTTTGTTTGTTTGCTCCACCATTCTTTTAGCAGTGTCTTAACCTAAGATTCATCCCTGACTGCCCATGAAACACAAAGCCTTGGGACATGCTAACTACTTCCAAATTTATTGCTGGGAGAATACCATCACTTTCTTCCAGAATATGCTCAATGGTTTCGGCACCATTATCACACACTACACACAAGTCACCTTCATTTAAAAATTTTCTGTAACCACATGTTCTCAAGCACTCTAATATGGTTTTGAACCACGGCACTGCCCTTTGATTGATAAACAAAATTATCAAAAAAGCGTTTCCTTCAGATCTAATTTTTTTGATCATCAGTATTCTTCCACTGCTGGCGTCTTCTCCATTCCTACTATCCAGTGCAGTGTTCCTGCGTCTCTGACTTTACATTTGACATACATTTCTCTGTTGCTGATCCCTGGAATAGTGGTTACTAGTTAGTCTGCTGGTTCGTTTTTTTTTTTTTTTTCATTGTGAGTAAAAATTCTTTCTGTAAATGTACCTGAGCAGTCTAGCCATTAACCTGTTTTCTGTTCATTCCGCAGTCATCTTCTAAAGCAAATTTAGCTTTGAGCTTCCCGAACTTCGAGCACACCCAGCGTATCTCCCTGTCCAACTTCATCTGTAGTTTGTCTATGCTCGCCCAATGATAGGGCCCTCGGGTTAATCCACAGTACCTTCTGCAGTTCAGACTTTAAGCACAGCACTGCATTATCAATTGTAAGCCCCGGAACCATCAGCCCTTTTCATAGCCCTAATGCTATGTAATATTTCAGTCATACTCCGAAACTGCTTTGTTTCTGGAAATGGTATAAAAAAATGAAGTGAAATTTGTTGAATCTCCCTAGTGTTGTGCGTTTCATCATGACCAAGTTTCACTTGCCTTTAGCTTTAAATAGCCTCTTCATATCTTTTTGAATGTGTCTATTTCCCTCCTTGATGCATACTCCTCGGTATTTGTATTCGCCAACCCTTGCCATCTCATTTCCCTGTTTTATGATCAATTGATCTGTCATATTTTTAATAAGTACCATGAAGTGCAATTTACTTGCACAAAATATTTATCATATAGCTTGGCCTTCCTCTTCACATATACAGTAAAATCTCATTACAAGAGACATGGTTACAAGAGACACTTGCTTATAAGAGACATTTGAAAATGATTTGGTTGGTTTTCCTATGTTCTCCATGTTAACAACATTGCATACAAGAGACATGATTACAAGAGACACCCTGTTACTAAGGGCAACTTTTTAGGTCCCTAGGGTAAGTTCTTCACTATTTAGAAGAGACACAACCCAGACACGGATCTTCCATCCAACCCAGAATGGAAGATCCTGTGGAAAACTGCCCTGAAGATAAAGCTTGGGCCTGCATCCAAAAGACCGCAGACGTTCCAGAATCTTTCGAGGAGTTTGTGTCTGCAGATGTGGACCTCATGTGCTCCGAAGAGCTTACAGATCATGCAATCCTCACGCAAGAAAATGGTGCATGTGCCCTAGAAGATGAACCAGAGGAGGAGGACGACAACGAGGACATTGCAGGGCAGAAAGTGTCAGCAGTTAAGGCTGATAAAGATCTTAAAGCACTTCAAAAGTATTGTGAGCAACCGGAAAGCTTGTAAAGTGAAGTGCTTTACCTCCAGAAATTGGGAGGGAAGCTAATACAATCTGGCAGTCACTAAAAAACAAACTACTATGAATGACTTCAAGCCATCCTGAGCAATTTCCTGTAGATGTGTTCAAACACACTTTGATGCTGATGTATAATAAAGTTATCTAGTCTGACTACTCATTGTTTTTAGAATTTTTGGTTACAAGAGACCTTGGTTACAAGACACATGTTTCCCGGGTCCCTTGAGTGTCTATTGTAACGAGGTTTTACTGTATCTGTAAGAAGCTGAATATCGCTATATTTGCTAATGCAAGAAAGCGGCCTCTCTCACAATATTGTTGCCATTACCTGCCCATTATCATTTGCTAAAAACTTGTCTAAGCATCTTCAGAACTGATGCCAAGTGGCAATAAGTTTGCTTCTTCTCAATGTTTCCACCCATGATTTAACACCCTCTTGTGGTATACTTAAGGAAATGAAATGAAATTAGAATTTTAATCTTGCCTGAAAGACACTGCTCCGCCATCTTATTTAGTTTTGATATCATAAGTCAACTTACTTGCTTTCAGCATCTTTTCCACGCTTTTAATGTAGTATATTATAAATAGGAGTGGGCACTGTGGGAAACCCGGCCGTAGACCTTTCTGGGTATCTAATGTCGAGTCATGACTTATTAGTTAGTCCTTCCAAGGTTAACTTAACTGAAGTATTTTGGTGTATTTCCTGTAGTAACTCTATAGTGCCTTTACCAAGCCCACCTCTGAGGATGCTCCAGAAAACCTGAGCAGAGCCTCAGCATAGCTGTTTTTATAGGGAACATCTGTACATCAACATACACATTGGTTTCATATGCGTTGTGCCGTGAGTCTTATTCTAAGTGTGTTTCTACTGATTACTCCTGCATTGTTCATTGGGACTCCACTGCACACATTTATTGTATGTAGTCTGTTCTTTGTCATTTTAAGTTACGGTTAATTAAGACCATTGCTCTGGAGGACTACATTTCTCCTTCTCTCTTTCTCTTTTTTTACAGTTAAGGCTTCCTACTGCTGTGAGGAAATTGCACCTTCTTTTGGAAACAGTCTGCTGGATGCCTCAGTGTTGTTCCTGTGTTCCCTGCCTATGTCTCTGCAGTGAATTTCTCTGCAATAACTGGTGTGTGTTCAGTTAGAAACAGCCTCTGTGGATATACCCTGCCTTGTGCCCATGAAGTTGACGAGCACCACAACTCGCATCCACAAGAAGCACTTCCTACTTTTGACTGGCATATACAGTAATGGACCTTAGCAACAAAAGGGACCAAAACTTGAAGATGTGCTGTCAGCTGGATGCAAATGCGAATTGTTAAGTTGTGTGTCGTTTGTCGAATGGCAGATCATGCTAATGGCGTGTTTGCTTATTTGCCTTTGTGTGTCATAGTTCACTCATATGACCTGAAGCATTTTTAGCAGGAGCGTTCCTTTTGGTGTCCTGCTTTGCAAAGTTTTCTAATCTTACAGTCCTTTGCTTCTCGTCAGTTGAAAGAGGAACCTTTGACCCTGAGCTTGAGAAGGAATAGTCATTTAGTATTGAGCCAGTATTCAAGCCAGTCTGGCATGTCTGCTACAGAGGACAGTGTAGGTCTTTTTGCCTCTCCGAATGCAATCCAACTCAGGCTGCCCAACACTGTGGCCCGGCTCATATACAATGACATATCAACAAGCAGTAAATCTTACGTTGAGGCAATACTTCCCCACATAACCACTGGAGCTCACTATGTTCATTTATGTTCAGGTTTAGAGCGTCGTCTTAGGTCCCAGTGCTCAAAAGTGGCATGTAGGTTTCGAAAAGCGAAGGGTAGTAGAAAGCAGCAGTTCTTGACAAACGTTAGTATGATGTCATTTCCTGTTCCATTAGAAACCCTATTTCCTCTGGAAGTGCTACCTTCCCCAGAGGAAACGGTCAAGTACATGCAAATTGAATTACAGAATAAAGAAAAAGAAAATGAGGAACTCAGACAAACTGTGCAGCAGCTTGAGAGTCTCGTTCAAGATCTGAGGAAAGAGTGTTCCGTTTTGAAAAACAAGCTAGGTGAACATAATGTCTGAACTTTTAGGTAATAAAGCACCAACGTGAACCAGGAAACATTCCAAAAGCCCAACAGGGTCCCGGCAGGAGTAGCAGTGACTTCCAGTAAGAACTTCTGGTGGTATCACACGTAAAGGTTTCCTACTAAGCTATTATGCAAAGGAATGTTTTGTGCTAAATAAGTAAGTACAAAGGGTTGTGGAGATCTTTAATTGGTGTAGGCCTTGTAAAATTTCAGAGCATTGTAAAATAAATTCGGGGCATCACTTGTACGTGGTGTTTTTTATCAATTGCACAAATTGAAAAGCCTCCAATCTTCTTGGTATTTATTCGATGGATGTCGTATTTTGTTTCCTGCTTTTCCTTATTAGTGTTGAGTGTTCTTTTGCTTGCGTAGTTGTCTAGGCTGGCAGGGAAAACATAATAAAAAAAGCAGCAGCATACTCGACTATTTCTTTCGCATTGAACTCATTTAAGGTGCAGAGTCCCTTGAGGACCCCTAACCAGCGGCGGCAGTACAGGGGGGCTAAGGAGAGGGGGCTGACCCCTCCATCGTCCCTATCTTACCACCATGTCATGATGTGCCTTCCCATGCCCGCAACGAACATCGAAAAATTATGTTCTCCCCCCCCCCCCTTCCTCCCTCCCAACAGAAGAACCCTGGCCCGCTATTTTGTAGCGATGCCTTTTGTGATGCTATAGTGCCTTCCCGCGCTGCGTCAGTGGTCAGAGCAACGCTGCGCCTGCATTATCAATGGTATCAGCCAATGGATGATATCAGCAGGTGGATGATGCGACTGGCATATAATCGAGCGGCGTCATCGTCGCAAAATAGTGGCCAGGGCAGTGCCCGTGGCCACTATTGGCCATGGGCACCGCCGCCCTAACTGTGTGCCAGTAGAACATGCTACAGTGATTAGTATGCTGGCACTTAACTGAGAAATACGGCTTCATGACATTTTAGAGCGACATCTTGGGCAGCACTTTGGCAAGAAGAAAGCGGATAAATATGCACTTGGAGCCTTAATTGCTTCAAACGACTGCTGCATCATGTGCATCACCCGTGCCTCTCTGACCGGATTGTCTGCTGTTATTTTTGAAATACATACACAGCTAAATGCCACTGCATTTCAATGCTGCATCACGGGCCTGTTTTTTTTTTATTCACGTTTTAAAGGGCCCCTCACCAGGCCATATAGCACATCTTGGTTATATGCTGGAAGCTGTTACATGCCCTCTTAAGAGTTTTCTATGCAAGAGTTCTTCAAGTTAGTTCATTAATAGCAGAAATAGAAATATTTGAACTGCCACAAAATCATGATTTCAGGAGGCGAGCGTCACTACCAACACTCTCCACTTGCCCCGTCTAGCCTCCGCAAGCGAAATTCCTTCCCTGCGTTCTCGCGTACCAGAGCCAGAGGATTGCGTGACAAATATGTCATGGGCCTCGCCGTCTTTTTTTTCTCTCTCGCGCGCGCGTTTTTGCTGAGTGACGCACTTCCAGTGACGGTCTCGCGTGCGAGCTGTTGCGTTTTTCTCGTTTTGCGGAGCGCATGATTTTGCGTGCTCTACACGAGAACACCTGATCTGCGGTGTAAGTCAGTGACACAATCACAAGAACTGAGGCAGGCGAGGATCAAAGAGCATGATCGCGGCACTGGAACACGGTAGAAAATTACTTAGTTCGGTTATCTGCGCGCGCGACCGTGCGATTGGGAACAAGCAGACGAAACGAAATTACATGTCTTACTGCAGTACGAAGTAAAACAAACACATGCAGACATTCGGTTTGTAGGTTTTATAATTTCTCTAAACTATAATTCATTTATTGAAGCAATTAACAGATTAAACAAATAACTGATGTTGCCTTGAATAATTCTAGAAGTCACGTGTAAATATGAGTGACGTCACAGCACTACCGTGTACGTAGGCGCACTGCGCGATTGGCGTCGACTCCGGGTGAGGCACACTGCGGATTGGTGTCGACTCCTGCGAGAATGGCTAACGGCGTTTTGTTTGAAATTTAAGCCCTTTACGCGGTGTGTATGGATGTACTTAGCAGACACGATTTTTAGCGCACATTGTATATACTGCGCTTGTCAGCTTGACTTGGCGAGGGGCCCTTTTCAGGGACCCTGAACCACTTTTTATCGAAATGGAGAAAGGCATTTGAAGTGAAATAGGCTATTTTAGAAACACTTTGCCATAAAAAGTACTTCAATGCGTTGAGCAGAACTGGCAATCGAACACGGCCCCCGCTGTGCTCCCGTTCCTTCTTCAATGCCTTGCACTGCGAAGGCTACAGTGGAGTGGGGTGGGGCCACAACGCTCCACCTTCGAAATATCAGTGGCACGCAGTTAAAATTTCATTTTGTATGTTAACGTAAACGCCACGACTTCCGATTTTGATACCTACGACACGGTAAAGCGTAAGCCAAACGCGGTTGGCCTCAGCAAGCCGGAGTGCGCTTAGCCAGTGGACTCGTGGCGGCACCCCGTAGCGACTGCGGTGTAGCCGACCGCAGCTACCAACAGCAGCCTGGTAATGGGAATGTGCTTTATTACGAAATAAAGCACCCAGAAAAGAGTGAGAATCATGGCTTCGGTTAAAACGAGAGTGTTTGAGAGAAATGTGACTTCGTGCTCCGCTTGTGAGCTCCATGCACCGTGTACGACAGCAAAACTTGGTTGAGATGTTCGCAGCAGCGTATGCTACCCGCGGACTATGTTATTTCACCAAACCCGAGGGGGTGTTCAGGGCCCATTTAAGGACCATAAAAAAATGAAAGTTGTAAGAACGATGGATTTCTTTTTTTGGCGTGCTAACCATTCGTACGATTATGCTAAACTAGCAAGACCATGCGAAAGATTTTTAGGAAGGTAAGCGTTACTACTAAAAAAAAACATTTTCTGTGCTGGAGCAGTGGTGCCCTGCACTGCACACTAGTTAGTGTATGCTGCCAACATCACGTGCAAACGAATGTGATGATCATATGAAGCAATATCATGCAAAGGTTTCTGGTAAAATGGTGAACTTTAGTAGCAAACAGTTTTTTTGTACACGTCATTGACGGCGGGCTTCAACTGCAACCAATGTGTCTATGCTCCCAACTTCACTCAACTCAACAGCTACTTACCCCATCTGACGTTATTTATATGTATAAGAAGCGCAGAGCAACACAGGAGCTCAAATCGTCTTCAGGTCTGCACGAAAAAAAAAAGACGCGCTGGTCGAGCTGGTCTTGTCGTTAGTCTTTTTTTTTTCGGCAAGATTGCATTTGACGAGCTCAGCTCATCTTCCATCCTAAAAGATTAAGTGTCAAAACCTAATTTACATGGACTGTACACTATATACTAAGGCATACACCCACACAGTGGTGCTAATCAAGTGTTATTTGATGACAGTTGTCAAATGCGATGGATTATAAAAATTTTTGTAGATAATTGGATCACTGGCACTTGCAGCAAAGGCCTAGCCATCCACTTTAAGGGGTCACGACATGGTTGTCCAACTGTTCTCAGTTTATCAATTGTAACTTAAAAGGGCCAAAATACGGTCATACACACCGTTCGAGGTTAAAATGTGGGCCCTCAGCTCACGTTATAAACCGAAATTTGAAATTGCTGCCTCTAAGCCACTCCTTCTGAGAGCGACCGCACTTCAAAACGTCAAGTCCGTGGCTACCATGGTATGTCTTCTGCTCCGAAACATTCCGAAACCTCGTGTGTGTCGTGCCTCACTCCTTGCTCCCGCAGGCGTTGGTGCTCAACAGCACAGCGTGGGCGTGGCCGTTGCATTGTACTCGCAAGTATTTTACTGGCACGACAAAAGCAGCACATGCTGTCCGCTGAGACGTACGTACCAATGCACATGCGCAAACGAAAGCACAGCACGCATATAGACCTGAATGAAGTTTGAAGTTTATTTGTCGCGCAAGAGCAAAAAAAAAGCATACATCTTAGGTAGTACATTAGGAGGTCCCAAAGTATAACTGTCCGGGGGATCTCTTGTTTCACAATGCATACGATATAATCACATAAATAGCAGCAGGATGCATCCAACAAGCGATTACGACTTTACACAAATCAGAATGTTATATAAAAACAAAATAAGATAATACTATAAAAATAAATGTCATAAAAAGGTTATTTCATTATGATAAGCTGACAAATGCATAAAAACAGATTATGGAGATAGTTTAACTTGTGAATTTAAAGCAATACAACACGAACATATTTCTTTAAAATCTATAGTGAAGAAATTTATACATACTATAAATTCCCACAAAAATACAAGAAAACACATGTCCGCAGAGAAGACAAAGACGAAAAGGAAAATCAGCAAGAAGAGAAATATCACAAAGAAAGCAGCTCTTCTAACAATTTTTTCTTTAATTTTCGTTTAAAGGAGTAGAAAGAAGAGGTAATCTGAATGTCTGCAGTAAATGCATTCCAAACACTTATACTAGCGAATCTGAGGTTAAACTTTCCATAATTTGATGTGATTTTTGGTAAAAGGAAATTATTCTGTTCAGAAAGCCTTGTGTTGTATGAATTAATGATGTGACACAAAGAAAGGATGTCCGTAGGTATGTCAAGATGAATGAAGCGAAACATGAGAAGCGATAACTTATATTGAAATAAATACCAAAGGGGTAGATTACGAAGAAGTTGGTAAAGAGGCAGGTAATGGCATCGCAGTGGTGTAAATGTCATGAGCTTCAAGGCATGGTTTTGGAGGCGTTCTAAAGGCTTGAGGTGAGTAGGATGTGTGTTTCCCCATATAGACAGTGTGTTAAATGGCTAGTATCTATATATGCATGATATAACGAAGTGAGAATATGTGGTGCAAAATATGCACGGGCTTTGATGAGAACATGAATACCAAATGACACTTTATGCAGAAATGAACTGACATGGCAGTAGTATTTTAGGTGTTTGTCATAGGTAACACCAAGAAATCTCACTTTTTCATCTACCGGTAGTACATAGTTATTCCAAGTAATTGTTATGGGATTTACTAATGCAAGGGAGTTTATTAACGTTGGACGTAAGGCAGAAGGGTTGCACGACGGGCACAAAGACAGTCTCGGCCGGCGTCAACAGCTCGCGATCTGCACTCGCACCTCTAGCCAAGACAGTATCCCACTGCCGCATGTGTTGCTTCATCCCCACTACAGTACCCCGGTGGCGAAGGGGAGCCATCCTGGTGACTCAAGGCGAAATGAGGATAAGGGGGTCATGATATAGCTTGAGGCGGCTCACGTGGACCACCTGGCGGCCAAGACGACGCTTGTCGGAGGTTGGGTTGACCGGCTCAATAACATAGGTGACGGAAGATAGGCACTCGATGACGTGATAAGGGCCTTGGTACTTGGGGGCAAAATTGGGAGTCCGGCCAAGGAAATGAAACGGTATGCGGAGCCATACAAGGGAGCCGACGGCGAAAGCTTGTTCAGTTAGATTGTGGTCATGGCGATCTTTCTGGAGGGCTTGGTTGTCCGAAGTAAATGAGCGGGCCAGCTGACGACACTCTTCAGCATACTGAGCCATTTCAGAAACTGGGCTGAATTCGGAGATGCCCGGATGATAAGGCAAAATGGTGTCGAGTGTGGTGCATGGTTCGCGGCCATATAAAAGAAAGAATGGGGAAAAGCCGGTAGTCGACTGTGTCGCGGTATTATACGCGTAAGTGTCGAACGGAAGAACGACATCCCAGTTAGAGTGGTCAGAATCTATGTACATGGACAGCATGTCTCCCAGCGTGCGGTTGAAGAGCTCTGCTAGTCCGTTGGTTTCTGGGTGGTAGGCTGTAGATGTGCAGTGAACTGTACGGCATGAACGAAGGAGCTCCTGAAGGACATCGGATAAAAAAATGGAGGACAAAATGACGTAAGAGGAAGTTCACAATGTCACAAGCGCCAGCCAAAGGAAGCGCGGCTGTTTCCGCATACCTCGTTAGGTGGTCCACTGCGATGATGACCCATCTGTTACCAGCAACAGAGGACGGAAGTGGGCCATAAAGATTGATTCCGACACGGTCGAAGGAGCATGCAGGACACGGTAAAGGCTGCAGGAGACCAGGCGAATGGGGAAATGGTTTCCATCGTTGACACGATTGGCAAGACTGAATGTATTTGCGGACATATGTGTATAGTCCACGCCAGTAATAACGTTGGCGGAGCCGCTGATACGTTTTCAGCGCACCAACGTGAGCATGTTGGGGGTCAGCATGAAAGTATGCACAGACATCAGACCGCATGTGGCTAAAGATGACGAGCAGCCACTTAATTACAGCCATCCGGTCGATAGTTGCGACGATATAATAGTTCGTCCCCTATTGCGAAATGCGTGGCTTGGCGGCGAAGGGCACGTGGGTGTGCAGAAGTTGGCGGAGCGGAAAGAACATTCAGGAAGGAGGCGATTCAGGGGTCTTTTCGCTGTTCAGATGTCATGTCTGTGGCGGTAAGAGCAGCCAAGGGAAAGGCACTAGTTGAATGCGGCTCCTCAGTCGAGTTCATGGGAGATCCAGAGAGCGCATCCGCGTCAGAGTGCTTTCGCCCCGATTGGTATACCACGCGAATGTCAAATTCTTGCAGGCGAAGAGCCCAACGTCCAAGGCGACCAGAAGGATCCTTCAGGGAAGCCAGCCAACACAGAGCGTGATGGTCAGTCACCACATTGAAAGTGTGGCCGTATAAGATGGACGAAACTTGCTTATTGCCCACACAATCGCGAGACACTCTTTTTCAGTGACAGAGTAGTTGGATTCGGCCTTGGTGAGGGCATGGCTAGCTAACATAAGCTACAACATACTCAGAAAAGCCTGGTTTGCGTTGCGCGAGTACTGCACCAAGACCGACGCCGCTGGCGTCAGTGTGTACTTCAGTTGGCGCAGTCGGGTCGTAATGGCGCAGAATGGGTGGCGAGGTAAGCAGATGCGGTAATGTAGTAAAGGCGTCGTCGCAGTCCAATTTGAAAGGTCACCAGGGCCTGCAAGTAGCTTCATAAGCGGTGCCATGATGGAGGCAAAGTTCCAGACAAAGTGACAAAAATACGAGCATAAGCCCACAAAGCTGCGCAGTTCTTTTACGTTAGTCGGCTTAGGAAACTCCACAACTGCGCGAAGTTTCTCAGGATCAGGAAGAATGCCGTGTTTTGAGACTAGATGACCCAGTATGGTGAGCTGGCGAGCCCCGAAATGACACTTCTTCAGGCTGAGCTGAAGGCTGGCGTTGGTAAGGCACTGAAGAATCATGCGCAGGCGGGCGAGATGTGTAGCGAAATCTGGGGCGAACACGATGACGTCATCTAGGTAGCACAGACAGATCTGCCATTTTAGACCACGTAAAAAGCTGTCCATCATTTGCTCGAATGTTGCAGGCGCATTGCAAAGGTCAAACGGCATGACCGTGAATTCGTACAGGCCATCTGGTGTGACGAACGCGGTCTTTGGACGGTCAGACTCGGTCATCGGGACTGCCAATAACCCGAACGCAAGTCGAGCGAGGAGAAGTATTCGGCGCCTTGTAGACAATCGAGGGCATCATCTATGCAGGGAAGAGGGTAAACATCTTTTCTAGTAATTTTGTTGAGACGCTGGTAGTCTACACAAAACCTAATGTAACCATCTTTTTTCTTGACCAGCACAACGGGGGATGACCAAGGACTACAGGAAGGCTTGATGACTCCACGTTGAAGCATGTCGTTAACTTGCTCCGTAATTATACGACGCTCCACTGGTGATACACGGTAGGGGCGCTGGCACAAAGGGGTGTTGTTTCCGGTGTCAATTCTGTGAACAACGGTGTTCGTTCGACCTAACGACGCTTGAGGGAACTCAAACTAACTTCTAAAGTAAACTTCGTAAACTTCTTGTCAACACCAGGCACGGGCATATGGGGAGAAGGCACATTGCCAAATACAGACAGTTCCACCCGAGCGTGAGCGCAGTCTATAATGACGTGATGGCGCGACATGAAATCCCACCCAAGGATCACATCATGTGAACACGAAGTCAACACAATAAACTCTATATTGTACAGTACGTCACCAATGACGACTTTAGCCGTGCATGCTGCAATCGGATGGATTCACTGTGCACTTGCAGTACTCAGAGAAAACGCTGTAGGTGGCGTTGTCACTTTATGAAGAGAGCGGCAATGTTTCTGACTAATTACGGATATTGTGGCACCAGTATCGATGAGCGCAAGAGTTTGAACACCTTCAACAAAAACTTCGACAACATTAGCGGGGGACAAGCGAGGACTTACACAAGTCGACGACGACGCAGCTCGTGCCTCCGTAGCTGCGGCGGTTAGTTTTCCGTCTCAGTGGCGGGTCGGCGACGCATAGGTGACAAAGAAATGCGGTGTGGTCAGGGTGATCGACGGGAAGTGAAGGGTGGAAAGTCAGAGGCAGGCTGGGGGTCGCGTGCATATACCTCAGGTGGCACGTCTTGTGGAGCGTAGTACCGGGGCCGGAAAGAACAGTCGCGGTATCTTGGTGTAACTGAGGCAGCCGCGAAGCGCCTACAACAGAAGCGCGCAACGTGACCGGGAATTCCGCAAGAGTGACATATCGGTCGGTTGTCAGGAGTGCGCCATGGATTGACGATGTGCTCCTGTGCACCAGGGAATGGCGCTGGTGGCTGTCGGAGAGGTTGAGGGGCCAATGCTGGTGGTCGATGCGGAGCCATTGCAGTGGCAGCCGCATAAGTGAGTGGTGCGGCAACAGGTGTTGGCAGACGGCAGCACCTCGGAGACTTGCTCCTGAATAACTTGTCAGAGAAACGGCGCGAGATTGTGCGTAGGCACTTCTGGGGTCGGCAAATACGATATGCACGAGAGCTGCCTTGCTACTTCCTCATGCACATATTCTTTGATTTGCGACAGTAACGTCTCATGGTCACCGCGATGGTTAAGGCGGCAAGGGAATCGTCTGTTGTCGGCTGCCGAACTACGATGCGTTGCTTACAGAGCTCGTCAAAGCTCTGGCACAAGGTTGTAAGCTCAGCTACCGTGCGTGGGTCCTTTGCCAGCAGCATTTGAAAGGCGTCGTCATCAATGCCTTTCAAGATGTGCTTTATTTTCTCCTGCTCGGGCATAGACTGATTCAGGCGCTTGCACAAGTCGATGACGTCTTCTATGTAACTAGTGAAATTTTCGCCTTGCTGCTGCGCACGTCCGCGGAGGCGCTGCTCGGCGCGGAGCTTGCGCACGGCAGGGTGGTCGAACACGTCTGCGAAGCGTTTCTTGAACGCACTCCATGTAGCGAAGTCGGCCTCATGGTTGTGGTACCACAGGTTTGTGACGTCTTTGAGATAGAATGACACATTCTGCAGTTTCGACGGGTCGTCCCACTTATTGTTGCTGCTCACCTTTCCGAATGTGGCCAGCCAATCTTTCACATCGTGGTCATCTGTACCACTAAAGAAGGGAGGGTCGCGTAGGCGCAGCGCGCCGGTTATGAAGACCTGTGGAGATTGGGCAGCGGCATCTTTGGTGGTTTCGTCAGGCATTGTCGGGGCAGGTGGTAGTGTCTGACTTCGGAGTTCCAGGGTTGCAGACCCAGCGCCTCCACCACTTTGGAAGGGGGTTTATAAACGTTGGACGTCAGGCGGAAGGGTTGCACGACGGGCACAAAGACAGTCTCAGCCGGCGTCGACAGCCAAGACAGTGTCCCACTGCTGCATGCGTTGCTTCATCCCCACTACACTAATATTTTTGGTGGACTATGGAAGAGGACAAACATTGTCTTAACTGGATTTATATGCTGTTGGTTTAAGGTACACGATGTGTGGATGTTGCAGAGGTCAGTATTGAATGTAGCTTGCAGAGTGCTTAGTGTGTGCTGAGATGAGTATAATGTGGTGTCGTCGGCATATAATAGGCAGTCTGAATCGGTCAGTACATTAGGTAAGTCATTTATGAATAAGAAAAGCAATGGACCTAAAATGGAACCCTGAGGAACAACACTGATGATTAATTTATTGATAGAGTAATGGTCATTTATACAGACAACTATGGAATGATTAGACAAGTAGCAGCGGAGCAGTTCGAGAGGTGAACCAGTAATGCCGAATTGCACTAGTTTATTTAACAAGATGCAATGATTTAGTGTGTCAAACACCTTAGTAAGATCAATAAATATAGCCCCTACAATTAGTCCCCAGTGAATGGCTAGCTTGATTTTGTCAGTTAAGTGAACTCGCGCTAACTCGGTTGAGTAGCCATGTCTGAACCCAAACTGGAGGGGACTGATAAGCCTAAACTTATTTAGGTAGTTCATGAGGCGGGTATACATAAGTTTTTCAATAACCTTGCTACAAAATGGCACTGTACAGATGGGACGGTAATTGTTAACATTTTCACAATTGCCTTTTTTGAAGACAGGAATTATTTTCCCAATTTTAAGTGAGTTAGGAAATATCCCAGCACAGAACATTTTCTTAATAATATCAGCAAGGACAAGTGAGATATCAGCAGAGACAAGCTTCATATGAGCTGGTCTGATAGAATCAAGGCCAGGCCCAGTTGATATTAAGGAACAAATAACATTGTAGACTTCATGCGGTGAAACAGGACAAATATAAAATGAGTATGAGCTACGCAAACTACTAGGTACTGCATTAGCTCGAGGGCTGTTATTCGAAGCAACAAAATGTTCACTAAATGCATGAGCAATATCAGTATCTTTGGTGTGTTCATGATCATTCAGGACAATTCTTTTGATACCTGGATCAGACACTTTCATATTAAGAAATTGTCTAATTAGTTTCCAGTTACGCCTGTTATTTCTTCTGTTTTCAAGTATTTTGTTTTCATAGTAGTCTCGTTTTGCATGCATGAGACTGGCAGAAAGAATGTTTGAATATGCAAGGAAGCGATTTTTCAAATTTATGTTAAATGGCTGTGATTTTACTTTTTTGTGAAGATTATTTTTTCTTGTTATGGAACGCAACATGGCATCTGATATCCAAGGATTTCTCGGAGTAGAATACCAATGTGTGACTTGTGAATAAGTAGTACACTGATCAATGTATTTAGTGATTCTGGAATGGAACATGGAGAATGCCTTCTCAGGACAACCCTCCATATATACGTCATCCCAGTTTGTGGTTTGAACCTGATGAATAAACTGTGTTTTGTTGAACGAAGATTTGACATATCTTTTAGAATTGCTAGCTACTTCTGTACCTAGGCAAAAAGACAAGGGGTAATGATCAGTGATTGATTAATCGATAACTCCAGAAGAGCAATGAGCATCAGAATCGAAGGAAGATGATATCAATCAGCGTGGAAGAGCCTGAAAGATCACGCCTAATTGGAGTCTGTATTAGGGAAGAAAAGCCATAGCTGAGTAGACAAGTTACATAGTCAGAGCAAGACTGACATTTAATATCGAGAATAAAAATGTTTGTGTCCGTGCAAATTATGATATTCTTATTTTCATTTGTTAACACATATAATATATCTTCAAGCTGCGAACAGAATTCCGCATAAGAAGTCGATGGTGAGCGATATATAGCACCTACTATTGTACAGCTATTATTGACCGGCAGAGAATTGCGGTCAAAATCTAACCGGATGGATTCACATAACAAGTCCCGAAAAGCAAGATCGTAACGTCGAACGTAGGGCAATGATGATTTGATGAAAATAGCCGACCCACCGCTACGGTGGGAAGTTCGATTGTTGATTTCATATTGGTAGCCAGACAGACCATACAAATTTCCATCAGCTGATGTTAGCCTGGTCTCGGATACGCATATCAAGGAAAAAGTTTGGTCAAGCATGGAAAGAAAGTTCAATAGATCGTCATGATGCTTGCGTAAACTACGAATGTTGCAATGAAGGAAAGAGAATGCAGGTGATTTATCTTGCAATAAAGATTTCACTTGGTCACAAGAAAACATAACGCAATAAAGACCGAACAGCAACTGTGGTTAACGGAAAAATGGCTTGCACGATCACTGAACAATCGCCAGATCCATCACACCAGTGATGCGATAGACACGACTGCTGTCTGATTTCCTAGCTTTAATCACACAGTTGTCAGTTCAAAGGTATTTCCAACCTTTACCTTTTTGGAGCTCAAGAGCCTGTGCAAAGAGTCGTTTGTTATCAGGCGTGAGGTGATCATTGATGAAAATTGGCTTGTTGCTACTCTGAGAAAAACTGATGGCTAACGTAGTCAGCCTGGCCTTTCTTGCCTTGGCTGCTAACTCGGAGCGCTTAGCCCTTGAACAAAAACGTGCAATAATGTTCGTGTCCTTCTTAGCAGGAACACGATGCACAGCATCAATGTCGGATTCCGTGATAGGACAGCCAATCCTATCCCCAGTGGCCTGCACCACCGCCAGGCGATTTTCAGTCTGCGTTGCGGGAATGCCCTTAATCTTGACGTTATTTAGACGAGAGTACTGTTCCAGAGCTGACAGACGCTTCGACAACAGTTCATTTTCATCCTTCAGTGATTTGTTATCCTTGGTGAGAGATTCATTTTGAGTTTTCATGGACTCGTACAGCACATTAATCATGCCCATACCCTCCTTCACAGAAGAAAGTTCTGCACGGAGGGCTGCAATATCTTTAGCTAGATCAGCACATGATAGAATTGTGAAAGGAATACAGTACTTGACTAATGGCAGCAGTGGTAGCGGCAACAGGCTTACAAATAATTGCAGAAGTGTCAAGCAACCAACGTGTACAAAGTACAGTGAAGACGTTAGGCACGTTGACGTAGCCGCACCCTCTGCTGCCAAATGGGGCATGTAGACCGGCTGCTGCTTAAGTAGAACTGTCGCTCAGGCAGGTGTCGCTTGAGTTGTTCCTAGTCGATGACATCAGATACAACAATCAGCGTTGTATCTGCCACGTGCACCAGTCAGCAATTGTAAATCTTGACTTCCGTAGATCGGCTGCAACCTGTACGAAGTACGGTGAAGATGTTACGCACGTTGACGTAGCCGCACCCTCTGCTGACAAATGGAAGGCACATAGACCGGCTGCTCGTTGAGTAGAACTGTCGCTCAGGCAGGTGTCGCTTGAGTTGTTTCTAGTCGATGACATCAGATACAACAATCAGCGTTGTATCTGCCATGTGCTCCAGTCAGCAATTGTAAATCTTGACTTGCATAGATTGGCTGCAACCTGTACAAAGTACGATGAAGACGTTAGGCACGTTGACGTAGCCGCACCCTCTGCTGCCAAAATTGGCATGGGTGGCTGAATGCTATGAGCATCCCCTTTGAAACGGTGCTGTGGTTTGTGCCACCAAGCTCATTTTCTTGTTTTGCCTAATGCCTTACGTATCTTTTTTTTACCAGGAAAAAATTCCCAGCATCAAACTTTCTGAACCATTATTGGGAACCTTGTTCTTGTACGCCTCCGTTGTTTGTGGTCTCCCTACTTTTCCCTATAAGCTCAAGTGACGCCATCTGTCAATGTATCGGCGCAGCTAACTTGTGGACGCCATGTGGCAGCTAGGATTACGCTGGCCGCAAAGCAGCGAGCGCACTGCAGGCGTTTCGAGTTAATGCTAGTTAGTTGTGTAGGGTTTAATGGCACAAAAGCGACTACGGCAATGATGCGCCATCATAGCCGTAGTCGCTTTTGCGCCATTAATGCTAGGCTAAGTGGATGTTGTGCTCTTGTGTTGGAATTCGAACTTGCAAAATAGCTTCGTCAGTGCCGGCAGACAAAAAAAAATAAAGCTGAGGTAACATTATGGCCACTTCATGGGATGCGCTGTATTATGAGCGAATTCGCGTCGCAACGTGCAAATTTAGTCCACTCGAACATTCAAACAATTCACGCAGAAACTCCTCTGGAAGTTGTCTAAGTATGTGTAAGCATTAATGCTTACACATACTGCTTCCATCGGAATGCAATGGCGGCGAACTCCCAGCAGGTCGGCGCAGTGTCCCTAGGAACGACTTGTCTCACTTCGTTACGGATGCTGACTTCGGCTACCAGGACTTCGCCCGACGGGAGGTCTCTGAAATCCCAACATTCCGGATACAGGACTACTCCTGGGAGGATCACGGCTACTCCTTGGTCAACCGGCTATACAACGACGTGGGAGAGCTCCTCAACGAGAAGTTCAAAGTGGCCTACAACCTCACATACTACACAATGGGGAGCAGAACAAACGTGGACACATCCTAGCATGGCTGCGTGGAGATGAGCAAGTGACACAATTGTGCCACTTGCTCATCTCCACGCAGCCATGCTGTCATTATCAATGTTATGAACCCTGATCCGACCAGTATTGACCCTTTTCGCGGCGATCCCGTGGGCGCTGACATGTTTGATCACGTGGTGACGCGTCCATTGCTTGCATCAACTCCCTCCGTTGCCTCCTTGTTTACAATGGAAGTGTATGATGCCGGCGCAGCTTAGAAAACCTCTGTTTTCGGAGATATCGTAGATGGTGACTAGATGGACGACACGAAGCTTTGATCACAGCTTCAGATAACATGCAAAAGCGCTTTCGGAGCTGATTAAGCTATGTCCAAACGGCGCAAGCAGCTTATATGGTTCTTGTTCTAAAAGCGGGGTTAAATATGTATTCCAAGCTATCCAAGCTTTCCGATTATGAATTCTGTGTTTTGCTCTTTGTCTTTATTCGGAAAATATTTTGAAGCAGTGGCTTGTCAGTTTCTGGCTCAGTGAAGTTCCTCGGTGCGGCCACTATATCTGATTATTTTCTGCCTAATTGCTCACGGGTGTGCTCAGTTCCGATAGATTTGTTCTTGCTGCGCACAAGGCTTGAAACGTAGCTGTTTTGTACATTGTAATACCTTGTAGCAAATATATATTACAGCTAGTAACTCGCTTACTCTTGTGGACCATCATGAAACATTCAGCTTCAACCATTCGTGCGCCATAGGTGTAGTCCGTCATTTATTGTGCGTATACAGTGCGCATATATTCAAGTGCGTGCCCATTCACTATTTCTTGATACGTCGGCGATAGAGTGGGCGTAAGTTCTCCTGCCATTTGGGGCAGATGTGTATAGATAACGTGCGCGAAACTTACTATGACAGGAAGCGGCGCTACTCCCTTTGTCATTGTTTAACGAGTGGTACTCAGTCTTGCCGACGTTCTGGGGATGAAGCCCTTTCTTTGAAGGTTAGCGATACAAGGCTGGTGGCAGGGGCGGATCCAGGTTTTTTCTGAGGGGGGGGTCAGCTTCTGTCGATGATGATGATGATGATGATAGTAGCCTTTATCATTTACCGAAATTCACCGTTTCTGCTCACGATAAACCCGCGTTTTATACGGCTAGAGCAGCACCTGTAGCCTACAAGGCTTGAGAGGGCAAATCACTTTTTTTTTCTTCTTTTTTTGTATTTATTGCCAAGAAGTTCGCGCTGTTTTTATTCCCCGGCCGCCACTGTCATCATGAAAACGAGTGTTACCTCGCGCCATCTAGCCCGCCGTGGTGGCTCAGTCAGTTCAGGCATTGCGCTGCTGAGCACGAGATCGCGCGATCGCATCCTGGCCGCGGCGGCCGCATTTCTATGTAGGCGAAATGCAAAAACGCCCGTGTGCTTGCGTTGTAGTGCGCGTTAAAGAACCCCAGGTGGTCAAAATTAATCCGGGGCCCTCCACTACGGCGTGTCTCATAATCAGAACTGGTTTTGGCACGTAAAACCCCAGAAAGAGGAAGAAGACCTGTAGCGAAGCCAGGTACGGTTTCTCCGTGCTTATAGGAAAAGGACGTTACCCAATACAGCCATGTGCTTGGCGGCTGTGCCTGATCATGCAGGTTGTTCAAAACTAAGCTTTATGGTTTTCTTAAAATTAGGCACTGGGAGGCACGCGAAGATCACCTGTGCAAATAAGTTATGTGGCCAGGGGGGCACAAAGTGAGATGATAATTATCGCTGTGAGCAGCCCAATTAACTAAAATTGAACAATTATTTTTGTCGACTGCAGTAAGTGGGTATGTTTGTATTGTGAGACGTTAACCAATGCGATGCCTTTATTTCCGAGCAGTCGCCCGAGTCAGAGACGAAGCACCGCACGAGACAAAAGATGATGATGAGTCTTGAAGGTCTCCTTCAAGACCATCTTAGTCAATTTCCGTCTCATTTGGTTATTTCTACGGACGCATCACAAAATTCAGAGAAGGCTGGTGTTGGCATCTTTTCGAATCAACTCAACTGGTCTTTTGCTCTCCGTCTCGCTGATTACACTCCAATATTTCTTGCAGAATTTCTGGCAGTTATTCTTGCCATCCGAAAATTGGGTCCACAGAATTCTAAGGTAATAGTTGTTACAGATGCGCTTTCGGTCTGTACACATTTAACTTCCAATAATCAGTCACACCTACTGAGTATATTTTCGACTCTTGCCCCAGAAAATTTATCCGAAGTCCGCTTTGTCTGGGTCCCCGGACATAGTGGAATCTATTTAAATGAATCAGCTGACTCGCTCGCTTCGACATCACTAAATGGTCCGGTCATAAATATTCTTCCTGATTTCTCTTTTATAACAGGAGCTAGATTTAAACGCCTTTTATTGCTGAGTTGCCATGACTCATCCATACTTTCTTCAGACGATTTTCAACATTTAAAATTTCGGTGGAACACGAGCAAGTGCCTTTCACGCCAATGTGAGGTGACGCTGGCCACTTTCCGCTGCAGAGTTCCCCGCCTAAATTTTTATCTTCATAGATCCGGTTTATCAATCACTGACCTCTGCTCGTTTTGTAATCAACCGGAGACTATTGACCATTTCTTTCTTTCTTGCCACCGCTTCTCCTCCCTCCGTAGAATGTTTCTGTTATTTACATGCAGTAATCTGGGTTTGGCACTTACAACGCCAAACATTTTGTCTTTTGGGGCCTGTCAATTAGGCACAAGTCAGGGCTCTATGATCACTGCTATTCACAAATTTATTGAAGCATCCGGAAGGTTACGCTGCTAGGGCACCGACCGTGGGACATGTTATTTTATTTTATTTTTGTAGTTAGTTTTCTCTTAATTTTTATTTAGTTAATTTATGTATAGGACATCTTAAAATCTGTGTTAAGGAGTTACCAAAATCTTAATTTTGATTATTCACCTTTACCATTTTGTTCGTTGTTAGGTGCATGTTTTATTTTATCCAGTGTGGCCAATCCCCCTCGTGGGTACGAGCCATGTTTTGAGGCAACAACAACAACAACAACTTCCCCCCTTCAGGAAAGCGGTCAGCAAGACCGCAAACTAGAAAGGGTAGGTACGGCGAATGTAGGGTTTCAGGCGAGATACGTGAACGATTTCCGTAGTGCGGCGGCGGCGGTCAGTAGCTGAGCTGACAGGAGTGACGCTGTAGTTAACGGCCGAAGTTCGTTGCAAAACGGTGTAGGGGCCGAGATATCTGTGGAGAAATTTTTCACAGAGCCCCGGTGCGCGAACAGGTCTCCACAAAAGAACTTCGTCGCCTGGGCGGAACGAAGCAACGCGACGCGTCGCATCATAGCGAATTTTCCTTTTGTCCTGAATGGTATAGCGGTGTTGGCGCGGGCAAGTTCACGGCACCGGGAGAGGCGAGCGGCAAATTCCTCAGGAAGAGACGCGGATGGAGCAGCAGGTGCTGAAAGGAGTGTAGTGTCCAAGACGAAAGACGGCGCACGACCGTACACCAGGAAGAAGGGACTGTAATTGGTTGTACGTTGGACGGCAGTATTATACGCAAACGTCACAAAAGGTACGATGGTGTTCCAGTTGGTGTGATCGGGTCGAACATACATTGACATCATGTCAGACAAAGTTCGATGAAAACGCTCCGTAAGACCATTTGTTTGCGGATGGTACGATGATGTGGTCTTATGGATGGTGTCCGAGGCCTGAAGGACTTCACGGAGGACATGCGATAGGAACGTCTTGCCACGGTCACTCAGGAGGACACGAGGTGCGCCGTGGCGCAAAACGATTCCGTGCACGAAAAACTCGGCGACTTCGGAGGCAGTACCAGAGCGAAGAGCCGCTGTCTCAGCGTAGCGCGTTAGATGATCCACTGCGGTAACGATCCAGCGGTGACCAGCGGGCGTGAGTGGGAGGGGTCTATACAAGTCTATGCCCACAATTTCGAAGGGGGTGTACGGGCATGGTAGAGGCTGCAGAGGACCGGCTGGAAGGGATGTCGAGCGTTTTCTGTGTTGGCATGATGCGCAGGAGCCAACGTATTTGTCGACTGAGGTGGAAAGGCCCGGCCAGAAACAACGCGTTTTGATGCGGTCGTAGGTCTTATGAAAGCCCAAGTGGCCAGCCGTCGCGTCGTCGCGAAATGCTTCCAATACTTGGAGTCGAAGTGAGCGAGGTATTACTGGCACCCACCGGTTACCGGAAGGATGGTAGATTGATCGAAATAACGCTCCACCTTGAAGCTTAAAACGCGAAAGTTGTCGTCTTAAGCGACTGTTGGGGGGTCGTGCCAAGCCAGTAAGTCGGTCGATCAGCGTACGGCAGTATGGGTCAGTACGTTGGAGTGAGACGAGGTCAGTAGACGGGAGAAAGTCAACTGAGGCAACTGACTGTCCCGGGCTACTGGGCGTGCGCTGAGACGTGTGGCTAGATGGTGACGTGCATACCGAAGGTGAAGCATGGGCGTTTGGGGACAGCGGGCAGCGCGACAAAGCGTCGGCATCTTGATGTTGTTTGCCGGACTTATACGTGACAGTGAAGTCATATTCCTGTAAGCGCAGTACCCAACGGCCGAGGCGTCCAGACAAGTTTTTCAGGGACGACAACCAACAGAGAGCATGATGGTCGGTCACAACTGTGAAATGGCGGCCGTAGAGATAGGGACGAAATTTTTGTATTGACCACACGATGGCGAGGCATTCCTGTTCTGTAATCGTGTAGTTGCGCTCAGCAGGAGAAAGAGCACGACTTGCATAAGCCACGACTTGCTCTTCGGACTTCTGATTCCGCTGCAGCAGGACAGCGCCAATTCCATGCCCACTGGCATCAGTGTGTAGAATAGTCGGGGCCGTTGCATCGAAATGACGGAGCACGGGCCCTGACGTGAGAACTCGTTTGAGGGTCTGGAAGGCGGCTTCACAGTCGTTCGACCACACAAAGGACGCGCTCGAAGTCAGAAGTTTGTGTAGAGGAGCGGCGATGGTGGCGAAGTCACGGACAAAGCGGCGGAAGTAGGACGCCAGTCCTAGAAAGCTGCGGAGTTCTTTAAGAGCGGTTGGTGGCGGAAATTGCAGTACTGCAGCGATTTTATCGGGATCAGGCTGGATGCCATGCTTACTGACGACGTGGCCCAATACTTTAATGCTTCGGCTTGCAAAGCGACACTTTTTAGTATTGAGTTGGAGACCAGCTTTTGCTAGACACGCGAGAACTTGGTCTAGACGTTGTAGGTGCTGGGAGAAACTCGACGAAAAGATGACAATGTCGTCCAAGTAACAAAGGCAGGTCTTCCATTTTAAGCCACGGAGTACTGTATCTATCATACGTTCAAACGTAGCTGGTGCATTGCACAATCCAAAAGGCATCACGTTAAATTCAAAAAGGCCATCAGGTGTAGCAAACGCAGTCTTTTCTTTATCTGGCTCATGCATGGGAATCTGCCAATATCCGGAGCGCAAGTCGAGGCTCGAGAAATACTCGGCACCTTGTAAGGTATCCAAAGCATCGTCAATACGAGGCATTGGATAAACATCCTTACGGGTAATTTTGTTGAGCGCCCTATAATCGATGCAAAAGCGCACAGAACCATCCTTTTTTTTTTAACAAGCACAACAGGAGAAGACCAAGGGCTTGCTGAAGGCCTTATAATGTTGCGTGTCAGCATGTCGTTCACTTGTTCTTCTATAACTTTTCGCTCCGAAGGTGACACACGGTACGGGCGACGGCGAATGATGCGAGAGCCGTCTGTTTCAATTCGATGAGTAGTTACAGTGGTCTGACCCAGGCCTCGCGAAGAAACGTCAAAACAAGCTTCATGCTTCATTAAAATGGTGAGGAGTGCATTGGTCTGGGCCGGATTGAGATCTGCACTCAAGGTGGCCTTAATAGCACCAGTGTGGCCTTCTGCGGGCGTACAATACGCGGAAGATGTGGCAGGCGAAACACTGACGACACATACCGGCGCAGCCGTACTACTCTCCGTGGCGGTCGTCGCGCCCGGTTTGTTTCTACTGCGGTATTCGCGGCCACATTTCTCGCTACTGCCGTCGGCGTCAGCAGGATGAACGACGGGGCTATGCTACCTTTGAGCGAGACAGCGCACCTAGGTTGGATTACTACGTTCCCGGGCGTCACCCAGGTGACAGGCGCGGCTACGCCAACTTTGAGCGAGACAGGACACCTGGACCAGATTCCTCCGTTCCCGGACCGTACACAACCTCCTCTGGTCGCTCTCCTTCACCTACCCAGCACCTCCACCACTTGTGAGACGTTGACCGATGCGATGCCTTTATTTCCGAGCAGTCGCCCGAGTCAGAGACGAAGCACCGCACGAGACAAAAGATGATGATGTGTCGTATGTACAGATGACGACGACGATATGCACAAATAGCGCTCACACAAGATGATGAGTCGTTTGTACAGATGACGACGACGATATGCGCAAAATGCGCTCACAGTATTGAAAACCTAGAGGCTGTCGTGTTTCTACACAGTATCAGTCGGAAGAATTATTCTAGCGTGTTCGTGCTCCGAGATATCCGACTCCAAATTTCAATTGCACTGCGCAGAGTTATCGACTCGACGCGAGAGCGGTTTATGCTTTGCGTTGCTGTGGAAGGGAGGCATTTTGGACATTTTTAGGGCATTGACATCTTGATGGGTGAAGTGTTGTCATGAGATTTGTGCATGACAACACCAAAGTTAAAGCGGCAGTATGAAATATTCGTTAGCATAGCTAAAAAGGTTTCTGCTGTTGATGGTGCAGTTGTTGCTTTTGATTTCAATAAAGCTTACAATACTTGTAAATCAGCAGTCACTTTATTTGCGTAGCCCAAACAAGGACCATGCCCGGTCGTCTAGTCACCATTACGCACGCGCACTGGCCTCCGGCTTCTCCGCTCGCGCCATTATCTCGGCATGGCAGCTGCCGCCATCTTTACAGGCTGCGCGGTCGCGTGTTACGACAGCGGTTACGGGTTCTTCGATTTTTTTTTTTCGCCAGCCGTGAGGGGAAGGGGGGCAGTTATTATCTTTGCCAATGCCTCCGCCGCGTTGTCAGACTAAACGCTGCACCCAACAGCCGCGTCACATCAGGGAGGAGCTTTGCGCTGATCCTCACTCTCTTGCATGCGTAATCATGCGAACGACAATTAAAATTTGGAGTTGGATATATCGGAGCATAGACATGCTAGACGAATTCTTCCAAGTGAAACTGTGCAGAAACACGACTGCCTCTAACTTTTGAATACAAACATACACACTTACTGCAGTCAATAAAAAGTTAATTATTCAATTTTAGTTAATTCGGTTGCTGACAGCGATAATTATCTCACTTTGTGTCCCCCTGGCCACACAACTTATTTGCGCAGGTGGTCTTCACGTGCCTCCCAGTGCCTAATTTTAAGAAAACCATAAAGCTTAATTTTGAACACCCGGTATATCAGCCTGTATTGTTTCTTAAAATAAAATTTGGGATGGTCTGTCGCAGGTTCGTTATAAATGCGTAAGCACGGGTCCGGCTTTGGAGTTCTGTTGGGACACCTTGATTTCCTTAAGAAGATTCTTTGTGTTCGGCTGAGACACCTTCGTTTCAACGCGGCAACCACTACGCTAGTTGTTTACGATATGCGAATCACCGCGTGTGAAGACTCACGACGCCACCTACAAGAAGAACGATGTAGCGTAGTAGCCGTGAGCGCGAGCCAGCGTCTTCATGTTTTGTTTCCCACGCGACGTCATCCTTTTACACAAGGCGCGCATCTGCTCCCATTTCTCTAACCACGCGACGCCATCCTAGGCCCGCGCGCTGGCGTTGGCCGCTGACGTCACGCTCCCCCATTTCGCAGCCCATGCTCGAGGCTTCGCCCCGCTCCGCGAGAACGCCCACTCAGATAAACGGATCCGGTGGGCTTGAGCCTCCTATGCTTAATGTACGACAATAAAACTGCGAAGTTACAATGAAAAACTTGTAGCGTACGAACGGTACTGTGCTCGTACTGGATATTGTCAACGTGTAACTGTGATCACAATGAGTGCTACAGTTAAAAAAAAAGTTGTCTATGCGTAGTTCTTAGTTAGGCTGTTAGTTGTTATATATATATATGAACACTTCAGCGAGAGATCTCTTTCATTAAGCAGGTTGGTCGCGGAACCGATGACAGCAAATGAGGCAACCGATGACACCCCAATGGGGAACTAAGTTGATCAGGCGCGAAGGCGCTCGCGCGGACATCGGCGTGCTTGGCAAAAGGGACGTCCCCTCGTTCATTCGACGCCACCGACGGGACGAGTAAGGCACGGCCGGCGCCAGGAGGTCCAAGGTGTTCATGAGAAACAATAACTACGGCAACTTCGCGACACCACACCCCTACGGAATATAACTAAGCTTGTGAGCGAGCTAGCTTTACTTCTACATGGCTGCTACCACTGGTATTCGCGAAAAATACTTTTGAAAAATGCTGGTGGACATATTTTTTTGCGACAGGGCCGTCCCCGTGTCAGCAGGGGGGGGGGGGGGGGCGATGCAGAAATCTGAGGGGGGGGGGGGTCAGGACATCCGGACATCCCCCCTGGATCCGCGCCTGGTTCTACTGTAACACTATACGACGCTACGACGCCTTCGTGACGCTCGCTCTTCGGTTCCGATGCCTCGTGCTTGTGCGAAACGACACGTGTCCACGCATTTGGTACTGTGTGTGTGTCATGAGTAAGACGCGGCGGCGCCATAAAGAAGAAAAAGACGATCCTGGAATCAGAAGATTCCAGGTTCGAATCCTGGCAAGCTCGCCAATTGTGATGTGTTTCGTTGTCACTGATCTCGGAGGGTGCGGGTGTTATGAGAGATGGAGGGGGAAGACGCATGGCGACACAGCAAACAGATTTTATTTACACGCGAACTCAAAACCAAAAAGCCTCAAACCGAAAATCAAGCTACACACTGAACTAAAAGACATGAATAAATAAATGCCAACAAATGTACAACCTAATGAACACACTAAAATACCCACTAACATGTCCTTAACTACGCCTACACTAATTCTGGGCGTTTCCCACGCGAACGTCTGGCAACTCTGGCCTACTGCGAGAATGTATCGTCCTTACTCAGTTCGCCCTCGTCGCTCGTATTCTCCCGGCGAGAATCTCGTTGGGCCTTTCTTGAAGTCGTTGCTTTTCGCCGACTGTCGCATAGTCGTGGCTGCCTTGCAGTCGGTACGTTCACCCGCTCATCTCGGAGCCTGTTTGACCCGGTCGCTGTTGCTGACGTGGCCGGGAGAGGTGACGGGTAGGCCTAGCGACGTGCTTGGCCGCCGCTTCCGTCCAGCTTCTTTCCGAGTGCCGACGTGGCGGTCCGGGGATCATCGCACGTGCCGGTCTGCGTAGAAGGGGGAGCCTCTCTGGGGTGCCTGGTCCTGCCGTGAGAAGTCGCAGCTTGTCCAGGAGCCTCGCCCGAACTTGCCGAGGTCGACGGCCACACCGTGGACGGCCAACGTCACGGACTCGGCCAGACCCCCAAGTCTCCCGTCGCCAGTGCGGTGCTGGCGATGCGACCTTCCTGGCCCGGAACTCCTCAGACAACGCCGTTCACCCTCGATCACGCCTCGGGTCACGCGCCTCGCGCGCTCGCGCCGTTCAGAACGCTCCGCTCACATCGTCTTTTTCTTCTTTATGGCGCCGCCGGCGTTTACTCATGACAGTGTGACATGGGCAGATGAGTGCTTCGATGGAAACGGAAAACAGGTGCGCATTACAATTGAGGGCGCGTTAGAATCGAGTAAATACGGTAAACGTTTATTTTCGAATTTTCGTGCCGAACTGCATATAACGAAATCCTCTTTATAAAGAAGTTTTTCGGGAATTTGTCAATCGTTATGTCCAGGTTTAAACTGTATGTGCCTTCTCCTCGAGACAGACAAATTTACGTTTCTTCGTTGGCGTAGCCATTTCGACCGGACACGCACACACCACAGAAAACGGCAACGATTGCGGTGATCCCCTGTAGTCTCGTGCAGGCACGTGATGACCACGCGTGGCTATGGATTGCAGTGGCTTAAATCGGTACTTGAATTTGATTTCGTTCGCGAAAGCCTCGTTCAAGCGGACGTACAATCATCACAGCTTTGGAAGGGCCTTCTAATTTGGCTACTCGGCAGTTACATTTCAAATCACTCCCAGTTTCGTTCTCGGAAAGTTCGTTGAAGTGGAATAACGAATAAAACGCTTCGTTATGAAAGGACTTTTTTGTATTACTTTCTGTGGGGCTGACGGGGAATCGGAAAATCTTCGTTGTGGCGGCATTCGTTGTAGGGTCGGATTCGACTGTACACATATTGCGGGCTGTTATTTCTCATTCTCATTTCTTCATTGTACTTACAGTTTGTGCATTCCACAAAGTACAGTAGAACCTCGTTCATACGTCATGGCGAAAAACACCGTGAAAAAACGTGCCAACTGAAAAAACGTACGATGCGAAGCGATTGAAAAAATTTGACAGACTCAACTGTAGTTGACATGTATGTAATGTGAAGCACTGCACGAATCGCTGCACACGCGGCGCGCGTCGAGCTGGTGGGGCTTCGGTGGCTCGAGACACATTTTCTTGTTTTCCCATTGTGCAGTTTAGAGACAGTGACGGGAAACCGAAATGAAATCGAGCTGCTGGGCGACGTGTGAATGCTGCCAAAGCGAAATGTGACGCTCACATCGCATGGCCTGCAGTAGGAACCGCAGGCGTTTGGATTATCGCCTGTGTGCAGTATGCTACCAATGGAACTATGCCTTACGCGCTGTAAAACAGATAGGTGAAGATGTTTATTGCAATAGGTTGCGGCGCAACAGCTGCAAATGTGACGTGCGATGACTTGGGAAGAGATTTGGTGTCCCGGAATAAGAAAACTGAGTGCGCGCTGGCGCTTTCACGCTAGAGGGCGGGCGAGAATTGCGGGGAAGCTGATGCCTCCGTAGGCTACTGTTCTCAATGGCTCCTCGCGCCTTTTCTTGTTACATGGGATCCAGCGACCGGAAAAGGTATACAGTTGCAGTCTACAGCAGGGAACAGCGGCGTGTTTGGGTTATTGCTATTAAATTTGTGCAGTATGATTCCAACCGCACCACGTGCTGTGTAACGGATAAGCGAAGATGCTTATCGCAATAGGGTTGGCGGGGCTATGAATGCGGTGTGCGACGACTCTCGGCGATTTGCTGGTACGGGAGTGAGAAACTAAGTGCGAGCCGGCGGTCTCACCCAAGACGGACGGGCGAGTCTGGGGCAGTCTGGAGAACTCTGGCTTCTGTGAAATGGCCTGCTCCGAGAATGTACAGCTGCTGCATTAACAACATGGCACATAATTGAAACCCTTGTGATATTTAGTAGACGCTGCTTAGCAATGCAGATAGTTCTGAGCAAGACAGACAGCAGAGAGTAAAGGTTCGCGTGACAGTTGGAAGCATTAAGGCAAACGAAGTAAAATTTTGTCAAGGTTAGCAGTGCAGAAAAAGGCATCAAAGCTTCGCAGGTTGCGGGATCTGGCGTCACGTGCTTTGGAGCTACTTGTGCGGCATGCAAGCTTGGTTCGTCCGCTGGCCGAAGGCGGCAAGATGCGGCTGGCCGCCGACTTTGCCCACTGGAAATGGCGCTGGCACCACTGGCCAGCCCCTGGCAGACCTGGGGCCCCTACAAGGTGGTTGCACGTGTTACGCTGTTTTGGAATGAATTTAATTGGAGTTTGCTAAGAAATGAAGTGCGGTATGTTACAAATTTGTTCAACATTCTTTGTAGCAAATAGGGGGGGGGGGGGGGCGGGAGAAGGTGTGGTAGAGAGCAACATGTCTTTGCGTGCATATGTAACAAAGCTTACTACATCGTGAAGAAAAATAATGTTTAAATAGTTTCTCAATGAAAGCACGTTGGGAATGAAAAAAAAGAAAATGCTGGAAATAACCAAACCTGTAATAAAGGCGATAAACAGAGGATAAGCAGAAATATAACTAGACACAATGGGAATGAACAAATTGAAATGCATGACTGGCATAGCACATTTTGCCACAAACACAATGGGCAATGCACCTGGAAAATCTTTTGCGCCAGCAGTAACTTGTTCTTAAGCTAGTAACTGGAGTCTACTGTATGTAACAAGTCCGCTTATACAGTGGAGTCTCGATGATACGATCACGGCTAATACGAATTTCCGGATGATACGAATTTTTCTGAGGTCCGGTCCGCGCCCCATTACTTTGCAACGTACTAGAGAACGGTTGTACGAATCGATTTTCGACCAGCGTCAGTTGATACGAATAAACGCCGCCCCACCAACGGCGCGAAAGACAACAGCGCGCAGTCACGCGCGTTTTCTCTTTCTCTTTGCGGCGGAGGCGGACGCCCGGCGCCGGACGGAGCGCGGAAGCCGCGACTAGGCGCGAGGAGTTTGAAGCGGTGCGGCTTTGTTGCTTTTGTGCTTTTCTTTTTGTCTCTTTGCTCGCTGCGGCGGCCACGCTGCCCCACGCGC
>NC_051157.2:170529700-170610289 GCF_013339745.2 Dermacentor silvarum
CAGGATCTTGCTGACGCTGAGCACTACCACATACAATCGCTGCTGAAACCGGTGGGGGTGTCGGGCTAGCATCGACACTGAAGCACGACAGACGGCAGAGTTCGGTAGCGGAATTCCCGGTTGGGGCAAAAACCGCAGTGCCTCCACCAAAATCTAATGTGAATAAATGCCAAGACACAAGAGCAGCAGGCTTCGTTGGCAGCGTCTCAACTAGAGCAGCCCAGGCAATCTCGAGCTGGCGCCTCCCGGACGACTGGCGGTGTGGCTGCAGCGCCGGGTAATCCTCTTCACTAGAGTACTTTTTGTGCTTGTCTTTAAAGAAAGCCCGCCAAATACATAAAACACGTGATAGCGCCACTGATTCCGCCGCGGACGGGCGTAAATGAGGCATTCCGGGAGGCGCTTCTATAAAAACTACGGCGATTTCCGGGAGGCGCTTCTATAAAAACTACGGCGTCATACACTCGTATCATACTATGCCTATTTTGGTAACTACCAAGTTAATGAAATGATCATGAGAGCTCCAAGACGTAGGCGGTTAGATGGGTACAGTCAAAGTAGCAAATGATCGCCAAGAAATGCTTCGCATTTAAAATACGTGTTATTTGCCAAGAGGAACTATGAGTTTCAGGCTTATCAACGCACTAGCAAGGAGGATGCTGTCATGTTGCCGCCAAATAAGCTTGTTCTTCAGTGCATTGCTTTTAATTTTAGGTCGCTGAATATAGCATGAACGTTCACCAAGTTGGAGATTCAATGAGAAAGCATTGGGCTTAGTAATTACACAAAAAGTTCCGCAATCCACACGCAGACGATGTGACAGATCTCGTTGGAGGCTGCTGAAATAAAGTTTGCTGAGAGTCTCTGACATCTGCCACCAAAACATGCGTAACAGAGTCCCCCCCCTCCCCCTTCTCGCGAAAATTTTGCAATGTGCATTGCTGCAGGTATGACTTTAGGCATAAATTTATGGTGGATATCGGTTTGCTTTTCACGGTCACACGCCACGCCCTTTAAACCTTACAAAAGCGTGTTCCACAACATTGTGTCCACTACTGTGATGCACTATAAACAATTCCTGTTCCCTAGACAGCTTCTCGTGCGATGAGCCATGGGTGATAAGGATACACCGGATCCCCCAGCCACGGCCGCTGGATAAAAAAAAGATGCGGCCTGCCGCGTCGGGCGCGTTGCAAAGGGAGCGAATGTGACAACCGTAGTTGCATTGTCGGCCGCTTGGCTGGGCCGAACGGCGCTAGTCATCGGCGATGGAACGCGCCGTCGGCTGGCACGCGCGACGGCGTTCCTAGCGCGTTCCTGACGCATTTGCTTTGTCGATGCCAGACAACAGCCCCCGACGTGTGGCGCCGCGGCGGATCACACCGTTTTCGATGCACGCGGCAGGCCGCACCTTTTTTTTTTATCCAGCGGCCGTGCCCCAGCAGTATGAAAGGAACTGCTCAGCCTTGGAAAACGTTTTCTTCTTTTGGCAGCAAGATGGTCGCTTCTCTGGTACACAGAAGGCAGCCTAAGTGCCATGGTGTCGGCAGCACTACCGGGCACATTGCATGAAACACTGCGACATGTGAAAAATAGAAGTTGATTAATTTCGATTACCACGATGCTGTAGTTACCCCAATAATAGTAATAATCTTTATTTCTCTCTTTCCAGAGAATACAGAAATAAGATATCTGTTAAGAAATCTCTTAGGGCCTTACACCGCTACAAAACAAGTCATGCAGATGAATAGTAATGAGACGCAAAACTAAGGGGACGCTTTTTCTATAATACACCTCTAAAATTACGCTTACCGTCCTCGATCGTCTACTATTGCTTGCATGTTATTAGCCATCCACATATTCCTATTCACAAATTCACGGTATCCCTTCTTGGGTGCCTTAATATGTGAGCCATTAATGTCCCGGAATATCTGTGGCAGGTAGCATCTTATTCAAAAATTCTTTGCTATAGCTGCCGCTTCTTGTGTGGAAGGCAGCCTTGTGCATTCTTTAGGATGACGGTCCACAAGTGTGCGGCCTAACGTACAGAGACATTTCTTACACTGCGTTTATGAACACATAACTAATTCGCAACAGTTCGGCATTTTGTACAAAGCTAGTGCCACACTTTTTTATGACATTGGTTGTCGCAGGCAGTAGTGTTGTGGCGACATAAATGGCACCACCGTTGCCACTAGTTGGTCGAACGAACCAAGACTCATCCTGAAGTTTTCTTTCGAACCAGCATCGGTGAGCTCTTTTGCAACAATTCGATTTCAACCAGCCTGCAGAACGCGTCTTCATTCACACAGTTTTCTTTTCCATTTGCTGTAAAATGCCTGCAGATTAAAGAAGCCATTACGACATACATTGGTGCTGACCCCAGCACTACTGCAATATCGCACCAGCAGATAATGAGAGAAAAGAAATTTTACTCTTTGAGCTGCTTATCAAGTGTCAAACGTTACTGCCAAAACTCGCGACAGCAAACATTCAGCAAACTCAAACGAATGAACCAGAGAGCAAATGACTGATTTTGCCTAAAGCCACCTAATGTTATTTGAAAAGGAGCAGAAATAGGAATGAAATGTACATGCATGGCGCCACATATGATTCATGCCAGAAATGAATAACCGTGATGCACCCTACAATAAAAACCTGTCTCGAAATGCTAAGAGACCACTTGTAGCCACAATAATACATTCCAGTAGCCAGAGCTACTTAATAGTACATTTCACTAGGAGAGCTCGTTTTAATCTACCTCCAACAACACGCTTGTCCACCGCACCCGCAATGACTGAGTTGTAAGGCAACAAGAATCTAAGTGAGCTTATTTAAAACCCAGTTTCTTCGTAGCTCGGCAAGCGCAAATGTGTATATATTCTCACCTTACATAAAAGCCCACTGGTTGACGGCCGAAATCGTTGCTACTCTCGCAGCGTGCAGACGAGTACTCTTTGCGGTAAGCTAACCATGTGGCTGTCACGTTGCTGATGCTGTATGCAAGCGACAGTGTAGAGAAGGATATGAAAGTTCGTCCACGCCAATTAAAACACGCAACCGGAACTTTGCATTTAAAAGCATCTGAATCGGGAGTGCGACGCCAAACCACGCCGTGAACGGGCCACGAAAAAAATTGCGAACCACCTGCGCCGGAAACGCTACATTGTCTTCGATATTTGACGCTGTGTGCCGCCACCATCGCACCAGGGCTAATGCGCTACATGTAAACGCTGGCGCATCGCATTTCTCGTGATGCGCTACTGTCACATTCATGTGAATGTGGCTTGTGAAGAGAGTAGTTACGGAACGCGTCCGTCGTCCAAAGTACACATTTGTAGTAGAGCGCTGCTGACGCTCCTCCAAGCAGCCAGCATTGACTGCCTCGCATTCATTTCCTTTCCCCGTCAGCTCACGAGCAATGGTTTCAGTTTCGGTTTCAAAAAAATTCCCCCGAGTTCTTCTTGCGTTTTTTTTTTGAGCCAGGTAGTTACATTTGTAGCAGCACCAACGAGGCAACGCGAAGAGCTGCTGCCCACGCCGTCCGCGTTTACCCGCGTTCGCTCCGAACGCGCGCGGTGTCCGTGACAGCAGGCGCCGCCAGAGACGCCGACTGCAACAAAAATGTAGAGTGCCTACATGCAACTACAAAAAAGCCTTATAACAATTTTTGTTATGTTATACTGGAATCCTAGGGGAAGGAACCCATTTGCATAACAAATACCGGCTGCTACTGCCCATAAGATGTTTTCATTTGTAATTCTATAAATAAAAGCTCAGTCAGCCCTAGAAGAAAAACTGGAGGATTTGCTATAAAAATTAGTTTCCGATTTTTTAAGGAAGCGTTTATTGGAATACTTATATAGACGAAGATTTGCAACGATGTGATCGTGCCATTTTTAAAATTGCTAATAGTCTTGAGCCACGCCCCTATAGCTCACGTGAATTTTTCAGGTTGGAAAAGTCCCCGTAATTTTTCTCAAAATTACGGGGACATTTTTCAAAACCCTGGTAAATTATAGTGTTTAAACACATCTAAAAGAGCTACGTTTCAGGGTTAAATTATGAGGCAATATAGAGTCGGAAGTGAATCCAGATAAATAATCTAAAATTGGAAAATTAAACTGCTTTCGCAACATCAGAAGCTTTTTCGCTATGATGAATATCATGCAGATGTTAAAAACGGATCTCTCTCTATTTGGCGATAAAAAAGCAGTAAGGGCTCATTTCTTCCTGTTTTTGTCTGTAACGTATGCTGGGCCTGGTGATGTGGGTGGGATAGAGAATTTTAGGGGTGAAGCTCCTTAGGGTCTAGCCTTGTCCGTCTGGCATCGTCCGTGCTCACATCGACTGCCACGCCATCTCTCTGTCATGGATGAAACGTTGCATACAGTGGCTCAACGTCTATACACGAGATGGCGCTGCTGTGTATGGCGAGTTCCAGACCACATAATTTCTTTCTGCTATGGACGAACGTAAGGCGCGGCATGCTGCGGCTCAGCGTCTACACAGACAGCAAGCTACTCCGCCGGCGGGGGCACGAGAAGCATTGGCAAAGCAGCAAAAAAAGCTCCGTCGCATGCCCCCGCGCGAGGGACACGTGTAAATGCAGAGCATAGTGGGGTTCCGTGGTGTTGGTTTTGTTGGTGTGGTGGTGGTGGTCTGGGTTGAGAGAGAAAAGAGAATCGTAAGTAGGTAACGTAAAGTTATTATTTTATTGGCATCACTGCGATTCTTATTATAAGTTGTTGTCGAACCATAGCCGGTCGCACACGTCGCAGCTGTGCCCGAAGCTCCGGTCCAGGAACTCGGGTTTGAAGCACACGTCGGCACCTCGAAGTCCCGTTGACGTTGCCCGACGGCTTCCGCGCCAGCGCCCTCCGGGGCGCAACACTCGAATTGCTAGTAGGTACAGCGTTTGACCGCTGGCGCCACGCTGCGCCGCTCGCGCGTACCGCGTTTCTAGGTGGTTTCTTTCGCCGAGGGCGCTCGAACGCAATCATATGGTTCGGATGAATGCAACCCTTAGAAGCGTGGCTGTATGGCTGAGAGGCTACGGCGCTCGCTTTTCGATCATGCGTACGCTGGTTCGAATCCCACCCGGTTTGGAATTTTTTTTCTTAATATCAGGACGCAGGTGCGGCGCGGGTCGGAGCAGACGCATGCTCCGAACGCTCCTTCTTTCGAGAATCGCTGTGTGCGCCAATTTTGGACTACGACCGCAAAACTAATATCCATCGATTCCGCTAGTCACCAGGAGTCCCTGGACACCAAATCATCCAGGTGGGCCAATTTTTTGGACCTTTATCTGCGAAAAACCTTGGCGAGCTCGTGGGACGCTGCTCGGCCTTAGGCCTAGCAGCGAGTACGGCCGCGCGACCGCCACCCAAACCATGGACACGCATTCTCAGGAGCCCGTTATTCGTGGCTATGACCCCGACAGCATGCAAGTCCAAGAAATACAGCTGGCTGCTCCATCATCGGCCAATTTTTCCCCTCATTACGAGGGGGTACTTCGAGAAATGCGTCGCCACCGCACCGGCGTTCGCACACCTCCGACGGCGGGGGCGACGCTCACAACGACAAGCGATGCTGCAGGGACCATTTCTTCCCTTTCTGGTGGAGGCCCCAGCAAGAATATAGGCGCACCACGCTACTCGCCTCGCATGGATGCTGACGAGTACGTGATCATCATCAAACCAAGGGAAACCTGCAACTTAACTCAATACAGAGGTACGGGCAGTATCGGCAACGCCATACGGGCAGCCATCTCCCAGCGTAGCGACAACGCAGAAGCGGACCCAAATCTCGCACATAAATACAGCCTGCACCCGATATGGGAACAGAATCTGGTCGTCGTCGGCACCAAGGAAGAGCGTGTGCTGCCCATCCTCCTCGGCTTGGACAAGCTGCGGTTGACCGACAGAACCATCAACGTGCAAGCTTACCTCAAGGCAACGGACAACATGGGCAAGGGCGTAATCCGGCTGGCCAACACATTTACAACGGATTACATCCTGGAGAACACCACCTCGCCGCATAACCAAATCATCGGGGCCCGGAGGCTTGGCTCCACAAACGTAGTGGCGCTCACATTTGAGCACAGCAATCTCCCAAGGTGCGTCTTCTTCCTCAATGAAGCCACCCTGGTGCAAAAATACAGGAAAACCAACGCAATTTGTGCTACGTGCGGGAAGCCGGGACACCGTACGGACGTGTGCCCCGCGCCCGTGCCAGAGAACGAACGGTGCGCGCTATGCGGCAAAACTGGAGTGGACGCGTCGCAACCACACGAGTGCCACCCGAGATGTGTGCTCTGTGGCGGCCCGCACGTTGCCGGCTCTCGCGACTGCCCGCGCAGATATCGCCAACCAGCCCCCTCCAAGTCCGCAAACCCACCGGCCGGCCAAACACGCGGACGAAGCCGGACCCCGACTCGCCACCACAACGGACAGAGAGACATCACCAGCGTGGCCGGCAAAGAAACCCGCGAGAGATCGACTTCCCGGTCCCGCTCCGGGAATCGGGTGGGCTCCCCATCCAGATCACGGTCACGGTCCAAGGGACGCCGGTCACTGTCACAGTCCAAGGGGCGCCGGTCACGGTCACGGTCCAGTGGGCGCCGACCAGCTCAGCAGCACACCCGGCAGGGCCAGACGACATCCACGCCACCGGTACTCAAGTTAACGGGACCTCAGGTGAGCTGGGCATCAGTGGTCGCCTCCCCTCGCACTCAAAATAGCTCTCGCAATACCGAATCGCCGATGATAGCACAGCTTCAAAGCACTATTGAGCAGCAAAATCGAACGCTAGCCCAATTGCAACAGCTAGTCGCACAACAGCAGCAGGAAATTTCCCGCCTTCGACAGGAAATACAAGGAAATAAGTGTCCCCAGACAACCCCTACGGCAGCTACTTCAGCAGACTGCGAGATGTCCCCAGCATCTTCCGAGACTCCAGAACCAGACACTCATATCACCCAACGCCGTAACTCCTCTGACCACGCCGACACAGGCCTCAATAGTGGACTTGGTGGACAAGGCCTTGGAGCAGAAATTAAGCGCCTTTACGGCAACCATAACCCAAACGATAGAGCAATCCATCATGAAGCACGTTAGTGCGCTCGAAGAACGCAACGCAAAAAAACTGCACGAGCTTGCAATGCCGTATATCACTCAGATGCAATCAATCATAGCCAAACACAACAGGCAAGTAACTCAACTCAACGAAGGCAAGCATTGCAAGGGTGTCAAGCTCCTGTCGGGACGACGTGATATGCCAGCTGCAGCTCCTATCCATCAATCCAGACAGCGACGACGCCTCCACTACGCCACATGATGGCTAGTCGCGATCCGCAATTTACAGTAATTCAGTGGAACTGTCGCAGTTTTCGCCGTAAAGCAGCATCACTGCATCAATATATTCAAACGCTAGAATCGATACCAGAAATTATAGCTCTACAAGATGTCGGGCAACAGGCAGCAAAACTATCCTCGTACACGGCTTACGCTAGTGCCGATAGCATATCGGCAGTCACGTTTGTCCATAATCAATATGCAGCTTTACAGCATGACCTCGACCTCAGGGCCGCTGCCTTACAATATGTATTCGTCCAATTTCTGCCACGCAAAAAATGCCATCAATCAATATACGTCCTAAATATATACAGCCGGCCTGCGGACCGACACCATACGTTTACGGAGGTCATTCGCAAGGCGAAATCCATGGCAGCACGGGCTCCTTTGATAGTGGTAGGCGACTTCAACGCCAAACATGCGGATTGGGGCTACGTCATTGAAGACGTTAAAGGGCGTAAATTACATACCCTAATGACGCTCGAAGGGCTCACGTTACTCACTGACGCGGACCATCCCACGCGGCTTGGCAACAGCGTATCGCGAGACACATGCCCGGATCTCACCATGACTCTAAATGCTCCGCAACCAAAATGGCTAAACTCCGAGGAAGCGCTGGGCAGCGATCATTACATCATACATACCACCATAACATATGGTCGGCATAAAGTCCGCAATAAATCAACACAACTGGTTGACTGGCAAGCCTTTCGCAAAACGGAAAACTTTCCGTTTCACCAGCCGCCCAATTCTTATGACGAATGGGCACGAACCCTTATAAAACTAAAGCAGGAAGTGACCAAGACAATCTCAACTACCCCGGAAACACCAGCAGTTGATCAGCATCTGCTCCATCTCTGGGACGCAAGACATCAACTGACCAGACGATGGAAGCGCCAGAAGCTAAACCGCAAGCTCAGACAGCGCATCGCGGAGGTCACGGCACAGGCAGAGGAATACGCCACGAAACTCGCAAAAGAAAATTGGTTCGCCAAGTGTGACGCACTTACGGGCGCATTACACACTAAATCAGCCTGGCACCTACTCAGGTATCTAATAGACCCGGAACAATCACGTGGAGCCGCCCGTCGAAATCTTCAGCGGGCAATCCATGCTAATGCAGGGGACACAGCTCAACTCTTTCGAGATCTGGAGGACAAATACATCAATACCTCCGTGAGCGCTGACCACATTTCCGCATACAACGGAACTGCAAACCCGGAAATGGACCGTGACTTCACGACTGCAGAGATCAGAGTGGCAATTGACAGGATGCGTCGAGGAACGGCTCCAGGTCCAGACCAAATTACTACCACCCTTATGGCCAACTTAAGTGACGACATGCTCGAGCTCTTTGCCGACCAAATTAATAAGTATTGGCAAGAAGGTATGCTTCCGCAGGAATGGAAATCGGCTGAAATTGTATTTATTCCCAAACCCGGAAAGTCCATCAATATTGACAACCTTCGTCCCATCTCACTCACCTCCTGTGCAGGGAAGGTCATGGAGAAAGCACTTCAAATCAGGATCACTGAATACATGGAAGCTAATGACCTCTTCCCACATACAATGTTTGGCTTTAGAGCGCATTTATCGGCACAGGACGTTCTATTCCAACTCAAGTACGACATAATCGATCGCCCCAGCTGGAGCCACGCAACAGGAGCGCGCCATTCTGGCGATTGACTTTCAGGGAGCCTTTGATAATGTCCGGCACTCAGCCATCCTGAACAACTTGGCTAGAATCGGAATCGGACAGCGTACATACGACTACGTGCGCGACTTCCTGCACAACCGTCACGTGACCATACGAGCTGGCGACACAAAATCTGCCCCCATCACAATGGGGGACTCTGGCACACCGCAAGGGGCAGTAATTTCGCCACTGCTGTTTAATATAGCACTACTGGACCTGCCTAGGGCACTCAACGAGATACCCGGAATCAAGCACGCTCTATACGCAGATGATATCACTATATGGACCAACACCGGCAGCATGGGACAGATGGAAGAAGCACTCCAACGGGCAGCAGAAACTGTAGAGCGCATCGGTCTCGCTTGCGGACTTCGATGCTCCCCTACTAAATCAGAACTCCTGGTATTTAGGAAGCGTGGCAACCAAATTCCGTTGAATATCCAACTCCATCAATCCCCGGTCAAGGAAGTGGACACTATCCGCGTCCTGGGAGCATACATTAATAATCAGGGCAACAACAACGCAGCAATTCAAAAGCTCCGCACTACCTGCACCAATATCTCCCGAATGATATCCAGGATTGCCAATCGACACCGTGGCATTAAAGAAGCGGACATACTGCGTCTCGTACAGGCCTTTGTGATCAGTCGTGTCACTTACAGCTTCCCGTACCTGCGCGTTCTCAAAAAGGACGAACTCAAACTGGACCGTCTACTCCGACTTACATATAGGAAAGCCCTCACTCTACCACCATGGGCCATGAATGACAGGCTCCTTGAAATGGGCATCTATAATACAGCGTCAGAACTCTTCCAAGCTCATTACATGAACCAAGTCATTCGGCTCGCACGCACCAAAGCAGGTCGCACCACGCTAGAAGCACTGGGCATCAATCCACCCACTCATGTCGCCAGCAAGCGATCACTACCACCAGAATGGCAGCAGGATATCATCACTCGCCCGTTGCCACGTAATATGCACCCCGTCCACCATGAAAACAGGAGACTGCCAGAGCCAAAGCCTACGACAAGTATTCGGATCACGCAGGTGCCTTCTTTGTAGATGCCGCCGGACCCCTGCACAACCGCTCCACGGCAACCGTTGTACACAGGGGACAGGTGGTAGACTGCATCTCGGCCACCGGAATAGGACATCACAGCCATGGAAGAGGCCGGTATAGCCTTAGCCATGCGTAATCCAAGAGCCACCTTTGTTCTCACGGATTCCCAGGCGGCGTATCGCAATTTCGCAAGAGGTCAAGTCGGCCACCTCGCACACTCAATACTGCAACAGGCTGCGGCCAATCGTCAAGAGGGTCAGTGGAAACAGCTGCTGTGGGTACCAGGGCACGCGGGAGTTCGAGGCAATGAGATTGCTCATGCCTCCGCCCGAGAACTTCTACACCGGGCTCCGCCGATTCCTCCACAGCACAACTTCTCGCTGACCAGGACGATCCTCAGCCCCTTCTTTCATATTCTGAGATCCTACAACACCTCCGGCTGAGTAGACGCACTTTACCCCCGCCTGATCCCAAATTAGATAAGGCAACGCAGGTAGCATGGAGACGCTTACAAACATTGTCCTTTCCAAATCCTTATGTATTATCAAAGATAGATTCTATGACATACAATCCGCAATGCTAATTCTGTCACAGACGGCCACGTTATACCACATAGTCTGGGCGTGCCAACGGAATCCGCAAATATCGGCCAAAGCATAATCCGACGATAGTCGAGTGGGAGGCTACCCTGTCCAGCTCGGACCCAGAACAGCAACAGCCCTGGTCAACCGAGCCCGGACGGCGGCAAAAGCCAATGGTCTTCCGGACTAGGAGGTCCGACCACAAAACGACTATTAATTTTCACTAATAAATGTTTTATTCTCTCTCTGTCTTTCCAATCCCCCAGAGTGGGTATGTGCCACTACCACCAAGGCTCTACATCTACATCTGCTGTCTCTGTGTTTCGTCCTTTACAATGGTGCAGTCCACGAAATCCCAGTCTAAAGGCGCTCCAGCCTGAAGCACCGTGCTGCGGAGGCCTTGCGTCCTCCAGCATCTCGCCGTCCAGGGTTCTTCTGGCGAGGGAACGCCGTCAACGCTTTACCTTGTCATGGATGTCGCACCTAGGAATACCTGGATCTCCGAGCCTCCAAAGCATGTCGTTCACGCTGCCTTGGACATGGATCCTTGACGTCGTGGGTGCGTCCTGTGGCCAGGGAACGCTGTCCACGCTTCCCGTGCTCCGGATAACTACCCCATGACATCATCGCAATCTGAGCCAGCAAGGGATGCCGTCCATGATTCCTCGGTAATGGAGCTGGCCACTTTACCTCCATCGCAAGCACCCACCGCACCATCCAGGGACGGCGTCCAAGCCTCCTCGGTGGCTCTGGGGCAGGGCTCTACCGGTGATCTCGTCCAAGCCATCGCCAAGCTGAGACACCAGCTCAAGCCTATGACGAATACCTTCGCATCCGTCAGCGGTTGCGCTGTTGCACCGCACACTGGGACAGCGCTTCGGCCTCTCCGTATTGGAGCCGTCCAGTCTAGGAACGCCGTCCACGCTTCCCTTGGCGAGAATATTGCCACACGCGTGTGGTATTTGGTTGTTTGAACGATGCGCGCGGGCGCCATCACTCAAGAAAAGAAGAGGAAGAAGGAGCTGGGCTCGCGCTGTGATTCTAACCGGTCAGCGCTGCAACCGCTGTTGTAAATACAACCTGTAAATAGTTGGTAGTCTTACTGACTGGTCCTTCGCGTAACATTCTGGTGGAGGTGGAACGTTCCCCGTCCTCGCCACGGAGCTCCGGAGCGGCCGCACCGTCGTCTTCTCAGCCATGGCTTCCGATGGAAACACCTCGTCGCCACCTACACCTGCGGCGCCAACCACCACGTACGTTACGGTTCCTAGCCACCGCGATCCTGGGACATTCTCCGTCCAAAATGGCGTTGACGTCGATGACTGGCTCAGCATGTATGAGCGTGTTAGCCGAAGCCACCACTGGGACCCTACCATCATGCTTGCCAATGTGATATTATTGCGATAGCAATTATATGGACACTCAAAAGCAGATTTCTGCCGTCGGCGTCGCCGTCGCCGTCGCCGTGAGGTTCCGTATGACGTCATTTGGAGATGAAATCGTCGCCGCGCGCCGAACGCTGTATGTGCGAGTGAAAGGGCGCGAGGGGCGCGTCTTTCACGGGGAGTGAACGCACGGTGGAGAACAAACGCGCGTTCTGCGCCGTGCTCGCTTAAGGGCTGCAGAAGTAGGCGTCTCGTTTCTCCTTTACAATCACCATATATGTAGAGCAAACGCGCCTTCTTCAGACGCGCGAGAGGCCGTGGGGGAGGGGGAAGGAAGCGAGGCGACGTTTAGCTGCGGCACCAAGTGCCTATTTATATCAGAGGCTCCGGCAACAGTCACCAACGCCACACGCATTTTGAGCTAACGCGGGCAAAACGCCGATGGCGTCGACAACAGTTCTGCGTGTTGTTGCTACCAAAGCCGCTCACCTTACTTCGTATGACATTGCTGTGTTGCTATCGCATTCATTGCTTCGCCCTGAGGGCGAAACTGTGACATTTTTTTTATCTGGACGGGACACCGCGTGTCTGGTTTCGCACCCATGAGGTTGAGATATCCAGCTGGGATACATTCAAAGACAGGCTTCGCGACCTATTTGGCAACCCGTCAGGTCGCGAACACGCTTCGCGACAAGAGCTTGCTTCCTGTGTCCAGTCGTCGACAGAATCGTATGTCTCCTACATACAGGAAGTGCTCGCGCTTTGCCGGAAGTTGACGAGCACATGACCGAGGTTGACAAGGTGGGCCATATCCTAAAAGACATTGCGGACGACGCCTTCAATTTGCTTGTCTATAACGACGTTTCTACTGTCGAAGCCATCGTCAAAGAATGCCGCCGCTTCGAGGTAGCCAAAAGCCGCCGCGTCGTCCCACAGTTTTCCCGGCTCCCAAACACCCCTTCCAAGTCCTCTTGCTCCGCTGTTCCTCCCACACGACCATTTGAAGAGGACGTCACGCGTATCGTTCGCCGTGAGATTGAAGCGGCGAGTCCGGCCCCCCTTCATCCTAGACCCCTCGACGGTACCTTTGACCCAGCGGCCCCTACTATTTTCGTTATACAAGCAGTTGTGCGGCAAGGAATTGCCAACCTTGGCATCCCTACCATCTGCTCTGTCTCCCGACCTGATTCGGCACCCATTCCTATGTCCTCAACCTTTAATGACCAGTATTTCGCTCCCAGACCACGCAATCCTGCTGGATGGCGAACACCTGACGACAAACCGATCTGCTGCCGCTGCCACCGAGTTGGTCACGTATCCCGCCACTGCCGCACCACCTGGATGCTGCCGTACTGGAGCTCATTCCCTGCTCCTCGCTCATACGCCGACGCTCGCCGTTACTCACCTCTCCGTCCGTACCCTACTTCTGATGACCCTGACAGCCGCTCCTCCGGGCGATCGCCGTCGCCTCAACGCCGTCGCTCCCCGTCACCCCAACCTTGCCGCTTTTCCTCGCCAAACCGCAGGACGGAAAACTAGGCCATGCAGCTCTTGGAGGTAGTGCTGCATCCCGTTCGTCCTGTCCAAATCCTCCGGTGACGCTCCTCACGAACACGAACCTAATTAAAGTAGACGTTGATGGTGTCCCATTGACAGCATTGATTGATACTGCAGCCCAAGTGTCCATAATGAGCGCTACTCTATGTCGTCGCCTCAAAAAAGTTCTTACGCCTGCCGTCATTCGAGCCGTACGCGTCGCCAATGGCGCCACTGTTGCCGTCTGTGGTATGTGCACTGCTCGCGTCCGAATTGCTGGCCACCAAGTTCCTGTCCTGTTCTCCGTGCTGACCAGTTGCCCTCATGATCTAATCTTCGGGCTCGACTTTCTGACGACGCATTCTGCCCCCATCGACTGTTCCACCGGTACGCTGTGCCTCGACCTTCCTCTTCTTTCCGACATTCGCCCCGCACAACCGAACAGCCTATGCACTACAGCGTTTGTTCGGTTACCTCCAAAAGCCCTAACGTTCGTCGAATTGGCCTCAACGGCAACCGTGCCTGATGGCGACAATGTCGTCGCCCCTATTCGGGATGTCCTCCAGGCGCACGACATATCTGTACCACACTCCGTCGTTACACTTGCCGCTAATCGGATGTGTCTCCCCGTTGTCAATTTGGCTTGACGAAGCAAGTGTTACCTGAAGGCATAGCGGTGGCCACGCTCCGGTCAGTGACAGACGACCACGTCACTGCTTTTGCAGCCGACGCATCTCCAGATCCTCCTGATTACCCGCAGGATGCCTTGAACCTCGACGGCCCATTACCTCCCATGGTGGCTCCGGACCTCGCCCCTGGCCAAGCAGCCGCGCTATATCGCCTTTTGCTTTCTCACCGGTACATATTTGACACTGACAATCGCCCACTTGGTCAGACGTCTCTTGTTAAGCATCGAATAAACACTGGTGATGCTGTTCCCATTCATCGCCGACCGTATCGCGTGTCCACGGCAGAGCGCCAACTTATTCAGCAGGAAGTCAACAAGATGCTCGCCAAAGGCATTGTTGAGCCCTCGTCAAGCCCCTGGGCGTCGCCGGTCGTGCTCGTCAAAAAGAAAGATGGCACGTGGCGTTGATTACCGCCACCTAAACTGAATCACTAAAAAGGACGTTTACCCGCTACCACGAATTGACGACGCTCTTGATTGTCTTCACGGTGCCAAATACTTTTCGTCCATTGACCTTCGATCTGGTTATTGGCAGATTTCCGTCGATGAGCGAGACCAAGAAAAGACCGCTTTCGTCACTCCAGATAGCCTCTACCAATTTAAGGCTATGCCGTTTGGTTTATGCAATGCCCCAGCCACGTTCGAACGGATGATGGACTCTGCTTCAAGGTTTCAAATGGTCAACTTTCCTTTGTTACCTCGACGACGTCCTTGTGTTTTCTCCTACGTTTGAGACGCACCTTGAGCGCGTCGCAGCTATCCTTGACGTCTTCGGCAAGTCTGGGCTCCAATTAAACTCATCGAAGTGCCACTTCGGGCGCCGACAGATTACAGTGCTCGGCCATCTCGTCGATGCTTCCGGAGTACAACCCGACCCGGAGAAGGTTCGAGCAGTAACAGGTTTTCCTGTACCTCAGTCTGTCAAAGACGTCCGGAGTTTTGTGGGGCTCTGCTCTTATTTCAGACGGTTTGGGAAAGATTTCGTAGCAATCGCTCGGCCACTCACTGAACTTCTGAAGAAAGACGTGCCTTTTACGTGGGGTTCCCCTCAGGCTGCCTTATCACTGCCATTTTCGCGCCTTATCACGATTCTGACCAATCCACCGATCTTTGCCCACTTTGACCCGTCCGCACCTAGAGGTCCGAACCGATGCCAGTGGTTATGGGATCGGCGCAGTCTTAGCGCAACGGCAACACGGACACGACCGCGTTATAGCCTACGCTAGCCGGCTCCTGACAACTGCAGAGCGGAACTATTCGATTACCGAGCGCGATTGTCTTGCTCTCGTCTGGGCTGTTTCAAAGTTCCGCCCATATTTATATGGCAAGCCCTTCTCAGTAATCACAGACCATCATGCGCTGTGTTGGCTTTCGTCGCTCAAGGATCCTACTGGCCGGCTCGGTCGTTGGGCTCTCCGACTACAAGAATATCCCTACACAGTGGCATACAAGTCGGGACGCCAACACCAGGACGCAGATTGTCTCTCTCGCTACCCAGTCCAAGACCCGACCTCTACGTCTGAACCTGACAGCGACGCCTGCGTTCTCTCTGTTTTTCCACTGGTCCATGTCGCCGACGAGAAGCGCCGTGACCCGTCCTTGCGTATCATCATTGACTGCCTGGAATCGTCACTTGCCGACAGCTCCCTTCGCTTATTCACACTTCAAGATGGCGTACTCTACCGCCACAACGTTCACCCCGACGGCCCCGCATTACTCCTTGTGATCCCTAAACACCTTCGCTCGGCTGTTCTCCACGAACGTCACGACCTCCCCACTGCCGGTCACCTCGGTGTGTCACGTACCTACGACCGGCTCCGCCGACGCTTCTTTTGGCCAGGGCGCGTATTTCCATTTGCTAGTAGATACAGCGTTTGACCGCTGGCGCCACGCTGCGCCGCTCGCGCGTACCATGTTTCGAGCCGCCGCGGTTGGAACGGAGGAGGCGTTGACGGAGAAAACGCTGGGCTGGTGGTAGTATTATAAACGCCTCACTGTTTTGATGATCCAAATATAATCTCACTATCAGGGAGGGAGCAGTCTACCTGACTGAAGCAGTATTTTTTTCATTTGGGGTGTTGCTACGCTGCGCTCCGCAACACCCCAACGACCGCCGCTTCGCGTCGGCGCCCGGCACCACGGCTGCCGCCGTGGCGCCGGGGTTCAAGCGACCGCGCTGGCAAACAGAGTGAGAAAAAAAAGGAAAAGCGTGATATTAAAAAGAATGTAGCCAAAGCGGGTTTTCAACCCGCGTACGCAAGATCCCCAAGCGAGCGCCGTAACCACTCAGCCACACCGCCACGCTTCGAAGATTTGCATTCGTGCAAACCATATGATTGCGTTCGAGCGCCCTCGGTGAACGGAACCACCTAGAAACGCGGTATGCGCGAGCGGCGCAGCGTGGCGCCAGCGGTCAAACGCTGTACCTACTAGCAAATGGAGTGTTGCGGCCAGGGCTTGCTCGCTCCGTTCGAAGATACGTAGCTGCGTGTGAGAAATGCCAGCGACGCAAGACACCGTCGACGCTGCCTGCTGGGTACCTTCAACCAATTGACATTCCCGCGGAACCATTCTTTCGGGTTGGTTTAAATTTACTCAGTCCTTTTCCTCTTTCTACCTCTGGGAACAGATGTGTCGCTGTGGCCACAGATCACGCCACGCGCTACGCCATCACCCGAGCGCTCCCTACAAGCTGCGCCACATATGTTGCCGATTTTCTTCTACGCGACGTGATTTTATTACCTGGAGCTTCCCGACAACTTCTCACAGACCGTGGCGGGACATTTCTGTCAAAAGTTATCGCGGACATCCTGCAGTCCTGTGACGAGGCACAAGCTATGCACGTCATACAAACAAATGGCCTCATGGAGCGTCTTAATCGCACTCTCACAGACATGCTCGCGAAGTATGTGTCTTCCGACCACACTGACTGGAACCTCGCTCTACCGTTTGTCACCTTTGCGTATAATACCTCGCGCCACGACACAGCCGGTTATTCCCTATTTTTCCTCCTGTTCGGCCGAGAACCAGCACTGCCCCTCGACACAACCCTCCCTGTTCACGCAGCGCCCAGCAGTGAATATGCACTTGATGCCGTCGCCCGCGCTGCCCACCGAAGGGCAATTGCCCGTGACCGCCTTCTGCACTCCCAAGAGAGTCAAAGGCGTTTGTACGACCAGCGACACCGAGAAGTGCACTTCCCGCCTGGTTCTTTGGTGCTTCTATGGTCTCCGTCGCGTCAGGTCGGCCTGTCAGAAAAACTGCTGTCTCGTTACACAGGCCCCTACCGAGTGCTTCGTGCCGTGACTCCCGTCACCTACGAGATCGCCCCTGATGCCCCAACTGCTTCCCAGTCCAGTGATATCGTGCACGTTACACGACTGAAGCAGTATAACCCTCCCAGTGATGGCATTTAGACGCTCCGGGACGCCGCTTCTGGCGCCGGGGGATTATGCTACACGCGTGTAGTATTTGGTTGTTTGAACGATGTGCGCGGCGCCATCACTCGAGAAAAGAAGAGGAAGAAGGAGCTGGGCTCGCGCTGTGAGTCTAACCGGTCAGCGCTGCAACCGCTGTTGTAAATACAACCTGTAAATAGTTGGTAGTCTTACTAACTGGTCTTTCGCGTTACAATATCATGCCCGGCACTTCTTGGACTCCTCAGCCACCAAGGTATGCCGTCCATGCTTCCTTGGTGGTAGAGCTGGCAGCCGCGACTACCAAAACGACCGCACTGTCCGTGGACATCGGCTCTGGTTCCTCGGGCAACTACACAAGCAGCCTGGCGGAGTTGAGCCGCGGCGACTTCCAGCAGCCGGCTTACGTAAAAATACCGCCTTTTCGCGGCTTTCAAGATGATGTAATCCTTTGGGTTCACACCATCAATGCCTTGGGTGATCGGCATCCTTGGACAGACGACAAAATATGACTGATTGCAGCCTGACGACTTTTCGGTGCCACAATGGCATGGGACACATATGAAGGCGTCAAGAAGCAGTCCTGGACTGAATGGAGCGCAGCGCTAATAGCTACTTTCGGCCAGCATCATTGTGCCTGCGGTGAGTCCAACCAGCCCATTTCTGCGCATGGCGCTCCTGCGAGCTACCGCTTCGACGCTGCGGCAGGTCTGCCGTGCAGCAGCACTTAGGCAGAGAGGTCGGCTCTTCGACACCGGCTCTTCGGCTGTCGCCGCCGCCTCTACCGAAGACGGTGGGAAGCGCATGGCGACCACCTCTCCTTCTTTGACATGGTCGTCTACGCCGGCCGAGATTCTGCGACTGCAGCGCCACGAAGCTCGGGAGCAGCACCAAATGGCCACTGCCGACAAGGTTTTGACATATGGGATCACGGCCTGCCATGCTGTAGACCCCGGTTGCCAGGTACTTTTTTCATCGCGGGTCTCGGACTCTGCTTCAGCATCAGGCACTACATCATCACTGCCAGAGCCCGAGATAACATGCCATCTACAGAAGTCGGTGACACGGCCTCCAATCTCGCCTTCGGATGTGCACATGAAGGTGCCGTCTCACCGGGGGACGCCGTAGGCTCCATCCGAATTAGCGGGAAACGCCGGGAAAACCTGTGCTTCCACTACTATCGCGCTTCCGTTAGATCCACTGTATGGGGGAAGAGGATCAAGAACTATCGAGATAGGACGACGAGGTCCAGCAGCCTGGAGAGCGCAAGACAGCGATCGACGCTCTTGGGCCAAGGCTGTTGCTGCGTAGCCTTTGCTTGAAAATAAACCGCTTTACAGTTTGGTGCAAAGGTGCTGGGTAGTCTCCTTGCCTCCCAACCTGGAACTACGAAGTCGTACTCTGACTCCAGCGCCAGCGATGGCTGAAGAAACCACCACCCAAGGGCCCTCTCAGACTCAACCCACAATCTATCCCTGCGTGCTGCCTCAGCGTCACCCGCCGATATTCAGCGAGACTGACGACCAAGACGTCGAGGACTGGTTGGTAACTTATCAGAGGGTGAGCGTAGTCAACAAATGGGACGATGCGACTAGGCTGACCAATGTCATATTTTACTTGACCGGCTACGCCAGTCTCTGGTTCCGCAATCACCAAGCGGAGATTCATAACTGGGCCTCGTTCAAGACCACTTCTTCAGAAATCTTCGGCCGCCCCGCGGCACGCAAGCTCCGCGCAGAACAGCCACTTCGTGAACGCGCTCAACAACCCGGTGAGAACTTCACCAGTTATATTGAAGACGTCGTCGACTTGTGTAAGCGTATCAACCCGTTGATGCACGAGTCGGATAAGATCAAACAAATCCTGAAAGAAATAGCCGATGAAGCATTTCAAATGTTATTGGCCAAAGACCCACAAACCGTCGCAGATGTTGTCAGCTTGTGCCAGAGTTTCGACGAATTGCGCAAGCAACGCGCCAAAACTCGACGCCCTCTGGAACAGAACGACTTGATCGCGGCCTTGACTCTGGGTGTTTAGAATGCACTGTTGATTCTGATCAAGGTTTGTTATGGATTGAGGTTTGTTATGAATCCGTTGCCAGTTCCCTCAACCTTACTCCGTGGAGAGTGTATAGGCACAATTCAGGCATTCGACGTATCCTCCATCTTCTGCCTTGACGACGCGGACAACTTTCAACTTAGTGCCCTGGCAACTTCTGCTGGTACGCCTGATCGCCGACCGTTAAGCATGTTTGACTCCGCCATCGACGACGAACTTCCCGAGGCGCACCGCGGGAAACTTCTTGCACTTCTACACCAGTTTCGTGGCTCGTTTGATTGCCAGCAGAAGTCATTAGGCCGCACGCACACTGTTCTCCATCCTATCGACACCGGCTCACAACCCCCTCTCCGACAGCGTCCTTACCGCGTATCCCCTGCTGAGCGTCGTGCGATCTCACAACAAGTCGACGACATGCTTCAGCGCGGCATCATTCAGCCTTCCTGCAGTCCCTGGTCGTCGCCTGTTGTTCTCGTTGAAGAAAAAGGACGGCTCGATACGCTTCTGTGTCGATTACCGCCGATTAAAGAAAGTTACGCGCAAAGATGTGTATCCTCTGCCACGAATCGATGATACACTGGACTGCTTGCAAGGAGTCGAATTCTTTTCGTCAGTAGACTTAAGATCCGGCTATTGGTAGGTCCCTATGGCACCATCCGATCGCCCGAAAACTGCCTTCGTAACTCCCGATGGGCTGTACTAATTCAATGTCATGCCCTTCGGTCTATGTAATGCCCCAGCCACATTCGAACGGATGATGGACAGTGTCTTGCGGGGGTAAAATGGAAGACATGCCTGTGCTATCTGGATGACGTCGTTGTTTTCTGCCCTGACTTCGATAACCACCTGCATCGTCTTTGCGAAGTATTGAGCTGCTTAACGCGCGCAGGACTTCAGCTTAACATCAAGAAGTGCCGATTCGGAGCTCGCAAACTCACCATCCTGGGCCACCTAGTCTCGAAGGACGGCGTCCTTCCCGATCAGCAGAAACCTCGTGCTGTTGCTAAATTCCCGAAGCCTACCACCGTGAAAGCGCTTCGCAGCTTCCTTGGTCTCTGTTCATACTTTCGCCGCTTTGTGAGGAACTTCGCTTCTATTACAGCACCACTAACGGAGCTGCTCACCGGCGATAGCTCTCTGTGTGGTTGGTCGACAGCATGTGATGAGGCTTTCGCAAAATTACGTCATCTCTTCACTTCACCGCCAATTTTACGTCACTTCGACCCTACCACTCCAACCGAGGTACACACGGATGCTAGTGGGATCGGACTTGGCGCTGTACTTGCCCAACAAAAGCCGGGCTTCTCTGAGTACGTAGTTGCATATGCTAGTCGTGCCCTCACGAAGGCAGAGTGCAAGTACTCGGTTACCGAAAAGGAATGTTTGGCCATTGTTTGGGCGTTGCAGAAATTTCGCCCTTACTTGTACGGCCATTCGTTTGATGTCCTCACCGATCACCTTTCGCTTTGCTGGTTGGCTTTATTGAAGGATCCGTCGGGTCGACTTGGAAGCGAGGCGCTACGTTTACAAGAATTTGATATTCGCATTCTTTACCGCTCCGGAGCCAAGCATGCCGACCCCGACGCACTTTCCCGCTCGCCGGTGTCTTCGGACGTTGCGCCTGTTTCCCTTTCCGCAACTTCCTTCGCCAGCATCAATATCACTGACATGCCTTCCGAACAGCGCAAGGATCCCTGGATCGCCTCGCTGATCGACGTTCTAGCTGCGCCTTCAACGACACGTGTCCCATGGCTCTCTCGTGCCCTTCGTCGCCAGGTCGCTCATTATACGCTCCGGGACGCAATGTACCGCCGCAACTATCAGCCAGATGGTAGAAAATGGCTTCTTGTCATACCTCGCCATTTACGATCCGAGCTGTGCACGCACTTCCACGCCGACACACAAAACGCGCACGCTGGCGTTTTGAAAACCTATGATAGACTTCGCCAGTGATTCTACTGGCGGGGAATGTACACATACATCCGCAAGCACATTCGCTCCTGCATTGAGTGTCAACGCCGGAAGACAACTTGTCACACGCCTGGCCCATTACAACCTTTGCCCTGCCCCGCTCGCCCGTTTGACAGAATCGGCATAGACCTGTACGGGCCCCTTCCTTCCACCCCGGCGGGCAATCGGTGGATTATTGTGGCCGTCGACCATCTCACTCGTTGTGCCGAAACCGCTTCTCTTCCAACAGCTTCAGCTCGTGATGTTGCCTTGTTCATCTTGCGCAGCTTTGTTCTTCGCCACGGCGCGCCACGCGAGCTGCTGAGCGACCAAGGGCGTGTGTTTCTTTCGCAAGTCGTCCAAGAGCTTCTGATTGCGTGCAATACTATTCATCGCACCACTACCAGCTATCATCCACAGACTAATGGCTTGACGGAGCGCTTTAACCGAACACTTGGTGATATGCTCTCCATGTACATAGCCTCCGACCATTCTAATTGGGACTTGGTGCTTCCTTTTGTGACATATGTCTACAATGTGTACCACCCGGATATGTCTACATGTACCACCCGGATGCGTCCGAATACCGCCCAGCCTCAGAACTCGCTCAATGTGCAGAAGAGTGCCGCCAACTGGCACGCTCATTTACATCCGTAGCGCAAGGTGTTCAAAAAGAACGCTGTGACCCGGCTAAACCTGCCCCTACCTTCCCTGTTGGCTCGTTCGTGTGGCTGTCAATTCCATGCCAGACCCCCGGTCTCTCCCGCAAATTTTCTGCGAAATATCATGGTCCCTGCCGGATCGTACAATGCCAGTCGCCGGTGAACTACGTCGTCGAGCCTGTGATACCTCCCACCGACAGACGCTGCCGCGGTCGTGAAACAGTCCACGTGAGGCGCTTAAAGCCCTACTACGACCCTCTTGTGCTTGCAGCACCTTGAGTCGTCAGGATGGCTCCTCTTCGCCACCGGGGCCAATGTAGTAGGGAATAGGGTCAAGAACTATCGAGAGAGGACGACGAGGTCCGGCAGCCCGGAGAGCGCGAGACAGCGACCGACGCTCTTGGGCCAAGGCTGTTGTTACGTAGCCTTTGCTTGTAAATAAACCCCCTTACAGCACCTAGAATCCCGGCGTCGAACTTGGACAGCTGAGCTGCACACAACGTGGCATTGAACACCTTGAAAAGCCTTGTTTCGTCAGTGGCAACTCTGCAAAAGCGCAAGTTGTGTCCCATACGAGCACAGATAATCACCTCTTCATTTAAAAAGGCGCGTCGTAGACCACGGCGATGCATTGCGACCGAATGCGACCAATGCGACCATCCGCGTTCAGTGCTACAAACTGTGGTTTGGCGTCAACAATTTCCTGCCGTATTATTTCAAGAGCGACGCGCTAATCGTCTCCGCGACCAGCGACTAGAGCGCAGCCCTGAGTGCCAGCCGCCAGAGAAGCTGGTAGCGCAAGGACGGCGATTTCCCTATCTTGTCGACCATGGTTCTCACCACCCGCGCACCCTGACAGACGCCAGAACCAGCTGCGGCAGCGTTTAAAGTCACAGCGTGGTCGAGTGTAAAGACGAAGAGGTGCACTTGTGCTCAGGCGCTCGGACACCGGGCGCTAGGGGGCGAACAAGGGGAAGAAGAGGACGACAAATTAGAATAGAACAGCTCGCCCAGGAATGGCTGTCTCTGTGTGTCGTCCTTTACAATATATATATATATATATATATATATATATATATATATTGCTCTTCGTCGTCGTCCTCTTCCCCTCGTTCGCCCCATAGCGCCCGGTGTCCGAGTGCCTGAGCCCAAGTGCATCTTTACGTCTTTACAGTCGACCACGCTGTACACTTGAACAAGCAAAAGCAAGGATTATTTCGATGTTCAGGCCGGGGTCCAGCCTTCATCATGCGTGCATTTGCAATCACCCAGAACTCAATTTATACATTTTATAGGAAAGGAGTAAAGGTGCCAGCGCTAACATTCGCAAATGCCATTATATGCTTAAAATCGGATATATTGGCGGGTTTGGAAGTTAACCAAAGATCAGTAGGCTGGTTGGCTTTGGGAGCCCACGGTAATACCACAAATGAGGCACTGCAGGGTGACATGGGTTGGGCCTCTTTTGAAGTCAGAGAAGCACAGAGCAAAATTAGTTTTGAAGAAAGGCTCAGGAACATAGATGAAAATAAATGGGCGGCTAAAGTGCACAAGTATCTCTACATGAAAAACGTGGACACAGAATGGAGGAAGAGGTCAAGGAAGTTGACAGCCAAGTACAGGATAATCTAAACTGTAAATAGACAACCAGGAGTCATCAGAAAGAAAGTGACAGATATAGAGACCATGAATTGGATGCAAAGAATGGAAACAAAAAGGACAATGGAGATTTACAAGAATGATAAGAAAGAAATTAGAATGGAAAATCTGTACGATAACACAAAGGGCAGTGCCCTGCAATTTGAGGCTCCAGCTGGTTGCCTAAGGATAAAAACATATCGGAACAAATATTCGGAACTAGATGAGGCATGTGTATGCTGCAGTAAAGAACCAGAAACCACTCAGCACATCCTGATGGAATGCGACGGGATCCACCCAGCGAGAACCGTCGGTAATGTGCAACTCCAAGAGCGCTTGGGTTTAAAGTGGAAGGAAACATAAACAGATCAGCCGTAGAGATCAGCAAGAGACGATTAGAGTACTGTTGGAAAAAAAGCATGGAAAAGATGGATACGACCTGATCTCTTAAAATCATAGGCAGCGGTACAAGGTAAATTTTTGAAAAAAGAAAAATAATAATGAGAGGTTACAAAAATGCTAGATAAAGAAGATTCATTGTATTTTCTGATTGTAACCCCCCTTACTCAATGTCCTTTAATGGACTTGTAAGGTACGATAAATAAATAAATAAATAAATAAATAAATAAAATGTATAGTATACCTGATTAAATCAAGCAGGCTAGGTGACTATTTGTCGCCGCCCCGTTTTAAAGGGGATGCCAATAAATCATCATCATCATCATCACAACAACAACAAAAAATGCAGCCAGTTCCACGAAGTGAAATCTGTCAACACAGCGGAGCTATAATCCTCTGTTTCTGCGACTGTCGCGTATATTTCTGTTTTTAGCAGCGTAGCTGTTTAGTCTCAAGGTTCAGAAATTCCGCCGAGCTTTGACGTCACGGCGTTGCCTAGCAACCACTTGGTATAGCTCCGCCTGGTTCGCGCTGCGCATCGCTCTGACGTCACTATGAGTCGACTAGCAACTACGTAGCATGTTTGCGCCTGGCCGTGCCACGCCTCATCGCCGCTTCCGTACATCTCCAAGCTTCCACAGCCGTCTAGGCGGAGAAAGAAAGCCATGACGTCACTTCTGTAGGCATACGGCCGATCTCGCAAGTAGCTGAGTGCTGGTAGTAGGCGCTGCTTTGCAGAACAGGCACAGGTTCGAGATACGTTTACCGAACTGGTAACTATTTCGCGTCAGAAACGAATCGTAGCAATGCTGTTGCAGCCGGCATGAAAAGAAAAAAAAAAGAGGCGACGAGAAACCGGCCCGCCGGCGCCGCCTCTATTGAGGGAGCGTCAGAGAACGTCACATGCCAGGCGCGCTGTCATTGGCTGCGGCCAAACGACGGTGCAGTTGTAGGACGCGTCGGACGGTGAAAATCCGTCCAGTTTGTCGCACGCCGGGCGTCCGATCCGGCGCTTGGGCACAGCAAAACGCCTCGGTTCCGGCTGCCTTATCAGACGCCGGATTAGACAGCGAATCGGACCGTGTGTCTCCCGCTTAAAGCTCCGTGACGCCGCAACGGCGGCACATTGCCTAGTTCTCTGCGCCGAGCACAACGTTTGCGCCACCTAAAAACATGGGTCGGGCGAAGAAGTACGTAACCAACGAGGAAGAAGAAGCCCGTCACCCCGCTGCTCGTGAACGAATGTAGCGGCTGTGACCAAACCCGGAATACCGTGTTGGTGAATCTTCGTCAAAGCGACAGCAAATAGCGGAGGATTCCTAGTACCTTGCCCTTTGCAGAGAACGCTCTTGTATGGGCGATCGCAATCGCCGAGGAAGCGAACCTGGCTACCGTGTCATGCGTAACTTCTAGCGTCAAACCTTCAAGTCCATCGGTGGCGCGAACGGCCGATTTCAGCGACAGTTCTTGCACTTCGAGTTTGGTCATGGCTGCCGTGTCTACGATCGGCTGTGATTTGACGTAAGGCTGCCTACTCTGATACTCTGAACTCGGTTCGAGACTTTGAGAAGCGCAATGTCGCCGTGCAAGTCTTGCCCCAAGCGTTTCCCGCCGAAAACCACCCCGGAGAGATGAAGGTTTGCAAAATTCTTGGCATAGCATACCATTACAAAGCAAAACATTGTTAAAATCTTGGCATAACATAGCAATACACAGCAAAAGCTCGGCAAAATCTTAGCAGAACATAGCAATAAATGACAAAACTCGATGAAATATTGGCATAACATAGTAATACTTAGCAAAAGCTTACCGAAACTTCGTAAACCTTGCTCGGCCCCCAGCTACGCTGTTTCTTCAGCATTGGACCACTAGTGCAAGCTGCCCTAAATTTAATTCTCGTTTTTTTTTTCGATTAGCCAAGATTCCGTAACTATATCCACGTTGAAGTCCCCAACGAGGATGAATGGAGTGCTTGCATAGCACTCCGAGTCAAACCAGGTTAATGCGTCAACTATAACTTTCTTGCGGTCTTTACCGCTAGACAGGGAGCCAAGCGAACGTCGAGCGGCGTCGATCATGCGAAGAGTGCGCGGCGCGAACACCTGCTATTATATTGTCGCGATTCAACGCGAACAAGAGACAACAACGGCGGAGCAAGACGGCAGCAGAACAGCTTGTTCAAAAAGACCACCAGAACAACAGACGTCTTCTTTGTCTTCAAGTTCCCCCTGTCCCACTACACGGAGCACGTTAAAGCACATATCGTCATCGTAGTCTAAATTTCTACATAGAGCACGCGTCATTTGCTCTCCCTCGAAAAGAGGATCGCCCCGATGCTAAACAATAAGTTCGCTTGGTGAGAACTAAAGTCCCTCGTACAGTCACTCGCTGACGTAGGGCTTCATGCGCACTACGTGCACAAGTTCAGAACGGTGTTGGCGGCGCCTTGTGCAGTAAGGGCTATCTGGAACGACCTCGTATGTGACGTCACTTAGCCGACGGAGCACTTTATAGGGTCCGAAATATCGCCTCAGCAGCTTCTCGGATAGTCCCCGTTTTCGTATAGGCGTCCAGACCCATACTCTGTCACCGGTGTCGTACGTTACAGGCCTATGACGGGCATTATAGCGACCTGCATCGTATTCTTGCTGCAGGTGTATTCGCACGCGTGCGAGTTGCCTGGCTTCTTCTGCACGTTGCGTAAACGCTTCGGCATCCATGTCAATGTCGTCAGGTTCGTGTGGTAGCATGGCGTCGAGCATCGTCCTTACTTCGCGTCCGTGGACAAGGCTGAATGGAGTCATCCGTGTAGTTTCTTGTTTAGCCGTGTTATAAGCAAACGTGATATAAGGCAGAATCTCGTCCCAATCTTTGTGCTCTATATTCACGTACATGGAAAGCATGTCTTCGAGTGTTTTGTTCAGACGCTCTGTTAGTCCATTTGTTTGTGGATGGTAGGCTGTTGTCTTTCGATGAGTTGTGCCACTGAGCATCAGGACGTGATCTAAAAGCGCGGCTGTGAATGCGGTGTCTCGGTCTGTTATGACGATGGTTGGTGCGCCATGTCTCAGCACAACATTCTCTATGAAAAATCGGGCCACCTCTGCTGCTGTGCCTCTCTGGATAGCTTTTGTTTCGGCGTAGCGAGTAAGATAGTCAGTTGCTACAATAACCCAGCGGTTACCAGTAGTAGAGGTAGGAAGTGGACCCAAGAGGTCCATTCCGATCTGGTTAAATGGCGTTTGCGGTACTTGGACGGGTTGTAGCAAACCGGCTGGTTTCGTTGGAGGTGACTTGCGCCGCTGACAATCTAAGCAGGTCCGAACGTGATGTTTCACGGCAACGGGTAGTCCTGGCCAATAATATCTTTGTCGCACTCTGTTCAGTGTTCGCGTGTATCCTAGATGCCCAGAAGTGACCTCGTTGTGGCATGCTTCCAGTACTTCCCTACGAAGACCAGTAGGAACGACGAGCAAATAGCTTGATCCGCTCGATGAAAAGTTCATTTTGTATAGAACTTTGTTCCTTAAACAAAACGATGGTAATCCCCTTGCGAAAGCTTTAGGTGCTGTCTGAGTTCGGCCGTCCAAGAAATTAATCAGACCAAGCAACTCAGGGTCGTCACGTTGTTGTTGTGCAATGGTAGACGTGTCGAGAAGGCCGAGGAATGCTGTTTCCTCTTCATCGGTCGAAGGAGCTGATTCTATGGGTGACCGAGACAGGCAGTCAGCGTCGGTATGCCGTTTCCCCGACTTGTGCAGGACCGTCATATCAAACTCTTGCAGTCTCAGGCTCCAACGTGCTAATCGCCCGGAAGGATCTTTCAGATTTGTGAGCCAGCAGAGTGAATGATGGTCGCTGATAACTTTGAAGTGGCGACCATACAAATAAGGGCGAAATTTTGTAACTGCCCATACCACGGCGAGGCATTCTTTCTCGGTTGTAGAGTAATTTTCTTCTGCGCGTGAGAGCGTTCTGCTTGCATAGGCGATCACTCTTTCTGTGTCCTCCTGGCACTGCACAAGAACAGCTCCGAGACCAACATTGCTGGCATCAGTGTGAAGCATTGTCGGAGCTGTCTCGTCAAAGTGGGCCAGCACAGGGGGCGTTTGTAAACGGTTCCGCAAATCGTTAAATGCAGCTTGCTCTTCGTCGCCCCATACAAACGCAACGTCATCTCTCGTGAGGCGAGTTAACGGCGACGCAATGCGAGCAAAGTTTGCAATAAACCGTCGATAATAGGCGCAGAGGCCCAGAAAGCGTCTGACAGCCTTTTTATCAGAAGGAACAGGAAACTGTGCGACAGCGGCAATTTTTTTAGGATCCGGGCGGACTCCCGCGTGACTGACGACATGGCCAAGGAACTCTAGCTCCGCAAAGCAAAAGTGGCATTTCTCCGGCTTTAGGGTGAGGCCGGCGGACCGTATAGACTGCAGAACCGCTTCAAGCCGTTCAAGGTGCTCTTCAAACGTTGCGGAAAACACTATGACGTCGTCGAGATAAACTAAGCAGGTTTTCCACTTCATCCCCGAAAGCACGGTATCCATAAGCCGTTGAAAAGTAGCAGGTGCAGAGCACAAGCCGAAAGGCAAGACCTTAAATTCGTATAGTCCATCTGGCGTGACAAAAGCGGTTTTCTCGCGGTCTCTCGGGTCTACTTCAATTTGCCAATACCCGCTCTTTAAGTCCATGGAAGAGAAATAACGAGCGTTTCGAAGCCTATCAAGTGAATCGTCTATGCGGGGAAGCGGATACACGTCTTTTTTTGTAACCTGATTTAGCTTTCGATAATCCACACAAAAACGCAGGCTGCCGTCCTTCTTCTTGACCAAAACTACAGGCGATGCCCAGGGGCTCTTGGAAGGCTGAATCACATCGTCTTGAATCATTTGGTTGACCTGCTGTTGTATCGCTTCACGTTCTTTTGGGGCCACACGATAAGGGTTTTGGTGAATCGGTCTCACTTGGTCCTCCGTGATTATGCGGTGCTTGGTTAGGGGCGTCCGACCGACTCTTGACGTCGACGCAAAGCAGTCGTGGAACTCGGCCAGTAGCACAAGAAGTCGTTCTCGCTCGTGCTGCGGTAAAGTAGAGTTTACGTCAAGTACAGGTGCTGGGTCTTGCGCATGCGCTTCTTCTAGTACTGAAAAGCACCCACGAACATCAGCGACATCGTCAAAGTAAGCCACAGCCGTGCCCTTTGGTAGGTGCCGTCGCTCGGCGCTAAAATTTGTTAATAACAGGTTCGTGCGCCCATCTGTGATATTTACGATGCCTCGTGCAACGGAGATACCGTGAGTAAATAACATGGGGGTTACTTGGTCTGCAACTCCTTCACAATCAAATGGTACGTCACATGCCACCGAAACAAGGATACATGACCTAGGTGGGACGACCACGTCGTTTTCGGTTAGACGAAAGGAGTTGCGTTGCGGCTTTAAGCAGGGAAATAAAGCAGGGCTCTTGTGAAACGTAACCAAGCGATTCGGGATGTTGATTATGGCGCCGTATTCCCGTAAAAAATCCATGCCTATGATTAAATCTTTACAGCAAGTCGGAAGAACGACGAAAGTTGCCACGAAGGAAGAACCTCCTATGGTGATTCTCGCCGTACAGCTTCCAGCAGGCGTGAGCAGTTGGCCACCCGCAGTCCTTATGTGGGGTCCCATCCAGGGCGTTTTTACTTTCTTAAGGCGAACGGCTAGGCTTTCACTTATTATCGAATAATCGGCACCAGTGTCGACTAGCGCTCGCACTTGCTGTCCGTCAACGGAAACAATAAGATCTGCGCTCACAATTTCGTCGGTATCAGAGTGTGTCGGTTTGACGGCGTCTTGCGGCGGGATTATTGGGGGTTTTTCATCGTCTTGCTGCCGGCCCGCAACCTTACCCCCAGAGGTCGCCGCCGTTAGTTTCCCCGGCGTGGGCTGGGCGACCTCCTTCCCCGGAGGTCAGCAAAGGCACGTCCATTCAGTGAAGATGAATGAGCAGGGGACGGAGAGCGTGACCGTCGCCCAAAATCGGTCTGGTGGTTAGGCGGAGAGTCATCGTTCAGAGTGCGCGCCACCGGAGGACCTTGAAAAGCAGCGTCGTCGCGGCGTGGCATGTAGTCGTCACTGGTGCGTCGACCGTCAGACCAGGACTGAAGAGGTCGAAAGGAGGCGTCGCGGTACCAGCAATGGCGGGAAATATGGCCGATGCCTCCGCAGTGATAACAGAGGGGGCGCCTATCAACCGTGCGCCATGCGTCCGTTTTTCGAATTTGCGGGCGCCTCGAAGCCTCGTCTTGTGGCGGTGACCAAAATGCAGCGGATGACGGCTGGCGGTAGGACGGGATCGGCGCAACAGGTGGGTGTCTGAGAGGTTCCTCTGGTGGTGATGACCAAGGTGTGGGTCTCGGCGGCTGATGTTGCGACCGCATGGGCATAACAGCTGGTTGACGTCGGACAGCGTCGGCATAACTTAGAGGACGCTGCTCGTAACCAGGATCGCCTGCGGAGAATGCTTGCCTAATTTCCTCACGTACGACTTCAGCGACTGACGCCATGGGTGTGCTAACTGCCGGTATCCCGAGCTTCTGAAGTTCTTCGCGAAGAATCTCCCTAATTAGATCACGAAGGGAGTTCTGATTGCTAACGGTCATTGCGGCGGCGTTGGTAGGAGTGCTGGTGGGCAAGCGATCGTACTGCCTGCACCTTAGATGGAGTGCGCGTTCAATACCAGTGGCTTCCTTTATAAAATCCGCCACGGTACTCGGTGGATTGCGCACAAGTCCGGCGAACAGTTCTTCTTTTATGCCACGCATAAGGTAGCGTAATTTCTTTTCCTCAGGCATGTGAGGGTCAGCTCTACGACACAGGCGGGCCATGTCCTCGGCAAACATTGCTACAGTTTCGTTGCCTTTCTGAAAGCGCAGCTCAATTAGTTGCTGGGCACGGTCCCGTCGATCGACACTCGCAAATGTTTCAATCAGCTGGTGTTGGAAATCATTCCATGTAGCAAAACTGGCGTCGCGGTTTTCAAACCACGTGCGAGCACTACCGTCAAGGGCGAAATACGCGTGGGAGAGCTTTTGTTGAGCAGTCCACCCATTGACCTTGGCTACACGTTCATACTGGTCAAGCCAGTCTTCAACATCTTCATGTGCGCCACCATGAAAGCGATCGGGAATCAGTGGTTGTAGAAGGGTTACCTGGGACGGACTGTGAGTAGAGCTGTCTTGTGGAACTAGTGGAACCTGTGGCAGGCTGGCGGTTGCCATTGGCAGAGGTAGACAGGGCTCGGACGAGCGTTCTTGTAGGGGGTTGAGCTCGGGGGAAAGGCCTAGCAACCGCCGACTGAAGCGATGCACAGGAGTTGTAATTGCAGATGGGCTGGATGAACGGCTCCCAGGAGGAGTCCGGGGCATCAGGCAGGGTTGTGTACCCCGGCACCTCCACCAGTGTCGCGATTCAACGCGAACAAGAGACAACAACGGCGGAGCAAGACGGCAGCAGAACAGCTTGTTCAAAAAGACCACCAGAACAACAGACGTCTTCTTTGTCTTCAAGTTCCCCCTGTCCCACTACACGGAGCACGTTAAAGCACATATCGTCATCGTAGTCTAAATTTCTACATAGAGCACGCGTCAATATAGAATATCTTCTAGTGGCGCGACTGCCTCCGCTGGAGAGGGCCTCGAGGGGAAGAAAGATGCGGCAGCGCTGTAGCCGGCCGCACTTTAAAGCGCGTCAGCTTTCGATCGGGCCGTCGCGCTGTTAGGACAATCACTTCGTCCGGCGTTTTCGGCGGGTGAAGTTTACAGCCACGAAGTAATGCACGACTAGCACGGGACAAATGTTTTGGCTTCTGGTCTTTATTCTTTCCAGCTTCGTTATGCATATGGGAAAATTCAAATACTCTCGCTTGCGCGTGTTGTAGTTGTGGAATCGTCTGGTATATAGAGACATAGCCGCAATACTTCACATTTTGCAGTGGTATTCGTTGCAGTTTGCCTGGCGTATTATCGACACTGTTTTTTATACGAACGTGCAAATCGCAAAATGAGTATTTGCGAACGCTTACCGCGAATTTCGAGAGTGGCTGAGCTGGATAGCCGACTGCAATATGCAGGGTGTCCGAACTATCATGCACCAAGATTTAAAAATATGCAGATGCCACGTAACGGAACAGAACGAATGTAATGTTGTTTGCCGTCGCCTGGAGATACCCATATTATTTTTTGCATTCCGCCTAAGGCCCTATTTAGTCTTAATTAACTTTTCAAATATGAGATGAAAAGTGTCAGTGAGAAAATTGAAGAGCATCATGAAAAACTCCCGAGACAGGTTACTGTTGCTCAATACGAGCTACATAAAAGTGTTTTTTCGAGCGCGATAGCAGCCCGCGAACACACGCAAAATTGCCGCGCGACTAGCTGCTCGAGGCACTTTGCGTGTATTTGCTGATAGAGTTATGAACAATCAATAAACAACAAAGTTGTGATATAGCACACCAATGCACTTTTATTTACACAATATTCTCGCGTTTAAGTCGACCATTGTCCAACGGTTTGGTATAATTACCCTCATAAGCGACTAAGCTTCAAGTGTTGGTGCGCCTTTCTCCGCTCTGCATCACGAGACTTGTTTAATAATAATAGTAATATGTGGGGTTTTACGTGCCAAAACCGCCATCTGATTATGAGGCACGCCGTAGTGGGGGACTCCGGAATAATTTGGACCACCTGGGGTTCTTTAACGTGCATCTAAATCCAAGTACACGGGTGTTTTCTGTATTTCGCCCCCATCGAAATGCCGCCGCCGTGGCCGGGATTCGATCCCGCGACCGCGTGCTCAGCAGCTCAACACCGTAACCACTGAGGAACCACGGCGGGTGAGACTTGTTTACCCTTTAATATAAAAGTGGAGCAAGCGTAGGGGTCCCCCCCCCCCCCGGCATTGTAACTTCAGTTTCAATGATCATGTGGACATAATTCCTCAAGATAAAATGCGGCTTGAAGTGCAGTTCACAAACAGCTCAAACAGGGTCCAGCTGCTTATCAAGCCTGTAGATATTTCGCTGCCAAACAAGCCTTTCGTTCAACAAGGCTGATTATTGGGCTCGTTGGTACGGTTTCCTCATATTGGCAAAGCCTTTAGCGCAATTCAAAAAAGAAAGGGGCGTGACAGAGACACAGGACAGCGCTATCCCGTGTCTCTGTCACGTCCCTGTCTTTTTTTGAATTGCGCTAAGGACTTTGCCAATATGAGGAAGCCTTTGGTGTTCAGCTTTCGGAGCCTTAAAAAGCGATAACTTGCGCTCCTGGGCTGTTCTTACATAGCCAGTTGCGCAGCGTGAAGCGTAACAGTGATTTAACCACCGCTTGGGCGGCATCATAAACCCTGAGGCAGAAAAAGGCGCAATAGAAGCGACATTCCGCGACGACGACATCGAAAAAGAACGTGCAGACGCAGAAGCGGCGCACACTCGCTTCAAGTGCGGGCGACGACAGCGCCGCCGCTACTTTCATCCAAAGCAGGTACGCAACGCGCAATAGCATGCGCCTCCGCTCGACCCACTGTAAAACATTCTAGTACACAGTACACCGGCGCTTCTCCTGCTCCTCCCCGGCGGTGGTGGTGGTGAAAAACTTTTATTTCTCTAATAGAGAGAGTTTGGGGGCCACAGAGTGCCCCGCTACATGGTCGGCGTCCCTAGTTCGGGACACCGCATGACGAGGCCCCGTCTTGCGCCCGTTTCACCAGAGCCCGTTGTGACTCCAGCGAGGAGCAGTTGAGGAGGGCAGTCTCCCATGCGGGGGCTCCGATTGCTCAGCTCCTCTATTCCCGATGTGCAGGTGAAGTGACCTCTCCGCCTCTGCTCTTGCGTGACGGCGCTGTCATCGACGGTGCACGTTTGACTAAGAACAGCTCCACTGTTAACAAATTGATGAAATGTATACAAAAAGGCTAGATAAAAACATGTATACTATACCTAAATAATTTAATCACGCTAGGTGACTATTTGTCACCGCCCCGTTTCAAAGGGGATGCCATTACATCGTCAACATCATTACAAAACATATTTTACCTATTGGCGCCGCACGTCACGTCCGTTACAGGAAATTTACCTGCCGATAAGCCCTGAAAGGGTCATGGAAATCCAACATGATGTGCTCAACGCGTCAAGCAGTTAACAGGCCACGGAACAAAGAATCCCTAGATTTATAGCCATGGCTTCACAGGGGGAGTGCCAGAATGCAATTGAAAATGAAGCTTTTCGACGAAAATCTAACCGCCATTTTTTTCACGCGTTTCAGTACATTGCATCCAGCTCCTAAAATATACATCGTGCCATAGAGGAATCTGCAAGAAAACATCAACAAGATCACGATGGAGCTTCTTTCGCCTTATAGAAGAAAAATATTCATTAGAAAAATGTGCTTTCAGCAGAGAAAATCACATAACTTCCTTAAAAAACCAATTGGTGTTGGTGTCCGTTCTTTTCTTGATCAGACAACCCCCGCCTTTAAGAATAACTTAATCTCACTTGAATAATAGTACACAGAAATATATCACTTTGATCCTGCAAGAAACAGAACCTACTAACAATCTGTTTCAAAAACAAATCTGTTCGCCCAAGCCCCCCATTCTTCGCCAAATTAAACAAGTTACACCGACTTGTTCTTTCCCAACTGGATCCACATATTTTTACCGCAAACACTCTATGACATTTCTACACCGAAGTAGTTGCCATGCATAACATTTGTAGTACATAATACACTTTTGTAACTCAAAATTATCCGTGGCTGTGCTATCGCAAACACCAGAAACCAGCGGAGCCGGGGAAAGTCTAGTAAAGTAGTAGCAAACCAGACACTTATGCCACGTTCACGAGCCTCCGGATCTTCATTTCTTCGCCTATGCGAACTCTCGGCTTCCCCCCATCTAAACTCGGGATGTTGTCTTCTGCGGCGCTAGGTTTCAGCTTCCCTAGTTATTGCTTCAGTCTTTCAGAAGTGACGAGTGCCCAGTTCTCTGGTCGAAACCTGAGGCATCGGCTGCTGTCACGGAAACGCGTGGAAACGTGGTCAGCGTCGGTAGCAGCTCTACGCGTCCCACTACCACCTGCCTCACTCCTCCTCTCCACCTCTCATCCGCTATGCTGTGCGATGCTATTTTCATATTCTGCTGTCTCACTCTTTCAGCTCTCTCTCTCTCCCAGCTCGGTGAAGATGCGGACGACTTAATGATCATTATAGCGAGGTTCTAACAGCTCCTCTGTAAAACAAATTACAAACACTAGATATTCAACACATCAAAAAATTATGCCCGCCCCACTTTTCTGTCTGATCTAACGGTTTATTTCTTGGATCCAATATTATGCACTGTCTCAATAATGTTGCAATGGTACCCCTAGATATTTTGTAGAGGTAGCGCTCCAGTTCCTGATAAAAAATACTCGGGTGTCTGGGGCCAGCTTCCGTGCGATAAGCCTAGGCACTTCGTCCAGCTGACAGCACTTCCAGTTGCGGCGAAATAAGAAAAAACCTCTTTCACACCCTTATCAACACTCTCTGTATCACTGCCAAAAATTGTCACATCATCCGCATAAGCCAGAACCCTAGTCTCAATTCCTGCATAGATAAACCCCCGAATACATTGTATTTTAATTATTTGCAAACAAGACGGTTCAAAATACAAGGCAAGCAAAATAGATTACAAACAGCACCCTTGTTTTACTGATGATTCCCTTTTATACTGGCACTTAACTTTTTGTTAATTACTAACTTTTCAGTGAAATTTTTGTGCACTATTCTTACTCCATCGGTTATCACTGCACCGGCGTTAACATGTTCTAAAAGCAAGAACATTAATTACATCCTTGACTACTCTGTCAAAAGCACTAACAAGATTAATTTGTATCATGACGAGGCGGCCCTCCTTTTCGTCAAAACATAGCAATATGGCCATTAAGTATGTATATTCGAAAAAAATTGGCCTGCATTTGATACCGCAGACCTGATGGGGGCCCACAAGTTCTTTTGTAAGAGTTTGCAATCGTCGTAGCAGTACTTTATTGTAAACCTTGTAGTCCGCATTTGTCAAGCTTATTATTGTTCTATAGGATTCAACCGCCAATAACCTCACTCGGTCTTTCGCTTTAGGAATTAAAACACCGTGGAATGTCCGAAAAGAAGGGGGCGTTTCCTCGTTCTCGTACATCTCCCTTCTGACGCGGTGTAATGCTCCAGCTATTCCACCTTTAAAGCTGTTGTAGAAAGCCCCTCCAAGACAATAAGGCCCCGGCGATTTGCCGGGACTGAGTTGTTCAATCACATCCTCAACTTCCGAAAGGCTTATTGGTCTGTTGAGCGCCTCACATACCTCGTCTGATAAGGTTGTCATTAATTACAAGAAGTCAATTCGAAAGCCTTCAATATCACATGCCTTTTTTCCCCATCAAGAGTGAAATGAGTGTTCTATCATTCTAACATCATTCGTGACTTGCCCGTGATACCTTATTTCTGTTATTTCTTTGGAAACCGCATGTTTTTTGTTTCTCGTCACTTATTGCTCTCTTGGTTGGCGCCTCTCCCATCCATGAACGCTCGGCCGTGCGAGGGATGAAGGTGGGGCGGAAGCGCGCCGTTTTCTTTCGCGCGCAAGGCACGGGGGCGAGGAGAGGGAGGTGGAGGAGCGTTCTACTCTGTCGTCGGCTCCTTACGGCGCGGCCACGAAGGTGCCGTATCTTGAAAGCGATCAGCGACGTGCAAAAAGTGCGCACCAACGCGGGACTCTCTTCAAAGCGATCTGCGATGTGAACAAAACACGCCGTGCCGAGTGCCGGTAGGTTCGTATGCGCTGTGTTTTCAACGTTTATTTTGCGCTGAAGCATGAGACACCACGGAGGTCAATTCGCTCGCCGCTGCTGCCGCGCTTTCTAACTCCAGCGTTTTGACAGCGAGTTTCCGTGGTCAACGAGCGAGATTTATTCATGTTTAGCTGCGCGCGCGGGACGCCATGTTTGTTAATTTAGTTAGTAAGCGAATGTTTACAAGTTTATACGGCCGATACAACTAATAATCTTACTTTGTCTAGTTGTCTACTAATTTGCTATCGCAGTCAACGCTTCACCTTCCGGGCGAAACTGCGACATTTTTAGATGCGAAGCATCTTATGGTCGGGGCTATGTCACTCCATCCCTCCCTCCGCCGTGCGTTGTCCACACCCCTACTGCGCATGCGCATCCTGCTCCCCCTCCTATCCTTGTCTCATATCATCTCTTCCCTCTCCTCTTCTATCCTTGTCTCATCTCCTGTCCTCTCGGCATTCCTCCTCTCCTCTCCGACGCTCCTCTCCTCTCCAGATTGCGCAACGAATGGGAACACCTGCGGCTCCGCGCGCGATAATGCGAAGCAGCTTTGGTTATAGGCGCGACAGTAGTCGCCCCAGAGGCACCGGCAACAGTCACCAACGCCGCGCGCGTTCGGTGCGAACGCGGGCAAAACGCCGAAGGCATCGACAACAGTTCTGCGCGTTGCCGGTGATGCTGCATGTCCAAGTTTATACAGCTCATAAAAGTACCTTGAGTCGACCCCATGGCTGCTTCGCATACTACTCAGGGTTCCCCTACGGGAAGATGGTGTAATTTTTTTTCTACCGCTTTCACACTCGTAATGCTAACGCATCCATAAGAGTTGCCACATTGCATATTACCGGTACGGAAGAGCCCACGCGTGCGCCCGGTCCTTTACAGTAGGGATACCGGAACGAATTGGGCAAAAATATTGCATTTTTTAACCGCTTGACGATAGCTTTGCTTCAGAGATTCCAAAATGTTCGTTGGATCTGCGTACTTTTCTTGACTAACCCACTCACCTCGTTATAGCCGAAAGACTCTGAGTGGAAATAAGTAATAATAATCAATAAATTAAGGCAACTATTTCTGGCGTTCCTATAGCGACTCTACGAAGTGCGAAAGTGCTGATGCGCCTTTCTTAGATTCACACAGGGCTCATTTGTTAGTGGTTGGCCATTTTATCCCGCAAGTTTGTTGAATGGATACTGTCCGTGCCCGACTATAAGCGACATATCAAAATGAGAGCAGCGTGAGGACACCATCATAGCTCACAGAACATCCGCTACTCTCGCTCTAAATTTAGCAGCTGTGTCGCACACATAGACAGGTGCGGTCAACAGGATAGTCGAAAGCTTTAGTTAAAGCGTGCTGTAATGCGGTCGGTACAGTTTCTGTGACACGTTCACCAGCGATACACTGAGGACCTTTTCCACGGAGCCGACATTCAATTAGCCCTGAAGAAGCGGCGGGAGCTTTGGTAAGTATAGTCAAATATGGTTTGTTAATCTAGGCAGTGTTCCTGCTTTTTAACGTGCTGATTTTTCTCCCCATTTTTTCCCGCGTTTGCTATGTTGCGTGATAGTTCGCTGAAGCTTTGCGTGAGAGGCGTTCATTTAAAAGCAGCGCATGCCCAGTGCATTTTCGGTGCAGCCTGCTAAAGCGCCGGGTATTTGTGGTCAGGCACCCAAGTTGGCGAGAGGCTTATTGAAAAGCGGTCCATACCCAGTGCACTTATGACGCAGCTCGTTAAAGCGTTTGTGTGAAAGGCGTGCATTGAAAAACAGCACATACTCAGTGTATTTGTCGCGCCGCACCCGTGGGCATGTACGACTTCCAGAAGCGCTTGTATTAACGTGACAGGGTTAAGGACCCCGTGTCGCAGAAAATTCGGCATCGGCGTAGGCATCGGCGTGCGTGGCGGAGAAATTCACCCGTCCACTTGGCGCAAGGCCTTAGTGAACAAAAATTGAATTTCTCAAAGTAAAATTCGTCAGAAAAATCGCAAAGTACGACTTAACTACAACCTACAGACATGATAGCGTCGGATTGTAATTTGAATGTGAAAACGTACTTTTGTTGCGAAAAAACTCAAACACAAACCCATTTTCCAGCATTTCTACGATAACAGCGGCGCGCGCGGATAGTTTACTTGCGAAAGACCCATCCAGATGGCGCCCGCCTCCACGGCAGCGTAAAACGATAGCGGCGCGCAGAGGCGAAGGTGAAAAAAAAAAGGAAAGCGGCAGCTGTCGGGAAGCCTGACAAGCATTCAGGGATCTTTGAATGCTAAAGCGTCCTCCAAATTTTGGACACGCGTGCGCCTCGGGGCAACAGCAAACAATTAATAAAATAATAAAAAAATGTCCTAAGGCCTTCACATTTTGACATAAGACGCCTTATATTTCCCCTGTAAAAATGTCTTCCCAGCCATGCGTTTGTGTTTAAAAGTGAAGCCGACTTTAAGGGCATCGGTGTAAGCTTGCTATTTGTAAGCTTGATTTCCCACGTGAATGCTTGCAGTGAAGCCTACTCATAACGAAAAATGCGATGCGAACGGGTCCTGATAACGCTATAGCATTCCACTCTTAATGCCGAAGCTTAAGCGTCCTCCAAATTTTTTAAGTGGACGGAAGCATCGGCTGATGCGTCCGTCCAGCAGTCGATATAAGCAAGAGGCGTTTACAGTATTGGTGAAAAAAAGGAAGCGAAGAAATTCATACGAACCAATCTGTTACCCGCATGAGTAGCGGGACAAGGTATATAGCGAAGTTTTGAGGAAGAAGACCGCAAAGATTGAGGAGATGAATGATGATCATCAACATTGATGACGATCATCATCAGTGTATTGTCGAAAACGATGAAAGGGGCCACTAATGACGACGTGTGGTTCTCTTGACATTCGAAGTCACGCCTTCCACATCGCCGACACCGCCAGCAGAGTCATGTTTCTTGTCTATACTGGCGCCGAGGTCAGTGACCTGCCCGCAAAATCTATCGAGCGCACCCCTTTCCCCTTAAACATGGAATGCTAGGAGAATTCCTGTGTGCCGACGCAGATCGATGCTTGGAAGCCACGGCCTACCCCGATGATTCCGGTAGATTTTACTCAACGCCAGCATCGGTGATGCTATACTCGGAGCAAATTGAAGATCTCCGCTTGAAAATGGAAAATGAGTTGTCTTTACTGATACGCGTCAGTCTGAATATACACAATAAACGAGCGCAGGTGCACGCACAAAAGCGAACACATTTAATTTCGACGTTTCAGCCGGGGTCCGACCTACATCAAAAGTCTGATTGCAAGCACACAGAGCTCACTTTACACATTTTCTCTGTAAGAAAAAAGAAAAAAAGAAAAAATTATAAATGAGTAAAAACGGCACTTAGCTATGACCAAAAGCAAGTGTACATTTAGTGACGTCATGCATACCAACACGTAGATTCCCTCATGTCTAACACGGTAACAAGTTTATGACCACAAGCACGTGTACATTTAGTGACTTCGTAAATGCCAACACGCACATTCACTCATGTCAAACTCCCCCCAAAAAAGAGAGAAAGAGACACAGAAATCAACCTGACTACAATCTTTCGGCGGACATAGAGTGACGCTATAACGTGACTACAAACTTGCGCGTACATCGAGTGGCATGATAAAACAAGACGAAAAAAATACAGGCAGGTAATTTGTAAGTAGATGAATAAATAAATAAATAAATATTTCATAATTGAACATATTCTGTTCCAGAAGTACTGCTGTCCGGTTCTTCATTATGCGACGAGATGCTGTGCTAAGGGGTATAAAATTTATTTCAGTAACATTAAGCGTCACACTCTCAGGGCCTTTCTTGGAGCCCAAAAAAGGTGTGTCTACTACTAGACCGGGGGGCGGGGGGCGGGGGGCGGGGGCGGGGTACTCTGTAAGAGTCCCCCTAGTGGACTGTCCATTTCCGCTGTGGCGGTTGGCTCCAGCTACACGAGCGAGAAGGAGGCTGGCTAGTTCCATCTCGCTCGTGCAGCTAGAGCCAATCGCGACATCCGAAATGGACAGTCCACTAGGTGGCCTCTTAGAGAATACCCCCTCCACCCCCCCCCCCCCCCTATATTAGAAGTGATGAATTACCACAAATGGCTAAGTCCTCACATTCAATGAACAAAACCAACGTGGGTAAAACGGTGACAGCTTGAAACACAAAAAAAAACAGTTTACGTGAGTAAATTCGCGAAATTAAATATCATACAAGAAAATAAAAGGACAACTAATACATCAGGCAATCTGTCACATTGTGGAATGTTAAGCAATCAGTTTCACAATATCTTGAGCGTCATCGTATTTCCTTACAGTACACTCGAAACTTTATGATTTTGCGCTTTGTTTATTCCGAAAAAAAGCAAGACAAGACCTTAAGTTGACAACCTCCTTGGCAAAATGGAGCAGTGCCTAAAGAAAAATGCTTTCTTGAACCCCGCTGTAGCCCAAGCTCTCGCAATAAACTAGCACCCTAATTGCGTAATACGGTGCGTCACGTAGTCAGCCATACGCGCTTGTGATTGCGTTGTCTACATGCTTCGCGGGATGTGGCGAACTGATTTGCTATGAATACATTGGTTCTTGTTGCACGGCTACTCCTCTGAAATGGTGTTAAACAGTAGCGAAAGATTTTAAAAATGCACGCGCACTTTGTAGCGACATGCAGCGACAATTGCTTTGTGTCTACCATGATCACCACAGTTGCCGTAGATCTTGACATGTCAGTGGACCTATACAAAACGCGGCTATTATTAAAATAAAATAAACGTGCTGGCTGACGGTAATTTCCTGCTTCCTTACAGTGATTCAAACAGATCCTCTGAAAACATGAAGGCTCGCATCGAAGACCGCATCGTCTACTCACCACACCCACACATCGATATCCCCTTGTGCTCGTTTTATGCCTTGGCAAAAGAAAAGCTGCTGATTAACCCCAACAAGATGGCGCTGGTGAGAGCAGTGTTCCTGCCGTGATTCATAGGCAGGGATGTTTACAGGGTTAATCACTCTTGTTTGGTTCGCCCTCTCGAGAGGAATAACAAAGAATAAGAAAGTCTGTAAGTAAGCTTACGAAATAGGATAAAACTAAACAAATTACTGAATTACTACTGAATTAAACCCGCAGCACTGAACTGTGTAGGAAATGTGACAGATATACGGACAATTCGCAGAAACATTTGCGCAGTTGTGTAAGTTACGGCGGGAACTGCAGACCCTCTTTGCAGTGTCTGCAACTTAGCAAGGCAAATTGAAGCGCACTACTCATGGCCCTAATTTTAACAGCACAGCTGTTGAATCCGGGCGTAATGTGCCTGCTGAATCTAAAAATGTGGGCCGATCCTGGCGGTAGTACAGAAAGGGTCCAAGCGCAATGGCACATACCCCTGTGAACGAGCGAAGCTGAGCCTGGCTAAGTCTATCAAAGCATGGTTGTGACAACTTAAGCTTTGTCAGTCATCGATTACCAATCGATAGCCAATCAATAGCTCATCCGAAAAATTCCGGAAAATGTTGGGGATGACTTGGTAGTGCTTAGCCTAGTCCAAATACGTAGCCAATACCTTGCGATAGCCAATCAATAGCTAATTGATAATCGATCAATAATCAATAAATTCTGGAAACTGCTGGGGTTGACTTGGTAGTGCTTAGCCTAGCCCAAGAGCCAGGACTATAGCTACGTGTCCTTCAGCTCCGCTGTCTCTTTAGCCTTGCGTCTCCAGTGCAAGCTACGCTAATTTTTTCTTGTTGTGCACTGTTCACATAAATTGCATGAAAAGAAATTAACAAAAAGAAGGTTGTAACGGAATTCGCTACACCAATTTTTGTTTGTAGCTGTAAATTTGCTTTCCCGTCACGCATTCAAACAATTTAAATCTCCAAACCATCTCTTTTTTTTCCTCGCAACTTGTCTTATGACGGCTGAATACACGAAATGTCATTGCACGGAAACAGCTGTGGAAACAACGGAAATGATGGTGCCTGTGAGAAAGAGAGAGCAGAACCGAAAGCATTATTATAGCAGGTGCTTCAGCTAACTAGGGTCCACGACACAGGGCCGTGTGCGTGAGCACTCAGTTAGAGTGTTGCGACGACATGGACCCGAGCGCAAAGGGGTTGGACTCCCACGCCTGTACCTTTGTCCGGGGACAAGGGGATCCTGAGGGTTGGGTTGATGACGAATCTTTGGACCTTTAGGCCCTTCGGCAGAGGTGACACATCCCTTTGGATCCTTTGGTTTCACGTAGACGCCAATCCCGGACAACCCACCTTTTGGAAATTATAATAGCCTTTTTCCTGTCCGCCTTTATAAACTTTGTCTTTCTCTCTAACATTTATTATTTTCGTGTTCTGTCCACTTCCTTTTACTTCTAAACTTTAAGGCAGCAAGGGTTAACCTTGTGTGCAACAACCAATTTAGGTTATTCATATTAGGTTATAATGCTTATGTACAGCGGGCGTGATCAGAATAATATTTCTAAAAGTCATGTCACGTTCCCTAGCTGGGCTCAGTGGTGGGCGCCTGGAATGTCTGCCCACTAGTATAGCATCAACATGGTTTCAAAATTTTCTGCACTCCCGGTCACTTTCTCAAGTGGGGGAGTGGACAGGAATACAACGTTCGACACACCTCATAAATAGTAATCATGAAACAAGTACTGTCCGAGTGAAATGTCCATTTTTAGTCAGAATGATTGACTAACACCATTGGCCCCGGCTATAAAGTGATAAAGATAGTTAGCGGCAACATATGGCTGCACGTTCGTGACTAGCTGCAACACCTCAAACTGACACAACTTGTAGCTTTCTGGGACATCTCAATTACTGTGAACCCACACAGAGCTATTACCCCTGTCCGTCGTGTCATTGTGGAAAACAACTTGTTAGAAATCACTAAAAGCGAACTGCTCGAAGAGTGGAACGGTCTGAACGTAGAAAAGTGGCAAGAAATAAAATAAGGAACGACAAGATACCAATGCCAATCATGTACCTGATTATAACATTTGAAACCAGCAACCTACCCGAATCCCACGAAACTGGCTACTGTAAGATTCGCGTGGGACCATACATCCCAAATCCGCCCCTATGCTTCAAGTGTCCGTGGTTTTGGCATGGGTGTCAGCGCCGCCGTGGTGGCTCAGCGCCTACGGTATTGCGCCGCTAAGCCGGAGGTCGCGGGATCAAATCCCGGCCGCGGCGGCCGCATTCCGATGATGGCGAAAAGCACGAACGCCCCTGTCCCGTGCATTGGAGACATGTTAAACGTCCACTGGTGGTCAAAATTATTCCGGAGTCCTCAACTACGGCGTGCTTCATAATCAAATCGTGGTTTGGGCGCAAACGCCCTACTTGTGCAAAGTGTACATCAACTGACCATTTCTGTGACATCCGCACTGCCACTACCCGCTGCGTCAACTGTGACGCAGATCACCCCGCTTACTGGCGATGGAGCCCGTCTTCTGGCTTATGTTGTTGATTGCTTATGAAGGGGGGTGGGCGGGGGGTCATGCTAAATTTGGCACTGTTAAACGGGGCCACGTGCTGGCACAGTTGGAGAAACACTGGCCTAGAAGATTATGCGTATTTTCAGGGCGAACATTTTCAACTTATCTCTAATTCATCGCACTACACGGAAACATTTCTGAGGCTCACAGATTGCGAATAATTAGAGCCCCTTGACGACATATGTGCGCGAGATGCACCTTACAACCGCCCATTCAGCTTACTTCAACCTAGAGCTATTCTGGATTGTTACAACAACTGGGCACCAGGTGGCAACCATATCATGTAATGAAATGATTAGATGCCTACACCCTTGAAACACTCCCCTCCCTCTACAAAACCATGTGGGCGAATACGTACATTCAAGAAGCTATTGCGATTCCTATAGTTGAACAATGCAAAGCGCCGTCTTTAGCCAGTACTTACAGACCAATAGCTATTACAAGTTTTCAGTGGAAGCGTTTCGAAAGAATGATAAACTGGCTCCCCCTAATCTATCTTCTAGAAATAAAAAAATACGACAGCACTCATCTCGCGATCACCGTCGACGACAGTGCGATAAGTATTTGAGCAATGCAGCGTCACACAGTATTTCCGAAGTCACGCTTATGTAACATCAATAGTGGTCACTCTGGGATTTCCGTTGTTTCGACTTTAGGCGACATACTCCACTATCGTGCCGCATTGCAGGGGTACTGGCTTGCCAAGGTCTCCCGTGAGCATGGCGGCATCAAAACAAATAGTTACGTGTTACTTTTGAGAGTGAGCAAAGCTGAGAATAAAATCCTCTGTATTAATTATGTCTTAGCCACAACATCTCCTCATATAATCCTTGCTTGGAGTTGCATTCCACTAGCAAAAGCACTAAAACTCATGGATCGAGTAGCATTGTGAAACACCTGGTAAAAATGAAAGTTTAGTGTTTTTCTGGAGGAGCCTAAATCAGCAGTTTTGATGTGCTAGCATGGAACAAACCTATAAGCTAAATAACACAAATTATGTGCACGGTGAGCTACATGCCAACAACGGGGCACATTAGACAAAAGGACCATTTCAATATGGCTATTATCATCTCTATTGCATATACAGATGAATTTCACTCATGTGGAGAAGTTTCGTCGTGACGGCAAAAGATACTTGTACGAAATATTCCCGTTCATACAACGGCATATGTGCGTCAAACATGGCTCAGCGCTTCCATAGTCACCGTTTATGTTTTTACTGCTTACTTTTTACTACTGTTTTTACTGCTTTAGGCGACACGGGCCTGAACTCACGATTGTGATATTTATGCAATTTGTCCTTTCACCTTGTTCCTCCCATTGTCATCCCCCATTGTGACCCTCTTTTTTCCCCTCTTCCCCTTCCCTTACGTAGAGTAGCAGGCCAGATGTTCCATTTTCCGGCCGACCTCTCTACATTTTGAAATCATTAAAAAACTTCTTCTTTGCTACTTACAGGTAAGCGACCTACTCAGCCTGACACGTGCCGAAGTTCTGGCTGGCATGCAGCGCTATGCCATCGGTTTCCGACAGAATGGCATGCTTCCCGGCGACAATGTCTGCATTCACCTGAACAACAGCGTGGAAAATCTGATAGCCATTTACGGCTGCATCCTAGCGGGTGCGACAGTTTTCCTGGCCAGTTCCTTGCTCACCGAAAGTAAGCAGACGTCCCTGAAACAGTTGATTTTATAGCGTACGCAAGTCCTGGAGGCAGCTCCAGGAATTTATGTCCTTTTGAGAAAACGAGCTATTTTAAAAGAACTTACTGAGCTTGGGGTGACCGCGCTTGCTGAAAGCTGTTGCCCTATCGTATGCGATAGCATAGTTTGATGTATTCAACATGTGTAGGACAGATATATAACCCCATAAATCCTCTCCGAAGCACGCATCTGTACTTGTAGTCAAGAGTTCATCGAAAGTCAATCTGGTCTAATTGTAATGCTGACAACATTATTGCGATGGCTGACCCAGGAAAGGGAAAGGTGCAAACAATATACGTTTCAAATCCCATATGAGTTGCTTAGTCACTACGGCCAAGAAAACACCAATGAAAGGTCGTCATGTCACGATCAGATGACGTGAATGCAAGTAGACAACAGCCAGGTTGATGTGTGTCCCGTTTATGTAGTCCCGGCGTTTATTTGAAATAACGGTCATTCCAGCAGCAGGTCGATTAACAGTTGATGCATTTTTTTTCATTTGCCGTGATCCGTGATGTCGGTACCGTGTATGAAAGACTGAGCTGCAATGTAAACATGGCGCAGGTTCCCGGAAGGATACATAGAGCCACACATTCTTGAAAAGATATCACGGTGAGAAGCTAGGAAATCAATTTTACGTTCGGAAAGCGTGTTTAGATAGTCCCTAGAGTGATTTTGACCTGCTCCAATAAAGCTTAGCCCTAAGGATATATCTTTCACGGAAAACTTTCTGACAATAACTTTACACGAATGTGTTGTAATAAACGACACACAAATTGTTCAAAAGTATATTCCTCTCTAGTGTCTGTGTCCCCAATCAACTCGCATGCCATGAGCCAATGACTACTTCCGTTTACATGAGCGCAGCATTATTCCGTTACTAATGTCGTACATGATTTCGTACGATTCCAACAAGTGCTCCAGCGCATCATTTCGTCACCTTGTTTATTTATTTTACAGAGTACCTACATCGCCATAAAGGCATTACGTAGGGGGGAACAAAACATAACCAGTAAAACAAAGAAGATTTTGCACACATATACTACAAACAGAAGCACTGCAATAGCATTTAGAGAAAGACATACAAGCAAGGTGAAACAAGCAGGTTTTCAGGATACATAACACATACAGTTGTTTTACAAGAGCGCCGTCACAGCATAGAGCATTATTTGACACATTTACTATATCATTTGATAAACTGTTCAATTGTCTAATTGATATGGGTAAAAAAGAGTAGTAAAAAGTGTTTGTTCTGCAGTTATAGGCTGAGATTCTTTGTTGTTATCACAGCGAGTCGATATGTAATCTGGTTCCAGAAGATAGTTATAGCGATTGATACCTTTCTGACTGTTATACATGTATATTCGATGCAATAGTTTAAGCCTTAGCTCTGTCTACGCATACGTAGCAGATCCCATCCTAAAGTGGCCTTCATTTCTGAAACGCTAGAGTACGGGCTGTAATTATTGCAAACAAACATTACTGCTTGGTTCTGTAGCTTTTCCAGTCTATTAATGAGGTAATCTTGATAGGGATCCCATATTACACAGGCGTAATAAAGTATTGTTCTGACATGTAAGAAGTATATAGTTTCTTTAATTCACGCGTTGCCTGTTTGAAACTTCTGCGAATCAAATGTAGCAGCCTACTAGATATTGCTATTTGTGAAACTGTTTATGCAAAGAGAGTGATTCGGTGAAATATACTCCTAGATATTAGTATTCTGACTGTATGTCGATAAGCGTGCCATTGATGTGATATATGTGCTGAAATTTGGATAATTTTCTGGAAAAACTTACGCTACTGCACTTTTTAATATTTAAATTCGTGTTTCATTTTTTACACCTGTTCGCTACCTTATCTAAATTTGTTTGCAAAGTATCTACGTCATTTTCAGTAGTAATTTATCTGTAAATCACAGTCATGGGCAAATAGTTGTATGTGTGATGTAATTAGTTCGACAATGTCATTTATGTAGAATAAAAATAACAAGGGGCCCAGTTCGCTTCCCTAAGGAACGCCCGAAGAAACAGTTATTGGTGACGATGCGGCCTAGTTTAGGACGACAGACTGGGTTCTTCCGTTTAGGTAGTTTCGTATCCAATTTTGAACGTTTTCGTTTACATTTAATCGAAGAGCGTACGAGACACAATATCGAAAGCATTTTGAAAATAAATAAAAGTCAGGTCGAGCTGACTATTTTATCAATGGCTTTAGATAAGAGGTGCTGAAATTCTATTAGTTATGTGTTGCAGGAATAAACGTTTCGGAATCCGTGCTGGGAACGTGTAAAGAAAGCGTTTGAGTCAAGAAATGCAGATATGTTACTATACAAAATGCCTTCGAATATTTTGCAACATATCGACGTTAGTGAAATCGGCCTGTAGTTTTATTTTGGGTTTTCTATCGCCCGATTTAAAAACTGGTGTCACGCTTTCCGTTTTCCGATCTTGGGGGATGAGGCCTGTTTCAATGGAAAGCTTATAGATGATGCTATGACACTCTCTAAGGACCACTGAGGATATTCCATCAGGTCCAATTGCTTTTGTTTCATCTAAATGCCGTAATAAAGAATCGACGCCACTAAAACGAAATTCAATGTCTGGCATCATATCGCCTTGATTGGCGTTGTTCAAAAGCGAAGTCTCCCCAGCAGACACTTGCAAAAACACGGATTGGAAGTACTAGTTAAAGCATTCCGGCCTCTGATAGTCTGACGTCACGGTTTTCCCGTCAATAGTATGGTATGAATATGTCTTCTTTTCGGTTTTATTTTACATATTTCTCAAACAATTCTGCGTTTTCTCTCAAGTCCTTGTTTAATTTAACAAAGAAGCAATCTTTCGCTGATTTAAATATTGCTTTCAATAGATCATTTATCTCTTGCAAGCACTTCTGATATGCCAGACTGGTGTCGGCAGAAAACGTTTTATACGTTCGTCTCGCTTTCCTTATAAGTTTACGTATTTCTACGTTAAACCAAGGCTTTTTTGCCGCAGGTACCTGCATGGAACATGAACTTCAACTATTAGAAGTATTTTGTCACGAAATGCTGACCACAAAGTTAACGCACAGCGTGCGTTTGACAGCTACTGGAAAGTAGGAAAGAAATTTTCAAGTTCGGTTATAATAGCGCCATAGTCTAATCTGTCGTAGATTTCCTTTGTGGGATTTGCGCCATCCGTACTCGCTGTACGTTAAGTTATATGAGGACTGCGCTGTGGTCACTATACCTGGGCAAACAGTCTCTTTTGGTATTAAGTTCTCTTCATTGCCAAATCATCATCATCATCATCATCATCAGCCTATATTTTACGTCCACTGCAGGACGAAGGCCTCTCCCTGCGATCTCCAATTACCCCTGTCTTGCGCTAGCAGATTTTAACTTGTGCCTGCAAATTTCCTAACTTCATCATCCCATCTGGTTTTCTGCCGACCTCGACTGCGCTTCCCTTCTCTTGGTATCCATTCTGTAACCCTAATGGTCCACCGGTTATCCATCCTACACATTAAATGGCCTGCCCAGCTCCATTTCATCCCCCAAATGTCAATTAGAATATCGGCTATCCCTGTTTGTTCTCTGATCCACACCGCTCTCTTCATGTCTCTTAACGTTAGTCCTAAGATTTTTCGTTCCATTGCTCTTTGTGCGGTCCTTAACTTGTTCTCGAGCTTCTTTGTTAACCTCCAAGTTTCTGCCCCATATGTTAGCACCGATAGAATGCAATGATTGTACACTTTTCTTTTCAACGACACTGGTAAGCTCCCAGTCAGGATTTGCCAATGTCTGCCGTATGCACTCCAGCCCAATTTTATTCTTCTGTAAATTTTTTTTCGTGATCAGAGTCCCCAGTGAGTAATTGACCTAGATAAACGAACTCCTTTGCAGACTCTAGAGGCTGACTGGCGATCCGGAATTCATGTTCCCTTGCCAGGCTATTGAACATTATCTTTCTCTTCTGCATATTCATCTTCAACCCAATTCTTACACTTTCTCGATTAATGTCCTCCATCATTTGTTGTAATTCGTCTGCATTGTTGCTGAATAGGACAATGTCATCTGCAAACCGAAGGTTGCTGAGATATTCGCCGTTGATCCTCACTCCTGAGCCTTCCCAGTCTAAGAGCTTGGATACTTCTAAGCATGCAGTGAATAGCATTGGAGAGATTGTGTCTCCTTGCCTGACCCCTTTCTTGATAGGTAACTTTCTACTTTTCTTGTGGAGAACCAAGGTAGCTATGAAATCCTTGTAGATGTTTACTAAGATATTCACGTATGCCTCCTGTACTCCTTGATTACGCAATGCCTCTATGACTGCTGGTATTTCTGCTGAATCAAATGCCTTTTCATAATCTATGAAGGAAATATACAGAGGTTGATTGTACTCCGCAGATTTCTCTTTTACCTGATTGATGACATGGATATGATCATTCGTAGGATATCCCTTCCTGAAGCCAGCCTGTTCTCTTGGTTGGCTGAAGTCAAGTGCTGCCCTGATTCTATTGGAAATTATCTTGGTGAATATTTTATACAATACTGAAAGCAAGCTAATGGGTCTATAATTCTTCAATTCTTTAACGTCTCCCTTTTTATGCATTAGTATAATGTTGGCATTCTTCCAGCTCTCTGGTACACTTGAAGTTGTGAGGCATTGCGTATAAAGGGCCGCAAGCTTTTCAAGCATGATATCTCCTTCATCTTTGAATAAATCTACTGTTATTTCATCTTCTCCAGCAGCTTTTCCCCTGGTCATGGCTTTCGAGGCCTTTCTAACCTCATCGCTAGTTATAGAAGGAGCCTCTGTATCCGGTTCATCAGTATTTCGAACTAAAGTAGCTTGGCTGTTTTGGGCACTGTACAGGTCAGTGTAGAATTCTTCCGCTGATTTTACTGTGTCATCGAAATTGCTGATGATAGTACCATGCTTATCTTTCAGCGCATACATCTTGCCTTGTCCTATGCTAAGCTTTATTCTTGCTGATTTAATGCGGCGTCCATATTTTACGGCTTCCTCAATCTTTCCCACGTTATAATTTCAAATATCCCTAACTTTCTTCTTGTTGATCAGTTTTGACAGTTCAGCGAATTCTATCTGATCTCTTGAGTTAGACATTTTCATGTTTTGTCGTTTCTTTATTCGGTCCATTGTTTCTAGGGAGAGCTTACCTACTAGTTTCCGTGGTGCCTTACCTCCCACTTCAATTGCTGCTCCTGAGATCAACCTAGTTACGGTTTCATTCATGACCTCTATGTTGTCTTTATCTTCATTTTCTAAAGCTACGCATTTGTTTGCGAGCAGCAGCCTGAATTGGTATGCTTTTACCCTTACAGCCTCTAGGTTGGCCTGTTTCCTCCTGACTAATTTCAGCCTTTCTTTCTTCAAATTGAAACCTATGGTCACTGCACTTTACCTTACCTAGCACTTCTACACCCTGCACTATGCTTGGATCGGCAGAGAGTATGAAATCTATTTCATTCCTTGTTTCTCCATTAGGGCTTTTTCAGGTCCACTTCCTGTTGCGGCGCTTCCTACAGAAGGTATTCATTATTCGGAGCCCATTTCTTTCCGCGAATTCTACTAACATCTCTCCTCTTGCATTCCTAGAATCGATGCCGTAGTTTCCAATTGCTTGCTCACCAACCTGCTTTTTCCCCACTTTTGCATTGAAGTCGCCCATGACTACAGTATACTGAGTTTGCACCTTTCTCATTGCTAATTCAACATCTTCATAAAACCGTTCTATTTCTTCATCATCGTGACTAGAGGTTGGGGCGTAGGCTTGCACTACCTTCATTTTGTACCTCCTATTCAGCTTTATTACGACGACTGCTACCCTCTCATTATAGATGTAGAATTCATCAATGTTGCCTGCTATGTTATTATGGACTAGAAATCCTAGCTCCGGATTCTCTCTTTTCCGCAGGACCTCTGTAGCAGAGGACATGGCCGTTAGCCAGCACTGTGTAAGCCTCACAAGTTCTTCTAATCTCACTAAGGCCAATAATATCCAAGGCAATGCCTGATAATTCTTCAAATAGTCCTGCTAAGCTAGCTCCACTCGAGAAGGTGTGCGTGTTGAACGTTGCCAGGTTCAGTTTCCATTGCAAAATGCTAAGTCTAAAATTGCATTTTCTCGCGTAGGTTCCAGTACGTACTACTGCAATCCATTTTACAAGCAGGACAGAGAGCCGTTCAGGCTGCTAGCAACGGGCTGAGTTATCCTTGGGAGGAACGGAATTTGGAATGCGTCCTTTGCCTCTATCCAGTCGCGGATGCACCTGAAGTGGAATCCGCATATCGCTATCCCAGACAAACGTTTGCCCATTGATGATCAATTTATCATAAATCAAGCGAACACGATTTTCTTTGTTTTCTCTTTCTTCTTTCGCATAATTCTAAAGCTGACGTCTTTTTTCTTCTATACGGCTCGACTGAAATCATCAGAGATGCTGTGCGAAGTGCCTTTTAGTCTGTAAGCGTTTTATTGCGATAGCAATTATATGGACACTCAAAAGCAGATTTCTGCCGTCGGCGTCGCCGTCGCCGTCGCCGTGAGGTTCCGTATGACGTCATTTGGAGAAGAAATCGTCGCCGCGCGCCGAACGCTGGATGTGCGAGTGAAAGGGCGCGAGGGGCGCGTCTTTCACGGGGAGTGAACGCACGGCGGAGAACAAACGCGCGTTCCGCGCCGTGCTCGCTTAAGGGCTGCAGAAGTAGGCGTCTCTTTTCTCCTTTACAATCACCATATATGTAGAGCAAACGCACCTTCTTCCGACGCGCGAAAAGCCGTGGGGGAGGGGGAGGGAAGGGAGGCGACGTTTAGCTGCGGCACCAAGTGCCTATTTATATCACAGGCTCCGGCAACAGTCACCAACGCCGCACGCATTTTGAGCGAACGCGGGAAAAACGCCGACGGCGTCGACAACAGTTCTGCGCGTGGCCGGTGCTGCTGCATGTCCAAATTTATACAGCTGATAAAGCTAATATCATTACTCCGTATAGCTCTCTACAAATTTGCTATCGCAATTGATGCTTCGCCTTTCAGGTGAAACTGCGACAACTTTTTTTTAAACTGTAGCACTCATTGTGATCACAGGCGCCTCCCACGTCTCGTTATGCTCCCTGTCAGGCAAATTGGAAAAGACCAAATTCTGTCTACGGCTACTATTCTCCAAGTCGTCCAGTTTAGCCATAAATTTATCTTCAATTTTTTCCACACCAGCAACACGACTTTATACATTGCTTGTTTTCTCTATTAGGCCCGTAATTTTGGATTCTAGTTAACTTTGTCTTGTAATTTCCGTTAACTTCGCGAGCACAGTTTCTTGGCCTGTTTTCGTTTCTAAGAGAATCCTTTCAATGTTTGTCATTTGGTCCCGCTCCACTGCATTCATAGACCCTGGATTAAGTTCTACGTCCCCCGATAGGAGCCATAAAATTGGGGAAAGCGTCATGCAGCCGTCGCAGAGAGAGAATAGCAGAGCATCAACGAAACACAGGCTGGCATGTTCAAAGCATTTAATCATTTGTCGCTTGCTAAGGAGGCACGACACTATTAAAAGCATAACATTGCTAGAGCGATAACACTTATAGTTCCATTTAGGTAACTGATCTGGTACATGAAGAAGCGTGAGTTTGGGCCGAAAAGAGCGTCGTGCCCCAGTCGCTGTATATAGGCTTGACTGGTCCTTTATATGGCCAGCGCGCAGCGGAACCAGAAAGGTCCTCCGATGCGCAGATTCCATTTCGGTGCGTCGGAGATCGTACACAATTCCAAGCAAATAATCTTGCGGACCATGTAGGACATGAGCAGATGATTGCAGATCAGTTCTGCCACAGACCCCCGTGAACGAAGCGCAGACGCTGGACCAAATTCCAAAGCCGGCTTATCAGCTTCCGAAAATAATCCCACGAAAGCAAGGACAATTAAGAATGGGCCCTCTGGTGTGCCAGCGGATGCCGGTTGCTGTCGAAAGACTGAGTTAGAGCCCAGAGTTTTCAAAACACAACAAAATATATCCTTCTCACAAGGCAGTTACACCCACAATTGCATACTTAGGCTAGACACAACACAATACAAATCAGATGAGTATTCAAAAAACACAGGAAAAAAATTAACGACAAGCACTAAGAGCCCAACACGTCAAGTACAAAATGAATAGGAACACTAAGTGTCCAATCGTATTCACCACTGCTAGCCTTGAGTCAGACAATCTCAGCGTAGATCAGGGCAAATCTCGAAGAAGAAACTACTTCCGGAAATGCAGACGCTCGATGAACTCGTCCACTGGCTTGCCGGGGAATCTCCTTCTTCCGCAGACGGTCTTCTTCACGTTACATCTCTTTACCGGAGCGTTCTGGTCCCGGTATTCTTATTCTCGCATGGCAGTTTTATCTCTCCGCCGGGGTTCTCGAACCTTCCTATCGGAGTCGTGTTCTCGTAGCATGGCCAAAGCCTGGGAATCGTCTAGTCAATTCTCGCTTCTCGACCGCTGCCGTCGGAGCGTCGTCGAGGGGGGGGGGGGGGGTGATGAGTCATACTGTTGGCGCACGCTCACGCTGTAGTAATCTCTTTCACGACTCGCCGGGTGAGAAGGTGTATCGGCGCCCGCACTCTCTCTCTCTCTCTCTGGTTACCGTCGCTTCGTCGATGTTCTTCTAGACGTCTAGACGCCGTTGGTCGCGTCGCCAGTTTGAAGCGTATGCGCTCTCCCCCAATGTGGAAACTGTCGCGGTGCGGGCGTGCTTTTTTCGCTACCTTGCGTGATACGCGGCGCGCGCCCCGACCACGCGCTCTTTTGTGACATGTGACGCGCTCCGGCCAAGGTTTGGTGAAGCCACGCTCCACCTCCCCGACGACGTTCGCCGCGACAGCGAACAATCCGAGCTGCACGTGGTACATAAAGAAGCGTAAGTTTGTGCTGAAAAGAGCGTCGTGCCCCAGTCGCTGTAGGCTTGGCTGGTCCTTTATATGGCCAGCGCGCAGCGGAACCGGAAAGGTCCCCCGATGCGCAGATTCCGTTTCGGTGCGTCGGAGACCGTACACAATTCCCAGTAAATAATCTTGCGGACCATGTAATACACGAGCACATGATTGCAGATCAGTTGTAGCGGTGGTCATGTTCCACCGCCCCGAAGACGTTCGCCGCGACAGCGAACAATCCGAGCAGCACCTGGTACATGAAGAAGCGTGAGTTTGTGACGAAAAAAGCGTCGTGCCCTCCCTTGCCATTCTCTTGTACTGTGGAGGTGGTAGCATACGAACTTTCCTCAGCCTCGACAGTTCGCTGGGCACTAAATGTACCCAACTATAGCTTGATAGAGTTGAGAATTGGCTCGGGAGCCGACTTAAGCCGAAAAGAGAAGTGCATTACCAGCAAGCGACAGCAGAACTTGTCCGTGGGAGGACGAGTTTCTTGCACTAAAATTAAAAGGTAAGGACAATCATTGATGTTCGCCAGAAATTATTCCACCGCCCTCCGACTGGTAGCCGTCGCGACACGTCTTGTTGCTAAGATTATTTGGATTGTTTTAGCATAATACGTGCGTCTAGTATGTTATAATCAAAATGTCCCCACATTCATGTATAGCATTAAAGAAAAAAAAAACACGGGGCAATGTACATTGAGACAGCCATGCTTATATGGTTTAGAGCCGTGTAGATTAGCTGCCAGTAATTTTTTCTTGACGCCATTCAATTTATTAATTAATTGCAATTAGCTAAATTTTAAATACTGCTCTGAATGTGCTGCTGTCATTGGAGAATTTATTGGGAAATTGACATAATGCTGGCATTTTTTCAGCCAGAAACTGTCTGGACGATTACTTTTCGCGGCTGATAAGGAAACCCTATGAGAAATAAAAAATGTCGCTTGGCTGAACTGATGCGCCAGCATCAAAAAGCAGCTCCATTGAGCAAGCTAACAGATAGCCTCTGAGTTTCGCGCGTAGCAGGCGCCAATATTAGAAGCAGTGGCGTCTTTGTAAAAACCCACATTGAAATTTTGAACTGCGGCCCACGGTGACGTTCAGAAGACGGAGTGTAGCGGGAACTACACCGTTCCGCCGTATCCTTCGCAGTCCAAGGCAATGAAGGAGCAACGGGAGCACCGCGATGGGGATCAAAGGCGGTATTTCATTGCAATCTCTGCGCTTCTGCTAAACGCATCGAAGTACTTTTCGTTGCCGTGTATTTCTTAAATAGCGTATTTTCTAGTCGATAAAGAAAGGTTCGGTACCCCTTTATTATTCATAATCACCTTAGCCTGGAAACCACTGTCATTGGTGCACAACAATCAACATACGTAGTCCCACCGTCCTTTAAAGAACTGCACAAGTATCTTCTAATTTGTGAAGTAATGGTGCTTTCAACTTTAGGCGGTTCACTGTGCTCATACAGCCTGCGTACATATGGCGTTGGATAGAATTCTGCATGGAGTATTCGGGTTAAGGAAGCCGAAGTATTAATGTCACCTTGGATTCTTGTAACGCCTGCCTAATTCGTTCTTGTGAAACCTAAATTAGCCGATCCATTGCTTGAAGCCTTGATACCACGCCTGGTATCATACTGTCAACCAAAATTTACCTGAACGCATAAATGAGGGAGTAATTCGCACTTTAACTGTTCTTTGCAGATGAGCTACGCTATGAAGCGGAAGACTGTGATTGCAGACACGTCGTTACCGACGAGCCGAATGCATTGAAAGTTAGCAGCGCAGTTGCACGCTTAAATGTTAAGGTGAGTGTTAAGACACATGCAGTGTATGTACAACTTTATGTAGGCGAAGTACGCATCTGCAGCGCACACCTATACACCATTATGAACTGTGACTGTCACTGAACTGTTCGTCGCAGTTACGAGCTTTAAATGGATGATATCCTGAAATAGAAGCTATGCATAGGTGTATGCATATATCGGGATGGGGGAGGGGGTGCGTGAGGCACGTGCTCCTCTAACTTTTCCATGTGGGTTCTGTCGGCTCTAGTGGCAAATTGACAATGCAACAGCTCATGCCAAGTTTCCTCTCAGCCTAGCGGCCATGTCAGTAGTGCCTGTATTATTATTATTATTATTATTATTATTATTATTATTATTATTATTATTATTATTATTATTATTATTATTATTATTATTATTATTATTATTATTATTATTATTATTATTATTATTGTTGTTGTTGCTGTTGTTATTACACAACCATCTGTCATCTTCAACTCGAATATGAGTCGGTCGTCTGGAATGGCTCTTCTAGATCCAACAGAGACACTATAGATCGTGTCCAGAAAAAGTTGCTAAGCATTTATAATCACCGCTTTGCAAACCTGGACATTGTACTCTGTACTAGCACTGTTGGATTGTGGTCAGTGCCCTCACTTCGCGACCGACGTAATCGCGCTGACCTTCTGTTTCTCTTTAAACTCCTTCACGGTAACCTCACGTGTCCCGAACTTCTCAGCTGTGTCATGTTCCACATCCCACGCAAGATCACCAGAGAACATAGACCTTTCCATGTTCTTGCCTGTCATCACGAACACTCAACTGTCCACAGAATACAGAATCTTTATAGCGCTTACTTTCGTGAACTTGATATCTTTCATAACTCCTTGTCATCGTTCTTTTCCGATCTTTGCCTTGTGTTATAATTTCATGTATTGTTCAAGTGCCCTTCTCCACCTTTTTCTTTTGTATTTACTGTGCGCTTTGTGTCGGTACTCTCTTCTTTTCACAATTTTTATTTTTATTTATTTATTTTTAAGGATTTTTCCCTGAGTGTTTTGATTTTGGTTTGTAATGTATGCGTGCGCCAGCACTCAGACCTTAGGGTTGTTCCTGGGCACGTTAAATAAACATGACTGATTGATTGATTGATTGATTGATTATTACTAGGTATTTCCTGCTTGGGTAGCGAAGACTATTTCGTGACAGCCGTGCACAATGCCTTGTGAGCCCTGTGAGACATCCCTTTGAGCAGTTTTTTGGGGCCGTCTAACCATCTTTGAAAAGCCAAAAGTAGCGCTGCTGTTTTTACTGAGGTGGAAACGTGTCCGTATATAATATTCTAATTTACTAGTCCCTAAAGAATCGCCACGTGTGATTGATATCGGCATTCATAACTGGCAATGACGCATTTTCCAGCCTTCTATAATGCAATGGCTACCGGGATGCTATATATATATATATATATATATATATATATATCATAAGATGCCAACAAACAATGACACCAAGGACAACATCGGGAAAATTACTTGTACTCAGGTGGGGAACAATCCCACGTCTCCTTATCCTCTGCAATATGTCAGGATGTAAGTTTAACCAAGAAAGCTTTAGTATAAACCGCTCGTGAAGAACCTTGTCGCAGGCTTTCGCGAAATCCAGGAAGACTGCGTCAGTTTGGAGGTTAGAATCAAGGTTTACATGCAAGTCATGGACGACAATAGCTAATTGTGCTTCACAGGATAAGTTCTTATTAATATATAACATACTGCAGACCCTTGGGTCCAAGCAGGTGGGTAGTTTGAAAAAACAGACATATTAAAAAAGCGACAATACAAACTGTTTGAAGATTAACGCAATAACATAGATAATAAAACACAAAATAGCAACAATGGAATATGTTTTAAGAATAGTGCAATAAGATATATTACAAAGGAATACAAAACCACAACGGAATCTGTTTCTAAATTAATGCAAAAATAGTGCTACAATAACAGATGTGAAATGGTGCAACAGTGATACTTCGGTGTGGTAGGAGAGACTAAGATGTCTGGATTAATTCGTTCCAATCTAAGAGCGTGCGTGGAAAAAGGAATACTTATAAGTGTCAGTTCTAGCAAAATAAGGTGTGAAAGAGTTGGGCTGATGGTGCCTTGTAGGTCTGGTTAGTAAGGCTGATAGATACGGTGATGGATCTATCGCAAGTTTGTGGTTTAGAAGCAGTGATAGGAAGTCGATTCTGAACTGTTTTCGACGCGTTTTAAGAAGGGGAATGTCATTGGCTATCAGTATTTCGGATTCATTAGTTCGTGAGAATTTGTTATAAATAAACCGGACTGCTTTCCACTGTATTCTTATCATGGAATCCGTGTTGAGAAGGATGAAAGAAATTAGTAGAGTCAAGAAAATTCATTATGTGAGAATAGATGACATGTTCCATGATTTTACAAGACACACTTGTTAAAGAGATGGGGCGATAATTGAGGGGCGATTCTTTGTTACCTGATTTAAAGACCGGAACGACCTTCCCGACCTTTCAATCCCTGGGTATGCTACCTGTGGAAAGTAATTGCGTGAACAGTTACAATAGATACACTGAGGAAGCTTGCCGAGTATTTTTGAACAGTTTGCTGGTGATTTCGTCAGTACCTCCATAAGATAACATCTTAATATTTTCAATTATACAAGTGAAGCCATGCACAGAAAATGTGACTGACGGAATAAGTGATTTCGGTTCGCCAGTTGGGACAGATGGTGGTATATCGGTTTCGTTTGTGAAGACGGATGAGAATGCAGTGTTAAACATATTTGCACATTCAACGTCACTCACTTCCTCGCCCAGTGTGTTAGTAAGTGTAATGATCGGCGCCTTATCAGGGTTTACAACTTGCCAGAACTTTTTCGGGTTATTGGTTAAGATCTTCGGCAGGTCATCTTGAAAGAATGCGCGTTTGGCATTGCAAAAGGACTATAAATATGTTGACTCGGCCTCGTAATCTTTGTTCTATGCGCATGCACTCGGGTTTCGTTTTTCTGCACGGAAAATGCGCTTCTTTTTGTTCTCAATTGTTTTCAACGACTTTGGGAACCATGGTTTGTCTTGATTGGCACGAAATGTAAACGTGGGAATAAATTTGGTTGTTAGTTCTGTAATTTTGGTTTTGAAAGTAAGCCAGTTATCTTCAAGTGATCGGTCATGAAAACACCCTTCGAAGTTTGGAAAAAAATCCAGCAATTGGTTATTGATTTCATTGTAATTGCCTTTGTCGTAAAGGCGAATCATTTTATGGAACGTTTGGCGCGATTCCAGGATGAAGGCGAAAGTAGCATGTAGAACTTTGTTGTCGCTAATTTCGCGGAGATAAGTAAGAGTTGATAAAGCTGCAGGGTGATTAGTTAGTATGAGATCCAAGATGTTTGACGATTCACGTACGACGCTAGTGGTTTCTGTTACTAACTGGGTGCGATTGACATTTAGACACACGTCAACAAAGTTATTTCTGTATTGCTTGTTGGTGTTAAGTTCTGCCAGACAATAGACTGAAAATATAAAATCGCCAAAAAGAAGAATGCGCGCGTTGGGATGTGTGGCATTAAGTTGACTTAGGCTATCATTTAGGTTACAAGCAAAACTTGGATTGCTGTGTGTGTGTGTTGTGGGGGGGTCTGTAGCAGACACCTAGTATAAAGGTTTGAGGTGCAGAACGCCAGATTACCCATAGTATTTCTAGCTCTGATGGGATGTTAATAGCCGAACAGGGCAATTTCTGGTTAGTGGCAATTAGAACACCTCCTCCTCTGGAGCCCTTGCGGTTTTTACGGAAAACATTAAAATTATGTAGATCGGCTAAAACTTCTGTATCGGTGACGTCATCTGTTAGCCATGTTTCCGTTAGTATAAGTATGTTGCTGGAAGATGATGAAACAAGATTGCAAATGTGCTCGCGCTTGGGGGGGGGGGGGGGGGGGGGAACTGCGCATATTCGCAAATACAATAGAAACCCGCCGTAGTTGCTCAGTGGCTATGGTGTTGGGCTGCAGAGCACGAGGTCGCGGGATCGAATCCCGGCCACGGCGACCGCATTTCAATGAGGGCGAAATGCGAAAACACCCGTGTACTTAGATGTAGGTGCACGTGAAAGAACCCCAGGTGGTCCAAATTTCCGGAGTCCCCCACTACGGCGTGCCTCATAATCAGATCGTGATTTTGGCACGTAAAACGCCATAATTTAAATATAATAAAAAAGAAAGATTTGGCAATTTACCGCGAGGGCTGTTACGAGGAAGTTTAGTTACATGACGACGGGCCTTATGGTATGCGATTTCTTTTACCGTCTCCGATGGCTCGTCGAATACATACCGCTTAGGGCCAATTGGCAATGTCTTGTGGCACAAGGAAAATTTTGTGACTTTAGTTTTGGCAAATGTAACTAGGTGCTTTCGTGAGTTTCGGACAAGGCGTGAACAGTCCTTACCAATGCCGTTATCATTCCCTTTCAACTTACAGCCATCGGAAAGGACAAGCTTCTTGGTTTTAAAAAATGTAAATGTAACTATATATTGGGCGAACGCGCCCAGAAGAATGACGCCCAAGACGGTGAGCTCGTTGAATTTATTTAGGGTCAATGGTTAGATTTAGGTGATCACGGCAGAGGCGAAGGACTGTTTCTTCAGATTCGGCGTAGGTTTGTGATTTCTTGTTATCTCCGATATTATAAAAAATTGTTACGCCGCGAGCGATTTTCGGCATCATCCAGGCGGGCTTCTATTCCTCTGATGCCTTTGGCTGTTTGGGTGGTGTTAGCGCATATGGAATCGCTATATAGGTGCGTAGGGTAACCAGATCCTTGATAGTGAGTTTCTAGCTCGGATAATCTGTTACTGAGGTCAGATATAGCTTTTCAGTAGTTATTAGTTGACTTCTAAGACCTTCAACCTCAGTGACTATATAGTTGTGACTGACCAGCAGATAGCTTTTTAACACGAAAGTGTTTTATTCCGGGGTCCACCAAGACTTCACTGACGTATTTCCGTCACGGAAATACGTCATAGAACATAATACAAAGAAAGAAACCAGAAGAAAAAGTTCCACAAACATGCAAAATTGGGAATCGAACCCACGACCTCTCGGTCCGCGACGATAGATCGCCGAGCGTTTAACCCATTGCGCCACAAACGCATTCGCAGAGAGCTACACAGACGCGCCTTATATATCTAACACTCCTCCGTGTACCCGCGCTCTTGCTCGGGGCGGTGCCGCCGCCTACGAGCAGAAAAGAGAAGTACTGCATTATGACACTAAAGCCCGGGATACATGGAGCGAACTTTCTCGACGAACTTCACGCGTCAAGTAACGACGCGGCGACACGACGCAGGATGTTTGCTGTGTTGCAATACATGCGGCGAACGCCGCCGCGCGTTGGCCGCCGTGTTGGCGGCGGTCCCGGCCGCCCGCTTCGAACTGAATTTGGCGTTGTCCTTGTAGAATTCACTTAGTTGGAAGCAAATGACTGCGTAAACGGCTTTCGCTTAGTCTCAGGCCGCTTCGACGACAGAGTATTATGGATAACCTTGAGTAGTTTTCGAGATCGCTTCTCGTTTCGAACGCGTCTAAGCCTAGCGAAAGATGATGATGATGATGATGATGATGATGATGATGAAGAAATATCCGATGCCAACGCCATCTATCGGGGAAGTCGGGAGATAGGCATGACGACAGCATGTGGCCTCTGAGATCAGAAGATTTCTGTTGAAGGTTGTTGTAGAGAGCTTGCACTGCTTGTCTGTTTCCTCGCAGATCAGCGGATATGGGATGTACAAATACAACGCGATTCCTGAGAGATCATACTAGGAACTACTCAATCGGTGCAGAGACATGCAGACACGGCAACACCAACGCGATTGCAGACGACGCGAAAAGGCGCGCGCGCGCGAAACACCAGCATGCATTGCGACCGGAACTAGTGCCTCCTGATTGGCTGTCGTCCACCGCTGCGCGCTAGACGCTTCCGGCGGCGGCGTTCGCCCGACGAAAATGTTTGGACAGGCAGATCGGCTGCGGACGGCAAATTTCTTGACGCCGGCCGTCGGACGTTCGCCGCCCGACGAAGTTCTTCGCTCGGACGCCGGTTATTCGCTCCATGTATTCCGGCCTTAACGCGCACCGACAGTGAACGCTTCGGTGGTCTCAGCACTACGACGCCTCGATGCCAGCATTCGAAGGGACGCTGGCATCAAGAAGCACTACCAACGCCACCTAGGTGGCGTTCACCGTACTCAGCACAGCGGAGCGTGGCCTCCGCAATTAGCTCTGAAAATGTTTCTGAAGTTGATCGCGGAGGCTGCAATTACGACGCGCTGTACGCGCTGATTTGACTCGGTGACGATTCAGTTACGTGCTTTGTCTTGCGCGTTGTATTAGTGTGTCAGTTACGTGCTTCGTCTTTCGCGTTGTGCTAGCGTGTGCAGCGTAGTGCAGCTTCCATATGCACGACGGTTGCTCATGGTCATCGACGTTGGTAGTCGTGATGGAGGAGACGTGCCACCAGGCGTCAACGTGGGTGCATCAACGCCTAAGGGCGCTTTAGCCACAAAACACCAATAGACATTATATATCAATGTGCAATAAACATTACACTACTTCTGTGAAGACACGTTTCACTTTCGTGTTCTATACAGATTCCTATATAAGAGGGATCAACCAAATTTTTTTTAGTTCATCGAGAACCGCGTCAGGACCTGGGTTTGTCTCCACATCGCCAGCCAACAACAACAAGGCACGTACGACATCAGCACACTCAATACCAATGTAAAGGCAGCACTGATGGGCTTGGTAGCTGCAGGAGACAGTAGTCAGCTTGATTTTTTTTGGTAAAAGACAATACAGCTTACTCACCTGCGTAGCTTAGGCAAACGGGTTAGATGACTGCATCCTGGCACAGTCACCAAGCCCACAGAGCGCCGCTCAGTAGGTGAAGCAGCTTTATAGTCGCCGCGTTGGTTGTTGTCGATGACCGTAGGGGAATCCAGGGGCAGTCTAGGAACAGAAGTGGTGGCGCTGCCTGACTGTTTGAAGGTGTAGATAGATTAGAAAGGCCGGCGGGACACTCGAAGCGAATGGGTTCGGTGAGAGCCGTGGCATAGTAAGGGGCGGGAACCAGGGCCAGCAATAGTATCCGGGTGACGAGTGCAGGGGCAGGCACCTGTGTAGCGTAGGCGAACGGGTTAGATGACTGCATCGTGCCACAGCCACCAAGTAGTGGAAGCATTTGAACGTGATTGTTGTACTTCGCTGACCCAGTCACCATACCAGTGACATGCTTGAGGTCACCACAGTAACTTCTGAGCTGGACTTTGTATGGTTGAAGAGGTAGCGACGGAGATTGACGGCGCAAAGTTGACCCTCCAATGATGCATGGATACACTCGCCCCATTGTCGAGTTCCATTCTGAATGGACGCCCCTGTACTTCCAGCTGCACCGCGAGACGTTTAAGTGCAGGAACACTGGACCTTGGGACCAAGTTCCACATGTTGACAGTTTTTTCGACAGATGAAGAAACGGTGCTGCACTGTACTGACTTGGTTGTGCTGTGGCGCGAGTCGTCAAATGCATGCACACTAACCTGCTTGTTAGCGTTCTTTTTTAATTGCTGCGGGGACGCTCGGTGGTTGCTGCCAGCGTCTCTCGACTGACATACCCCTGCTAGGTGACCGACCTTTCAGCAGTAGCTTCAAGTGGACATTCCATGGCGTAGTGGGGGTCGCCGCACCGATAGCAGCTCGCATGTTTTTTTTTTTTTTATCCGACGTCATAAGCACATGTACATTCGCAGAAACGGCCCCTTCAGCTACGCAGAGCTCCGACGCGTCGCGCTTGGCAGACTCCATGGTGAGAGCAATCGAGTGGAAACCGCAGTTTCAAGTGTGAATTTCGGCTCTTCTAGCAGGCGCGTCTGTATCTGCGTGTCCGTTATGCCGCATACGATACGGTCACGAAGCAGGGCCTTCAGGAATGTGCCGCACTCGCTATGTTCCGAAAGCTTCTTGAGGGCAGCAACAATTTCGGTCACCGATTTACCGTCTTCCGGAACGCGACTAATGAACTTGAATCGACTCACTACTATGAACGGCTTCGGCGAGAAATGCTCGCTCAGCATTTTCAGGGAGTTTTAAACGGAGTCTCAGTCGGCTTATTCAGTGCAAGAAGGCTGAGCAGAATCGAGTAGGTGCGTGACCCACAGTAGCTGAGGAACACCGCGCGTTTCTTGGCGACGGTACCCCGTTCGCGCGAAGAAATGTTGCATGCATTGCAGGTACTCTTGCCATGGACCGCTGTTTGGATCGAAAGTCTCAAAGAAACTGTACTTAGGCATATTGTAATTTCTGGAGTTTCACCTGCGTCGCCAAATCTGTTGCAATCTCAGCATATAGAATTGAGACGCACTGCCATACTTGCTGGCAGTGAAGCTCTGAGTGCCCGCCACAGCACTACATCTCTTTAATGCATGCACCAGGCTCGCGCTAGGGGGGGGGGGGGGGGCGCCACCAATCGGCCACGTAAGGTATGCAACAGAACCTGTGTGTAATGACGTCTAGATGCCTCGGCAAGAACCTTTACAAGGCGCTGAGTGACGCGAGGATGCGTCACCTAAAGGATTGGTCCTTCGTTATAGCGCAAGGCATTCCTGCTAGAGCACGCGTCACATCTCTATAATCGTACCTTCAGAGTTCTGATGATCTTGGGAACGTCATGCAAAGGCTCTTTTGGGATTATTTCACCATTCAGGGAAGATTCTGCGTGGGACAAGCAGCCGGCTTCGTGTCGACTTCTGAGTTTTTGAAGATCGATGAAAGAGAGTTCCGCGAGTGCCCGGTCACCGATCCGAAAGAGACCGTCCTTGCTGTGTGCTACACATCAGGAAGCACGGGCTTGCCCAAAGGCGCCGAGGTGACTCACTACAGCTACGTGGCGTGCTTCTACACGACCAGGTAAAGAATGGCTGCGTCAACAGGTCGCGGCCTTCTTTGTATTCATTGGAAGTTCGTCTAAAGGCTAGCTAGTTCGTTGTTACATAATTTGTATTGTGCCGCAATCTTTTAACAGTGAGAGAGGCGAAGGAAGGATTGTAAAGATTAACGAAACAGAGTTACTAAGGTTTATGATGATGATGATAATGATTTATTGGCATCCCCTTTGAAACGGGGCGGCGACAAATAGTCACCTAGCCTGCTTGATTTAATCAGGTATACTATACATGTTCTTTATCTAGCATGTTTGTATACCTCTCATTATTATTTTTCTTTTTCAAAAATTTACCTTGTGCCGCTGCCTATGATTTTAAGAGATCAGGTCGTATCCATCTTTTCCCTGCTTTTTTTCCACCAGTACTCCAATCGTCTCTTGCTGATCTCTACGGCTGATCTGTTTATGTTTCCTTCCACTTTGAAACCAAGCGCTTCTGGAAGTGGCACGTTACCTACGGTTCTCGCTGGGTGGATCCCGTCGCATTCCATCAGGATGTGCTGAGTGGTTTCTGGATCTTTACTGCAGCATGCACATGTCTCATCTAGTTCCGAATATTTGTTCCGATATTTTTTCGTCCTTAGGCAACCGGCTCAAGCCTCAAATAGCAAGGCACTGCCCTTTGTGTTATCGTACAGATTTTCCGTTCTAATTTCTTTCTTCTCATTCTTGTAAATCTCCATTGTCCTTTTTGTTTCCATTCTTTGCATCCAATTCACGGTCTCTATTTCTCTCACTTTCTTTCTGATGACTCCTGGTTGTCTATTTGCAGTTTCGATTATCCTGTACTTGGTTGCCAACTTCCTTGACCTCTTCCTCCATTCTGTGTCCACGCTTTTCATGTAGAGATACTTGTGCACGTTAGCCGCCCATTTATTTTCATCCATGTTCCTGAGCCTTCCTTCAAAACTAATTTTGCTCTGTGCTTCTCTGACTTCAAAAGAGGCCCAACCCATGTCACCCTGCACTGCCTCATTTGTGGTATTACCGTGGGCTCCCAAAGCCAACCGGCCTACTGATCTTTGGTTAACTTCCAAACCCGCCAATATATCCGATTTTAAGCATATAATGGCATTTGCTAATGTTAGCGCTGGCACCATTACTCCTTTCCAGATTCCACGCACCACCTCATACTTATTGTGGCCCCACAGTGCTCTGTGTTTCATTATTGCTGCATTCCGCTTCCCCTTTATTTTCAGATTATCTTGGTGGTTGTTTGAGTAATTCTTTCCTTCGTTTATGTGTACGCCGAGGTACTTGTATTGCTTCACTATGGGTATTACTTGCAGTTGAATTTACACCACGAAGTTACTCGTGTGTTCATTAAAGATCATAATTCCGGATTTCTCGGTGCTAAACTTAAGGCCTAGATTTGTCGCTGCATTCCCACAGATATTCGCAAGTATCTGTAAATCTTTTTTATTGTCCGCTAGTAGCACAATGTCGTCTGCATACATCAGTCCGGGGACCTTCTGTTGCACCATTTGTCCATTACGCATGTAGGATAAATCAAAACCTAATTCGCTGTTTTCCAGTCGTCTTTCTATACCCTTGACGTAAAGCGTGAACAACAATGGTGACAGGGCATCCTTGCTTCAATCCTCGGTGAATTCATACCATTTCATTTCCTTTTCTACCTTCCGATACCACTTGTACTTGGTTGTCTCTATATATCTCCCTCAGCAGCTCCGCGAAATCGTCATCTATGCCTTCGTATTGAAGAATATCCCGCAACAATTCCCTGTCTACGTTGTCATAAGCTCCTTTAATATCTAGAAATGCTATCCATAAAGGTCTTTTCTGAGCTACTGAAATCTCTATGCACTGAGTTAGTACAAACATATTGTCTTCTAAGCGTCTGCCTGGCCTTAACCCATTCTGTAGTTCCCCCAATACATCGTTTTTCTCCACCCACTTCGACAGTTCTAATTTTATGGCTTGCATTGCCATTCTATATATCACCGACGTTACTGTAACTGGCCTGTACGAGCTCGTCTTATCCTTATCTTCTTTGCCTTTGTAGATGAGATTCATCTTGCATTCAAGCCATCCAACAGGAATTTTCTTTGTTCTAATCACTTGCTCTATGGCATTGGTCAGCAGTGCCTTGCTTTTTGGACCGAGGTTTTTGATTAGCTGTATTGGTATTTCATCGGGTCCGGCTGCCGTGTTGTTAGGGACATTTTCTGCTGCCTTTTTCCAATAAAATCTTTCTATGCTAAATTTTGATCTCTCTGGCCTCTCTGCTGTTACTGGATCTGTTCTCTGAACTACGCTTTTTCTCGTGCCGAAGTTATCCCTAATAACGTCTGTGATGTACCGCATCGCATCATCTCCTTCGTAGATGTTACCGTCTTCATCCTTATAGCCGTTTGCGAGTTTTTAGTTGGAGCTCCGAGTGCTCTTATATGGTTCCAGAATCTTTTTGGAGCGCCTTTGTCTCTTTTGTGAATGTTATGCACCCAACGTTCACTTGCGCATTTAATTTTCTCTTGCGCGAGCTCACTCGCAACCCTTTTGTTTTCTCGGTATGTATTCCATCTAAGGAGCACCTCTTCTTCTTGTAATAACAACATTTTGGCTTCTCGATGGACCCTAGATGCCTCTTTACGCTCTTCTATAGCTTGTTTTATTTCCTTGTTCCACCACTTACGTGGTTTCCTCTTGCCAATCCAACAATTGTTTTGCCGTGTCCGGCTTATTTCATGCAGCATAACGTCCACCAGTTCCTTATATTCCCAGACTGCTGTAGGAAAATCCTCAATTTTCTTCTCTATGTTGTTTGCGATCTCTGTTATTTGCTTGTCATTGATTTTTAAAAACTCTGAGGCTATGGGTTCATGTTCTGCGCTAGTATCTCGCCCAAACTTTAATGCTAAACGTCTATGATCGCTTCCCAGGCTATTTTTTACATTTTCGTCTGTTATCATTTGGTCTAGTTGTTCATAGACCATTTCCGAGACTAAGGCGTAGTCGATACATGACTGCCTGTTTCCGCATTTCCACGTTACCGGTCCATCACACTTATTCTCCCTGTTACCTACTATAAGGTTGTGTTCATCACACAGATCCAGCACTAGAGAGCCGTTGTAATCAGTATATTCGTCTAAATCGTCCATGTGTGCGTTCATATCTCCCGCTAATATCACCGGGCCCGATTTACTGAACTCATTAATATCGCTTCTAATGCAATCAACCAATTCCTTATTTTTTTCTCTGCTATCACTACCTGTCCATAGGTAAGCTACTCCCAGCCACGTCTTTTTACCTTGCCATGTGCCACTAATTCATAAATGCTCGTTACATGTCTCGTTTACCCTTTGCCACTTCAGACCTCGCCTAAGTAGTACGCCTACGCCTCCGCCTTTCCTTCACCCGGTCATTCTGTTTCACCCTTCCCGCACAAAATTGTGAATAACAGGTGGCTGCTCCAAATCTCTTAGATGCGTTTCGGTCAAGGCGTACACGCTAATCGCTTCATCATTCAGCTGCGCTTGAATTTCCAACCATTTTTCTTGCTTGCGACCACCCTGCATGTTAATGTAGCAAATTTTACCTTCTCTATTCTTATCCTTTCTGCGTCTTTTCCTGACTCCTAGTCGTCTAATTCTGCCCTTTACTGGTGTTTCGCTACGTTCAATACTTAATCCTGCTTCCCGATTGCCTGGGGCCCGTCTAAAAAAGCTACAGCTCGCGCTGCGAATCGACGTCCGACCGGTGTTGCTACCCTTTCGCTAAAATGTATCCCGTCACGCATAAAAGCGTCTTCGCGGCCTGCTCGGTGCACTTCTCGGTTGATGTCAATGACCGTAAAATTTATTGCTTTAGCTAGAGTCCAAATTTCTCTGTTTACTGCAAGGATTGCCCTTTCAATTTCATAGCCCTGGCTTTCAACCTCTGGCACCGTGCACACCGCAATTTGCACTTCCTTTGAAACATTCCGCAGGTCTGTGACCCCTTTGGCTATTTGCTTTGTGATCCCTGCTCCTCGTCCATGCAGTACATCAATCACTCCGCCCATTATCACCACTAGGTGTCTCTCCTCCATTGTGTCCCACATGCGTTCCTTGGCCTTCGCTATCACCTCTCTAATCGGCTTTCCCGGAAGCGCGCTAACCTGGACTCGTTCGCCTGCACCTACCCTCTCTGTTATCGCCGGTTCTACTTTACGCATGTTGGAATCCCCAACAAAGACTACTCGACGCTTTTCTTCCCCCTCACTGCCGAAAGCTGCCCCCGAGGTCACAATGTCCTCCCCTCCTGTCTTATCCTTGCCCTTGGCTTACTCTACCGCGGCTGCGTCAGTGGTATCCCCCTCGTGACTATCACTGACAGTTCCGCCACTGCTTCCCGACGTGGCGGGTTCGGCTGTCTCTGCACTCGCATCGGAGCCAGCTCCATTCACGGTGCTCGCCTCGATGGGTTCACCATTGCTTTGCTGAATGGTGGCCCTCAGCTGCATCTCTACGTTAACTAGCTTTTCTTCTACCTCCTCCCTCTGTTTCTGCTCACTTTTAAGTTCCTTTTCAAGCTGTCCAACCCGCTTAGCTAGCTTATCTTTCTCTTGCTCGAGACGGTCTAGCCGCGACCCTAGCACACACATCCTACAGATAAAATCGGCACCGTTCGCTTCGCGTGCAGACTTAAACCGCGTTTCTTCCAACGCGTAAGAACGCTCGCACTCAGAACAACGCACGCGTGGGTTTCCCCGAGTACCAACCATTATCTCGTACAATCAAGGCGTGGATGTGACCAAAAAAAAACCAATTTGTTACCTACTTTTACCTAAGCTCGAAGACCAAGAAAGTGAAAAAGCATGAAAATAAGTTATAAAGATTGCTTGGCTAGGCTAACCCTCCTACAAAAAAACAAAACAAAGAGGAACTATAAAATAAGAAAACTTATCTCTTTGACACGCTGCTCCTGCTGCGCTGAAACGGCAACTCAACTCGACACGCCCGCTCCTGTCGGCGTCACTCCAGAGAGTACAACAACTTCGTAGCAGAGCCGTCTGATGGCAGCTCTCTTGTTGTGCTTTCACCTAAATGTCTGAGACAAGAGTCTGGGCCTAGAAACACGGGAAAAATTTGTTGCTTTGGTGCTGAAATGAGTCCAGTTTGTGGCTGGAAGTCCCAAAGATGAAGTGCAAACCAATTTTTAGTGAAGATAGGGGAAGGATAAAATACAGTTATGACTCTGATGAAATTCAGAGGAAATGTTTGTATTAAATATAGAAATCGAACACCGTGAGCGTGCGCTGACAATCGCCTGTGAGCTTCTAAACCCTATTTTGTACTTAATTTCTCATCTGCATGTAGTTGCGTATGGGACAAAGGCGTATATTCTGCTATTATTGGCATCTGATCGCATGTACCTATGTACAGTTACCCAACTTATGAGCTTCAGAGAAACATTTATACAAGGCACCAGTACTGCAATACAACCGCACGGCTAACAGAATCGCATCGCTCGGTCAAGTTATTTTGTACCGCCAGGCATCCGCTCAGAATATCAGAGACGGCTTCGATATGCAAGCATGGTGTCGGGGAGCGCACTTATAGAAGCCGCCTGCAGAGGTCGCCACAGTTCAGTTCCTATTGTTGGGCTGCCACCAGAGTGTGGCGCCCCCTGTAACCTGTGTGTGTATATATATCCCACTATCACTGATATGCTCTCTATGTATGTTTCGTCTGATCATCATGACTGGGACACTGCGCTACCTCTTGTCACCTTTGCATATAACTCCTCACGCCATGATACCGCCGGCTACTCTCCCTTCTATCTTCTATACGGACGAGAACCAACGCTCCCTTTTGACACACTTATTTCGACCCCTGCCGCACTGCCTACTGAATACGCGCGCGACGCCATTGCTACAGCAGAAAAGGCACGTCACATTGCCCGTCTTCGCCTCTCGGCATCGCAGTCACGACAGAAGTTGTTGTACGACGCCCACCACCGGGACGCCCGCTTCAGTGCGGGTGATCTTGTCCTTGTCTGGTCCCCGTCTCGGCGCGTTGGCCTTTCCGAAAAACTACTTTGGAGATACTCTGGCCCCTATCGCGTCCTGCGACAATTGACAGATGTCACTTACGAAATAGCCCCGCTCGATCCTACCACGTCTTCTCCTATCTCAGACGTCGTGCACGTGACCCGCCTCAAACCATACATCGCGCCCACCTCCCTGTCTTAGGCGCCGGATCGGCGCTTTTCCGGCCGGAGGTTAATGTTACGAGACTGCGCGCAATGGGACAAAGATGACGTTGACCATTTGGGTGAAGACGACGACGATTGAAGAGATTGTCTTTCGGCCATCTTGGCAGTGCTACAGCCCGCTGTAGATATATTGTAAATATATTTTCAGTTATACCGTTTCCCGTGACAATATGTTTGGGCCCAATAAAGGAGGGAGCCGCCTTTTTCGTCTGAGCAAGCGGTGTGTACGTGTCGGTCCGTCTCGGCGTGCCTGAGCCATCACGGCACTAATTCCACGCGACACCGCCCTTACTCAAACATCATCATCATCATCCGCCTATATTTATGTCCACTGCAGGACGAAGGCCTCTCCCTGCGATCTCCAATTACCCCTGTCTATTGGTGGCGTGGAGTAGAGGTAGAACACCCGACTTCAAATCTGAAGGTCGTAAGTTCGATCCTGCTCCATTCCACTACATTTTCAGGCATCGAGTGGTGCCTGACACCGGCAAAAAAATACATATTGCCGAGAGCTAGTGGGGCTATACTAGTTCAGGTGCAACTAAACTAGGCACGCCCACTAAGCTTCATCAAAGCTTCATCAACGTCACTCCCTCACCAGAACAGGAATTGGCCTCTCTGGTGCAGTATTCGGCCACTACCTCCCTGATGACTGCGACAATACTCAAACATAGTAGCAATTTATTTTGTAGCAACTCACCGTGGTAGCTTAATGACTATATATGACGTAGCTAGCGGGTGCTAAGCACATGGTCGCAGGTTCAATCCTGCACACGGCGGCTGCATTTCGATAGGGACGAAATGCAAAAACTTTCGTGCAGCCTACATTTATCTGCACGTTAAATGAACCGACTTGTTCAAAATTATCCTGGAGTCCCACACTACGGCGTGTCTCATAATCAGATCATGGTTACGGCCCGTGAAACCCATGTTTATTGAAGTTTTTTTTAGTACTGCAATTCTTCCTTGAACAAGGGTTTTCATCTTCAAGCCTAAACGTTTTCTTCAGTTCGTCATTGATAGCAAGACTAATTACAGCGCTCAAAACCACAACAAGAGTACAAGAATTCATGATCGCCAGTCAGACACTAGAGTGTGCGCAGGAGTACGTTTTTCTAGAAAAATTACTCAGCGGGATCTCTGATCATGAGAAGGAAATGTACGGAACAATAAATATAGGTAGGAGTGCATTTGGCAGGGATTAGCAAATTGTCAGTGGTATCTTACCACTGTCGTTGAAACGAAGAGCATACAATTATTGCATTCTACCGGTGCTAACATATCAGGCAGAAACTTGGAGGTTAACAAAGAAGCTCGAGAACAAGTTAAGGACCGCGCGAGCAGTAAGGGAAGGAAAAATATTAGTCGTAACGTTAAGAGACGGGAAGAGAGCGGTGTTGATCAGAGATCAAATGGGCATAGCGGGTATTGTAGTTGACTTTAAGAGAAACAAATCGAACTGGACAGGCCATGTAATGCGTATGGCATATAAGCGGTGGACCAGTACAGTTACTGAATGTGTGCCAAGGGTAGGTAAGCGCAGTCGAGGACCGCAGAAATTTAGGTCGGGTGATGAAATTATGAGATTTTCAGGCACAAGTTTCAATAAACCAGCGCAAGACCAGAGTAATTCGAGATCGCTGAAAAAGGCCTTCGTTTCGCAGTGGACATAAAAATAGGCTGGTTAAGATGGCAAAATGAGGACGAAACCAAAACCAGACGTCCCGTGGTGGTTCATCAAACAGTGACAGAACTACGCTGTTTCTGGTTTCTATGCAGTTGCTTTCTTCAAGTAATCAGGCATTGGTAGTCGCTGCGTTGGCTCAGTTCCAGCAATATATTGAGTTTGAAAGACAAAGCAGCACGCATGTCATATGCTTTGGCAACGTGTTTGTCGAGATCAAAAGTACTAGCTGACGCTTTAGAGTGGCTTCGCTGCAACTGTGATTGCAGGTCTTTTTTGATAGAAGGAACTTTGTATTAGGTTCTTCTAACAAAATATATCTAAGATATATATCAAATATATCTAAAATATATCGTCAGTGTCCTTTTTATTATTATTATTTATTATCTATTTGCATGCAAAAATCTCCAAATTCTCAATACAGAGGGCCATTGCTGGCGAAGACTGACTCTTCAGCGAAACCTGGCACCCAAGCAAAAAGCTTGTGATTCTATCTCAGTAAATTTAACGTGGGAATAAAATCTTTATCCAGCAACTCCACTGAAGTTGTCTTAATATGCGTAAGCATTGTGCCACTCTCTCATCTCCACGCAGCGTGGTGTCATTATCAATCTTATGAAATTTGAGACAGCCAGCATAAACACTTATCAAGCTTTATCGGTCGTTATCCATCTTATCGGACTACATCCGACCCTTATCAACCCTTATCGGTTGTTATCAACCTACGAAAGTGGATGTCCAACAAGGCTGTTGCAAAACCACAAATACAACTGCTAAGGGGGGTATGCAATGCTCACGCAGTCGGCGTTTGACCCAAAGCCACGTTTGTCCTATATAAGACCAACCATATGAGAGTGGCACCTGGCACACCCCATTTGTTTTTCACAGACTAAACTGCTGTCAGTGCTATTGTCACAGATCTTACGGGGTGCCCTGGCATATTGCTCCAAGTTTCTCCTTGGCTGTGAAACCTACTGTGACACTGGCTGATCCTGCAGCCTTCTTCGGTTTGTGTGAAACCTGGTGAAAGTCCATGAACATGCACAAGACTGCAAGCTTGGACTTGTCATTTTAATTTGCTGAGCTGGCGAATCCTTCGCGTAAACAGTGCAGGAATGTGTATGCAATGCTTCTGACGAACTGGTCGGGGTACGCGACTGTCTAGAGCCACTGTAAATGGGCGTTGAACCTAGACAGAATTTGATGAACGCAAGAACGAAGCATGGCTTTGTTTAAGGCAGCACGCGTGCTGGCACGTTTCACTAGCTTGGAATGTCCCGATTAAAACGCCAAAAGGCCCGTCTGCGATCGCGGACCGCACTTACAGCATAGCTGATGCGTCTAAAGGAGCACAAGAAGCACGAAAAATGTTGGGAACTTTTGCAGGGAGGTCGTCATGTGTAGATAGAAAAGTAAAAAGGAAGTCGTTGACGTACCGAAACACTTTGATTGCGTCACCGATACGATATTTTGCCTCCAAGGTGTGGTCATATTTTTCCAGAAATGGTCCAAAATATTGCTACCCATGGTGCTAAGTGCGGGTGTAAACCAACTTTTGAATGTGCGCCCATCCTCGGGACTTATCGCGAGCAACGAGGAAGGCAAAATTTTCGAAGCTCATGAAACTACCCATCTGTTGGGTTCATCGATTGAGAGATCGCTTACTTAGCGTTGTACGTCGAACTTGCCAGTGCGATATTAGTTTGTAGATGGAATTTATCGAGCACCGAAGGAGTAAAAAACTCTATTAATAGAGTCCTGAGGAGCCCCTCCCCACCCACTCTTGGTTTAGTGGTCGGCAGGGGTCGCGGGCCGCACCCACGTTGGGACGGGAAGCCCGTGAGCCTCCGCCCTTTCGTGAGCCCTCTGGACGGCCCGGAGCTGGGTCGGGTGGTCTTCGCTTCGCAGGGCGTCCTCCAAGTCTTCTTCTTTACTGAACATGGTGCCGCTTAACGTGGAGCATTACCAGACCATGTGCGCTAGTGAGCAGTATGATTCGCCACAATCCGGACATTGCGGCTCTACCTCTGGTGAATAAAGGCTCAGAATAAAGGCTCTCGAGGGGAACGACCCTGTCTGACGCATTCTGAATATCGATGCTGTGGTCTATTGAGTTTAGCGTGGGGGAGCGGGAAGGCCCTCCTCGACAGCTGATAGTGCGTTGTTATTTCGTTGAAGGTGAGCAGCGGGTCTCGGTGCTCCCCTCCCTCCCCTCCATTTCGCTCGCCAAGATCGTCGCAGTGCCTGAGTCCACGCGCGCAGTCGTGCGCGAGCTCGTTAGCGTTGGGAAAGTCGGGGTGCACGTCGACCCCCATGAGGGCCTAAAACTATTTGACGATGTGATGACCTGCGGCCCCCTCGTTGCCGAGGACGGCCGCCGCTTCCCGCAATATGGAGCCCGAGGCGAATGCTCTGGCCGCGGATCCCGAATCTATGTACACGTAAGGACGTTCGGGGTCCCTCATTGCAATGGCTATTACCACCTGTTCGGCCACTTCGGACGTTACCGCCTTGACCGATGCCGCCTTAATAATCATCCCATCCCAGCGTATCGAGACGGCCGCGTACCGGTCGCTGCGCCCATACTGGGCCGCATCTACAAATACCGCCAGTTCCGGGCAGTTGGTGGTCCATTTCAGGAGCACCGAAACAAAATTTAGCTCTCGTTGTCGTATTCTCCCTCATGGCCACATCCCTACTGCTCCTTATTTCACAGTACAATATACATATATATATATATATATATATATATATATATTGTCACAGTACCATGAGTAGGACAAAGAAGACGACCGACGATCACCTACAAGACGAAAGCGATGGTGTAGTGGGGCTAACCCTAACGACCCGCCATACCGGTTGCACCGGCCATATATTTGCCCGTTTCACTTTTGGTGGAGGTGTTGGGTATTGCACAAGACGGACCTCCTCAGTGGGCTTGTCCTCGGCCGTTCTACCATGCTGACAGACGACCCGGCCGCTGGTTCAAGCACGGCGTCAGCACCCGGCGCACCCGGGCCGTCAGCATCCGCGACGCCGCAACCGTATGTCGTCTTGACGCATCCGCGCGACCCCGGCACCTTCTCTGGTAACGGCACCGACAAAGTCGACATCGAAGAATGGCTTGGCATATACGAACGCGTCACTGCACAGAACCGATGGGACCCGACAGTGATGCTGGCAAATCTTCTCTTCTACCTCCAGGGACCAGCACGCACCTGGTATGACACACATGAGGAAGCGCTGACCAGCTGGGACGTATGCAAGCAAAACTTAGCGATCTCTTCGGCAAGTTTGCTGGTCGCAAGTGCGCCGCTGCGAAAGACCTATCCTGTCGGGCTCAGACAGCTACCGAGTCGCACGTTGCGTACCATCCTTGATGTCCTAGCTCTTTGCTGTCACGTCGATTCCAGTATGCCCGAGGCTAACTATTAAGGCACATTCTGAAAGGCATCGCCGATGATGCGCTTTTATTTGCTCGTTTTATAGACTGCTCGACGGTAGACGAAATTATCCGTGAGTGCCGACGTTTCGAAGATGCAAAGAGCCAGCGCATCGCCGGTCAGTTCATGCGGCTTCCCAACACCGCCGCTACGTCGCCTTTCGAAGACACTCATTTGGCCCTTCAGTCGTCCACTACGGTAGCGTTGTCCGTATTGTGCGGCCCGAAATCGAGGCTGCGTCACCATCTTCTTTCACGCGCCCTTCTAAGGATACTCAATCGACGATCCCCCTCATCCAGGCGGTTGTCCGCGAAGAACTTGCAAACGCAGGAATTCAACCCGTGTGCTCCATAACACGCCCTCCGGTTAGCCCTGTCCCTCTTCATCGACCTCCGCTGATGTTTTGACGCGATCGAGATGCGGCCCAATGGCGAACACCTGACGAAAAGCCATATGCTTCCACTGTAGCGGCGTGGGGCACATTTCTTGCTACTGCCGTTGTCGTCAGCCCTCAGCTTCACGTTGCCATCGCCGCACGATCGTCGGTCCCGCTCGCCCCTGCCTCGTCGTCTTTTCATCGCCGAACCCTTCTGTACGCTCATCCCCGGAAAACTGGCGGATGCAGCTCCCGGAGGTGACGCTGCATTGGACTGGTCGACCTGCAAATCATCTCCTTACATTCCCGACAGATCAGAACCTAAACGCCGTGGAAGTTGATGCCCTACCTGTCACTGCCCTGATCAACACCGCCGCACACTTCTCGGTCGTGAGTGCTGATCTCCGGAAGCGGCTCAAGAAAGTGCTCACTCCTGCAGAGTCCCGCGTCGTACGAGTCACTGATGGGGGAACTCCTGCTATGCTGAGAATTTGTGCCGCTCGTGTCAGCGTCGCCGGTCGTCACACATCTGTATTGTTCCATGTACTTGACCAGTGCCCTCAGGACGTGATCCTAGGATTTTAGTTTTTATGTGCCCACTCACTTATAATTTACTGCTCGGTTGGTGTAGTCAAACTTGATTTCCCTGATGTTACCGACCTTACTGACACCGTACCGATCCAGCTCTGTTGCGCCGACTTTGTTCGTCTATCTCCGCAGGCACTGACCTGTATCACTGCTGTGCCAAACCCCTGTGTACCCGATGGTGACTATGTCGTCACTCCCTGTGTTAGTGTCTTACTTTCGGACGGCACGTCGTTTCCTCACACCGTAGTGACCATATCGGCTAACGAAACTTACCTTCTGCTGCTGAATTTCGGATTCTGCCCTCAGTACTACCCAAAGCGATCTCTCTTGCCACACTGTCGCCGTCGCACGAGTACGACCTTTCTTCCCTCTCGCCTCATCCGTCTTCCTCCAACTCTTCCGCCGCCTGCAGTGCTCATTCTGCTACGTCGCCTCCAGCGAATGACAACATTACCAAGATGATAGCCCTGGACTTTACCCCCCCCCCCACAGACCGACGATCTTTGTCATCTGCTCACATCCTATTCCTACATTTTTGACCTTGCCGGTCGGCCTTGGGGAGAAACATCCCTTGTGCAGCATCGCATACATACCGGCGATGCACCGCCTATTCACAGCCGGCCCTATCGTGTGTCACACGCGGAGCGCCGAGTAATCCAACAGGAGGTTGATAAGATACTTACTCCAGGGCATTATTGAACCATCGTCGAGCCCGTGGGCTTCTCGTGTTGTCTTGGTAAAAAAGAAGGACAACACCTGGCGATTCTGTATAGAAAACTGCCATCTAAATAAGATAACAAAGAAGGATGTATATCCGCTGCCAGGCATAGACGACTCATTGGATTGCCTACGCGGTGCGACGTATTTTTCATCGATATGTCTGCGCTCCGGTTACTGGCAGATTGCCGTCGACGACATGGACTGTGATAAGACCGCATTTGTTACGCCAGATGGCCTTTATCAGTTTCGAGCCATGCCGTTCGGCTTGTGCAATGCTCCAGCCACCTTCGAGCAGATGATGGACACGCTCTTGCACAGCTTTAAGTGGTCTATATGCCTTTGTAATCTCGACGACGTCATCGTGTTCTCGGCGACCTTCGCGAGACACCTTGAATGTCTTGCGTCTATTCTTTCTGTCTTCCGTGCTGCTGGGCTACAATTAAATTCTTGGAAGTGCCACTTTGGTCGCCACCAAATTACCATCCTCGGTCATCTCGTCCACTCATCTTGCGTCCGCCCCGATCCCGCAAAAGTTCGTGCTGTTCTCGATTTTCTTGTGCCGACCTGTGCCAAAGACGTCCGCAGCTTTTGTAAGCTTATGCTCTTATTTCCGTCGATTTGTCAGAAATTTGCGTACAATGCTCGTCCTCTGAACTGACCTTCTGAAAAAAGGCGCCGCCTTTTCTTGGGGTCCTGACCAAGCTGCTCCCTTCGAACGCCTTATCACCCTGCTCACTACTTCGCCAATTCTTGCTCACTTCGACCCATCTGCGCCAACAGAGGTCCGTACCGATGCTAGTGGCTATGGAATTGGCGCGGTTTTAGCTCATGCTGAAACGTGGGTAGACAAAGTTATTGCGTAACGCAAGTCGTCTGCTTTCACACGCTGAACGCAATTACTCCATTACATGACGCAATTGTCTCGCACTCGTATGGGCAGTGAGCAAATTCCGGCCGTACTTATACGGTCGACCTTTCACTGTTACACGGACCATAATGCTCTCTGTTGCCTCTGGATACCACGGGTCGTCTAGGTCGCTGGGCACTACGTCTTCAAGAATTCATCTACACAGCTGGTGTACAAGTCCGGTGGGCTGCACCAGGATGCCGATTGTTTGTCTCGGCACCCCTTCGACATTCCGGACTCCAGTGATGCAACTGCTGGAATATTCACGCTCTCCGCCTTCCACCACATCGGCGAGGAGCAAGCACGTGATACATACTTGCGCGACCTCATTAGCCGCCTACGTTCTGACCCGTCAGACCTCTCGCTTAGCTTGTTTCCTCGTTTTGGACGGCATCTTATACCGGCGAAAT
>NC_051157.2:170610389-170731244 GCF_013339745.2 Dermacentor silvarum
AATAATTCGCTTCTAATGCAATCAACCAATTCCTTATTTTTTCTCTGCTATCACTACTGTCCATAGGTAAGCTACTCCCAGCCACGTCTTTTTACCTTGCCATGTGCCACTAATTCATAAATGTTCGTTACATGTCTCGTTTACCCTTTGCCACTTCAGACCTCGCCTAAGTAGTACGCCTACGCCTGCGCCTTTTCTTCACCCGGTCATTCTGTTTCACCCTTCCCGCACAAAATTGTGAATAACAGGTGGCTGCTCCAAATCTCTTAGATGCGTTTCGGTCAAGGCGTACACGCTAATCGCTTCATCATTCAGCTGCGCTTGAATTTCCAACCATTTTCCTTGCTTGCGAACACCCTGCATGTTAATTTAGCAAATTTTACCTTCGCTATTCTTATCCTTTCTGCGTCTTTTCCTGACTCCTGGTCGTCTAATTCTGCCCTTTACTGGTGTTTCGCTACGTTCAATACTTAATCCTGCTTCCCGATTGCCTGGGGCCCGTCTAAAAAAGCTACAGCTCGCGCTGCGAATCGACGTCCGACCGGTGTTGCTACCCTTTCGCTAAAATGTATCCCGTCACGCATAAAAGCGTCTTCGCGGCCTACTCGGTGCACTTCTCGGTTGATGTCAATGACCGTAAAATTTATTGCTTTAGCTAGAGTCCAAATTTCTCTGTTTACTGCAAGGATTGCCCTTTCAATTTCATAGCCCTGCCTTTCAACCTCTGGCACCGTGCACACCGCGATTTGCACTTCCTTTGAAACATTCCGCAGGTCTGTGACCCCTTTGGCTATTTGCTTTGTGATCCCTGCTCCTCGTCCGTGCAGTACATCAATCACTCCGCCCATTATCACCACTAGGTGTCTCTCCTCCATTGTGTCCCACATGCGTTCCTTGGCCTTCGCTATCACCTCTCTAATCGGCTTTCCCGGAAGCGCGCTAACCTGGACTCGTTCGCCTGCACCTACCCTCTCTGTTATCGCCGGTTCTACTATACGCATGTTGGAATCCCCAACAAAGACTACTCGACGCTTTTCTTCCCCCTCACCGCCGAAAGCTGCCCCCGAGGTCACAATGCCCTCCCCTCCTGTCTTATCCTTGCCCTTGGCTTTCTCTACCGCGGCTGCGTCAGTGGTATCCCCCTCGTGACTATCACTGACAGTTCCGCCACTGCTTCCCGACGTGGCGGGTTCGGCTGTCTCTGCACTCGCATCGGAGCCAGCTCCATTCACGGTGCTCGCCTCGATGGGTTCACCATTGCTTTGCTGAATGGTGGCCCTCAGCTGCATCTCTACGTTAACTAGCTTTTCTTCTACCTCCTCCCTCTGTTTCTGCTCACTTTTAAGTTCCTTTTCAAGCTGTCCAACCCGCTTAGCTAGCTTATCTTTCTCTTGCTCGAGACGGTCTAGCCGCGACCCTAGCACACACATCCGACAGATAAAATCGGCACCGTTCGCTTCGCGTGCAGACTTAAACCGCGTTTCTTCCAACGCGTAAGAACGCTCGCACTCAGAACAACGCACGCGTGGGTTTCCCCGAGTACCAACCATTATCTCGTACAATCAAGGCGTGGATGTGACCAAAAAAAAACCAATTTGTTACCTACTTTTACCTAAGCTCGAAGACCAAGAAAGTGAAAAAGCATGAAAATAAGTTATAAAGATTGCTTGGCTAGGCTAACCCTCCTACAAAAAAACAAAACAAAGAGGAACTATAAATAAGAAAACTTATCTCTTTGACACGCTGCTCCTGCTGCGCTGAAACGGCAACTCAACTCGACACGCCCGCTCCCGTCGGCGTCACTCCAGAGAGTACAACTTCGTAGCAGAGCCGTCTGATGGCAGCTCTCTTGTGTTGTGCTTTCACCTAAATGTCTGAGACAAGAGTCTGGGCCTAGAAACATGGGAAAAATTTGTTGCTTTGGTGCTGAAATGAGTCCAGTTTGTGGCTGGAAGTCCCAAAGATGAAGTGCAAACCAATTTTTAGTGAAGATAGGGGAAGGATAAAATACAGTTATGACTCTGATGAAATTCAGAGGAAATGTTTGTATTAAATATAGAAATAGAACACCGTGAGCGTGCGCTGACAATCGCCTGTGAGCTTCTAAACCCTATTTTGTACTTAATTTCTCATCTGCATGTAGTTGCGTATGGGACAAAGGCGTATATTCTGCTATTATTGGCATCTGATCGCATGTACCTATGTACAGTTACCCAACTTATGAGCTTCAGAGAAACATTTATACAAGGCACCAGTACTGCAATACAACCGCACGGCTAACCGAATCGCATCGCTCGGTCAAGTTATTTTGTACCGCCAGGCATCCGCTCAGAATATCAGAGACGGCTTCGATATGCAAGCATGGTGTCGGGGAGCGCACTTATAGAAGCCGCCTGCAGAGGTCGCCACAGTTCAGTTCCTATTGTTGGGCTGCCACCAGAGTGTGGCGCCCCCTGTAACCTGTGTGTGTATATATATCCCACTATCACTGATATGCTCTCTATGTATGTTTCGTCTGATCATCATGACTGGGACACTGCGCTACCTCTTGTCACCTTTGCATATAACTCCTCACGCCATGATACCGCCGGCTACTCTCCCTTCTATCTTCTATACGGACGAGAACCAACGCTCCCTTTTGACACACTTATTTCGACCCCTGCCGCACTGCCTACTGAATACGCGCGCGACGCCATTGCTACAGCAGAAAAGGCACGTCACATTGCCCGTCTTCGCCTCTCGGCATCGCAGTCACGACAGAAGTTGTTGTACGACGCCCACCACCGGGACGCCCGCTTCAGTGCGGGTGATCTTGTCCTTGTCTGGTCCCCGTCTCGGCGCGTTGGCCTTTCCGAAAAACTACTTTGGAGATACTCTGGCCCCTATCGCGTCCTGCGACAATTGACAGATGTCACTTACGAAATAGCCCCGCTCGATCCTACCACGTCTTCTCCTATCTCAGACGTCGTGCACGTGACCCGCCTCAAACCATACATCGCGCCCACCTCCCTGTCTTAGGCGCCGGATCGGCGCTTTTCCTGCCGGAGGTTAATGTTACGAGACTGCGCGCAATGGGACAAAGATGACGTTGACAATTTGGGTGAAGACGACGACGATTGAAGAGATTGTCTTTCGGCCATCTTGGCAGTGCTACAGCCCGCTGTAGATATTTTTGTAAATATATTTTCAGTTATACCGTTTCCCGTGACAATATGTTTGGGCCCAATATAGGAGGGAGCCGCCTTTTTCGTCTGAGCAAGCGGTGTGTACGTGTCAGTCCGTCTCGGCGTGCCTGAGCCATCGCGGCACTAATTCCACGCCACACCGCCCTTACTCAAACATCATCATCAGCATCCGCCTATATTTATGTCCACTGCAGGACGAAGGCCTCTCCCTGCGATCTCCAATTACCCCTGTCTATTGGTGGCGTGGAGTAGAGGTAGAACACCCGACTTCAAATCTGAAGGTCGTAAGTTCGATCCTGCTCCATTCCACTACATTTTCAGGCATCGAGTGGTGCCTGACACCGGCAAAAAAATACATATTGCCGAGAGCTAGTGGGGCTATACTAGTTCAGGTGCAACCAAACTAGGCAGGCCCACTAAGCTTCATCAAAGCTTCATCAACGTCACTCCCTCACCAGAACAGGAATTGGCCTCCCTGGTGCAGTATTCGGCCACTACCTCCCTGATGACTGCGACAATACTCAAACATAGTAGCAATTTATTTTGTAGCAACTCACCGTGGTAGCTTAATGACTATATATGACGTAGCTAGCGGGTGCTGAGCACATGGTCGCAGGTTCAATCCTGCACACGGCGGCTGCATTTCGATAGGGACGAAATGCAAAAACTTTCGTGCACCTACATTTATCTGCACGTTAAATGAACCGACTTGGTCAAAATTATCCTGGAGTCCCACACTACGGCGTGTCTCATAATCAGATCATGGTTACGGCCCGTGAAACCCATGTTTATTGAAGTTTTTTTTAGTACTGCAATTCTTCCTTGAACAAGGGTTTTCATCTTCAAGCCTAAACGTTTTCTTCAGTTCGTCATTGATAGCAAGACTAATTACAGCGCTCAAAACCACAACAAGAGTACAAGAATTCATGATCGCCAGTCAGGCACTAGAGTGTGCGCAGGAGTACGTTTTTCTAGAAAAATTACTCAGCGGGATCTCTGATCATGAGAAGGAAATGTACGGAACAATAAATATAGGTAGGAGTGCATTTGGCAGGGATTAGCAAATTGTCAGTGGTATCTTACCACTGTCGTTGAAACGAAGAGCATACAATCATTGCATTCTACCGGTGCTAACATATGAGGCAGAAACTTGGAGGTTAACAAAGAAGCTCGAGAACAAGTTAAGGACCGCGCGAGGAGTAAGGGAAGGAAAAATATTAGTCGTAACGTTAAGAGACGGGAAGAGAGCGGTGTTGATCAGAGATCAAATGGGCATAGCGGGTATTGTAGTTGACTTTAAGAGAAACAAATCGAACTGGACAGGCCATGTAATGCGTAGGGCATATAAGCGGTGGACCAGTACAGTTACTGAATGTGTGCCAAGGGTAGGGAAGCGCAGTCGAGGACCGCAGAAATTTAGGTGGGGTGATGAAATTATGAGATTTTCAGGCACAAGTTTCAATAAACCAGCGCAAGACCAGAGTAATTCGAGATCGCTGAGAAAGGCCTTCGTTTCGCAGTGGACATAAAAATAGGCTGGTTATGATGGCAAAATGAGGACGAAACCAAAACCAGACGTCCCGTGGTGGTTCATCAAACAGTGACAGAACTACGCTGTTTCTGGTTTCTATGCAGTTGCTTTCTTCAAGTAATCAGGCATTGGTAGTCGCTGCGTTGGCTCAGTTCCAGCAATATATTGAGTTTGAAAGACAAAGCAGCACGCATGTCATATGCTTTGGCAACGTGTTTGTCGAGATCAAAAGTACTAGCTGACGCTTTAGAGATGCGGTCGCTTCGCTGCAACTGTGATTGCAGGTCTTTTTTGATAGAAGGAACTTTGTATTAGGTTCTTCTAACAAAATATATCTAAGATATATATCAAATATATCTAAAATATATCGTCAGTGTCCTTTTTATTATTATTAATTATTATCTATTTGCATGCGAAAATCTCCAAATTCTTAATACAGAGGGCCATTGCTGGCGAAGACTGACTCTTCAGCGAAACCTGGCACCCAAGCAAAAAGCTTGTGATTCTATCTCAGTAAATTTAACGTGGGAATAAAATCTTTATCCAGCAACTCCACTGAAGTTGTCTTAATATGCGTAAGCATTGTGCCACTCTCTCATCTCCACGCAGCGTGGTGTCATTATCAATCTTATGAAATTTGAGACAGCCAGCATAAACACTTATCAAGCTTTATCGGTCGTTATCCATCTTATCGGACTACATCCGACCCTTATCAACCCTTATCGGTTGTTATCAACCTACGAAAGTGGATGTCCAACAGGCTGTTGCAAAACCACCAATACAACTGCTAAGGGGGGTATGCAATGCTCACGCAGTCGGCGTTTGACCCAAAGCCACGTTTGTCCTATATAAGACCAACCATATGAGAGTGGCACCTGGCACACCCCATTTGTTTTTCACAGACTAAACTGCTGTCAGTGCTATTGTCACAGATCTTACGGGGTGCCCTGGCATATTGCTCCAAGTTTCTCCTTGGCTGTGAAACCTACTGTGACACTGGCTGATCCTGCAGCCTTCTTCGGTTTGTGTGAAACCTGGTGAAAGTCCATGAACATGCGACAAGACTGCAAGCTTGGACTTGTCATTTAATTTGCTGAGCTGGCGAATCCTTCGCGTAAACAGTGCAGGAATGTGTATGCAATGCTTCTGACGAACTGGTCGGGGTACGCGACTGTCTAGAGCCGCTGTAAATGGGCGTTGAACCTAGACAGAATTTGATGAACGCAAGAACGAAGCATGGCTTTGTTTAAGGCAGCACGCGTGCTGGCACGTTTCACTAGCTTGGAATGTCCCGATTAAAACGCCAAAAGGCCCGTCTGCGATCGCGGACCGCACTTACAGCATAGCTGATGCGTCTAAAGGAGCACAAGAAGCACGAAAAATGTTGGGAACTTTTGCAGGGAGGTCGTCATGTGTAGATAGAAAAGTAAAAAGGAAGTCGTCGACGTACCGAAACACTTTGATTGCGTCACCGATACGATATTTTGCCTCCAAGGTGCGGTCATATTTTTCCAGAAACGGGCCAAAATATTGCTACCCATGGTGCTAAGTGCGGGTGTAAACCAACTTTTGAATGTGCGCCCATCCTCGGGACTTATCGCGAGCAACGAGGAAGGCAAAATTTTCGAAGCTCATGAAACTACCCATCTGTTGGGTTCATCGATTGAGAGATCGCTTACTTAGCGTTGTACGTCGAATTTGCCAGTGCGATATTAGTTTGTAGATTGAATTTATCGAGCACCGAAGGAGTAAATAACTCTTTAATAGAGTCCTGAGGAGCCCCTCCCCACCCACTCTTGGTTTAGTGGTCGGCAGGGGTCGCGGGCCGCACCCACGTTGGGACGGGAAGCCCGTGAGCCTCCGCCCTTTCGTGAGCCCTCTGGACGGCCCGGAGCTGGGTCGGGTGGTCGTCGCTTCGCAGGGCGTCCTCCTAGTCTTCTTCTTTACTGAACATGGTGCCGCTTAACGTGGAGCATTACCAGACCATGTGCGCTAGTGAGCAGTATGATTCGCCACAATCCGGACATTGCGGCGACATTCACCAGAGGTACCTCTGGTGAATAAAGGCTCAGAATAAAGGCTCTCGAGGGGAACGACCCTGTCTGAAGCATTCTGAATATCGATGACTGTGGTCTATTGAGTTTAGCGTGGGGGAGCGGGAAGGCCCTCCTCGACAGCTGATAGTGCGTTGTTATTTCGTTGAAGGTGAGCAGCGGGTCTCGGTGCTCCCCTCCCTCCCCCCCATTTCGCTCGCCACGATCGTCGCGGTGCCTGAGTCCACGCGCGCAGTCGTGCGCGAGCTCGTTAGCGTTGGGAAAGTCGGGGTGCACGTCGACCCCCATGAGGGCCGGAAACCATTTGACGATGTGATGACCTGCGGCCCCCTCGTTGCCGAGGACGGCCGCCGCTTCCCGCAATATGGAGCCCGAGGCGAATGCTCTGGCCGCGGATCCCGAATCTATGTACACGTAAGGACGTTCGGGGTCCCTCATTGCAATGGCTATTACCACCTGTTCGGCCACTTCGGACGTTACCGCCTTGACCGATGCCGCCTTAATAATCGGGATCCCATCCCAGCGTATCGAGACGGCCGCGTACCGGTCGCTGCGCCCATACTGGGCCGCATCTACAAATACCGCCAGTTCCGGGCAGTTGGTGGTCCATTTCAGGAGCACCGAAACAAAATTTAGCTCTCGTTGTCGTATTCTCCCTCATAGCCACATCCCTACTGCTCCTTATTTCACAGTACAATATACTATATATATATATATATATATATATATTGTCACAGTACCATGAGTAGGACAAAGAAGACGACCGACGATCACCTACAAGACGAAAGCGATGGTGTAGTGGGGCTAACCCTAACGACCCGCCATACCGGTTGTACCGGCCATATATTTGCCCGTTTCATTTTTGGTGGAGGTGTTGGGTATTGCACAAGACGGAACTCCGCAGTGGGCTTGTCCTCGGCCGTTCTACCATGCTGACAGACGACCCGGCCGCTGGTTCAAGCACGGCGTCAGCACCCGGCGCACCCGGGCCGTCAGCATCCGCGACGCCGCAACCGTATGTCGTCTTGACGCATCCGCGCGACCCCGGCACCTTCTCTGGTAACGGCACCGACAAAGTCGACATCGAAGAATGGCTTGGCATATACGAACGCGTCACTGCACAGAACCGATGGGACCCGACAGTGATGCTGGCAAATCTTCTCTTCTACCTCCAGGGACCAGCACGCACCTGGTCTGACACACATGAGGAAGCGCTGACCAGCTGGGACGTATGCAAGCAAAAACTTAGCGATCTCTTCGGCAAGTTTGCTGGTCGCAAGTGCGCCGCTGCGAAAGACCTATCCTGTCGGGCTCAGACAGCTACCGAGTCGCACGTTGCGTACCATCCTTGATGTCCTAGCTCTTTGCTGTCACGTCGATTCCAGTATGCCCGAGGCTAACTATTAAGGCACATTCTGAAAGGCATCGCCGATGATGCGTTTTATTTGCTCGTTTTTATAGACTGCTCGACGGTAGACGAAATTATCCGTGAGTGCAGACGTTTCGAAGATGCAAAGAGCCAGCGCATCGCCGGTCAGTTCATGCGGCTTCCCAACACCGCCGCTACGTCGCCGTTCGAAGACACTCATTTGGCCCTTCAGTCGTCCACTACGGATAGCGTTGTCCGTATTGTGCGGCCCGAAATCGAGGCTGCGTCACCATCTTCTTTCACGCGCCCTTCTAAGGATACTCAATCGACGATCCCCCTCATCCAGGCGGTTGTCCGCGAAGAACTTGCAAACGCAGGAATTCAACCCGTGTGCTCCATAACACGCCCTCCGGTTAGCCCTGTCCCTCTTCATCGACCTCCGCTGATGTTTTGACGCGATCGAGATGCGGCCCAATGGCGAACACCTGACGAAAAGCCATATGCTTCCACTGTAGCGGCGTGGGGCACATTTCTTGCTACTGCCGTTGTCGTCAGCCCTCAGCTTCACGTTGCCATCGCCGCACGATCGTCGGTCCCGCTCGCCCCTGCCTCGCCGTCTTTTATCGCCGAACCCTTCTGTACGCTCATCCCCGGAAAACTGACGGATGAAGCTCCCGAAGGTGACGCTGCACTGGACTGTCGACCTGCAAATCATCTTACATTCCCGACAGATCAGAACCTAAACGCCGTGGAAGTTGATGCCCTACCTGTCACTGCCCTGATCAACACCGCCGCACACTTCTCGGTCGTGAGTGCTGATCTCCGGAAGCGGCTCAAGAAAGTGCTCACTCCTGCAGAGTCCCGCGTCGTACGAGTCACTGATGGGGGAACTCCTGCTATGCTGAGAATTTGTGCCGCTCGTGTCAGCGTCGCCGGTCGTCACACATCTGTATTGTTCCATGTACTTGACCAGTGCCCTCAGGACGTGATCCTAGGATTTTAGTTTTTATGTGCCCACTCACTTATAATTTACTGCTCGGTTGGTGTAGTCAAACTTGATTTCCCTGATGTTACCGACCTTACTGACACCGTATCGATCCAGCTCTGTTGCGCCGACTTTGTTCGTCTATCTCCGCAGGCACTGACCTGTATCACTGCTGTGCCAAACCCCTGTGTACCCGATGGTGACTATGTCGTCACTCCCTGTGTTAGTGTCTTACTTTCGGACGGCACGTCGTTTCCTCACACCGTAGTGACCATATCGGCTAACGAAACTTACCTTCTGCTGCTGAATTTCGGATTCTGCCCTCAGGTACTACCCAAAGCGATCTCTCTTGCCACACTGTCGCCGTCGCACGAGTACGACCTTTCTTCCCTCTCGCCTCATCCGTCTTCCTCCAACTCTTCCGCCGCCTGCAGTGCTCATTCTGCTACGTCGCCTCCAGCGAATGACAACATTACCAAGATGATAGCCCTGGACTTTACCCCCCCCCCCACAGACCGACGATCTTTGTCATCTGCTCACATCCTATTCCTACATTTTTGACCTTGCCGGTCGGCCTTGGGGAGAAACATCCCTTGTGCAGCATCGCATACATACCGGCGATGCACCGCCTATTCACAGCCGGCCCTATCGTGTGTCACACGCGGAGCGCCGAGTAATCCAACAGGAGGTTGATAAGATACTTACTCCAGGGCATTATTGAACCATCGTCGAGCCCGTGGGCTTCTCGTGTTGTCTTGGTAAAAAAGAAGGACAACACCTGGCGATTCTGTATAGAAAACTGCCATCTAAATAAGATAACAAAGAAGGATGTATATCCGCTGCCAGGCATAGACGACTCATTGGATTGCCTACGCGGTGCGACGTATTTTTCATCGATATGCCTGCGCTCCGGTTACTGGCAGATTGCCGTCGACGACATGGACTGTGATAAGACCGCATTTGTTACGCCAGATGGCCTTTATCAGTTTCGAGCCATGCCGTTCGGCTTGTGCAATGCTCCAGCCACCTTCGAGCAGATGATGGACACGCTCTTGCACAGCTTTAAGTGGTCTATATGCCTTTGTAATCTCGACGACGTCATCGTGTTCTCGGCGACCTTCGCGAGACACCTTGAATGTCTTTCGTCTATTCTTTCTGTCTTCCGTGCTGCTGGGCTACAATTAAATTCTTGGAAGTGCCACTTTGGTCGCCACCAAATTACCATCCTCGGTCATCTCGTCCACTCATCTTGCGTCCGCCCCGATCCCGCAAAAGTTCGTGCTGTTCTCGATTTTCTTGTGCCGACCTGTGCCAAAGACGTCCGCAGCTTTGTAAGCTTATGCTCTTATTTCCGTCGATTTGTCAGAAATTTTGCGTACAATGCTCGTCCTCTGACTGACCTTCTGGAAAAAGGCGCCGCCTTTTCGTGGGGTCCTGACCAAGCTGCTCCCTTCGAACGCCTTATCACCCTGCTCACTACTTCGCCAATTCTTGCTCACTTCGACCCATCTGCGCCAACAGAGGTCCGTACCGATGCTAGTGGCTATAGAATTGGCGCGGTTTTAGCTCATTCTCAACGTGGGTGTGACTCCATTACATAACGCAATTGTCTTGCACTCGTATGGGCAGTGAGCAAATTCCGGCCGTACTTATATGGTCGACCTTTCACTGTTACCACGGACCATAATGCTCTCTGTTGCCTCTGGATCCCACGGGTCGTCTAGGTCGCTGGGCATTACGTCTTCAAGAATTCATCTACACAGCGGTGTACAAGTCCGGTGGGCTGCACCAGGATGCCGATTGTTTGTCTCGGCACCCCTTCGACATTCCGGACTCCAGTGATGCAACTGCTGGAATATTCACGCTCTCCGCCTTCCACCACATCGGCGAGGAGCAAGCACGTGATACATACTTGCGCGACCTCATTAGCCGCCTACGTTCTGACCCGTCAGACCCCTCGCTTAGCTTGTTCCTCGTTTTGGACGGCATCTTATACCGGCGAAATATGCGCGCAGAAGGACACGAACTGCTGATAGTCGTTCCTTCTCATCTTCGGGCAACTGTACTTGCGCAACTCCATGATGTCCCCACTGCTGGCCACCTGGGTGTTTCCAGGACCTGCGACCATACCCGCTGACGATTTTTCCGGCCTGGACTTTATCGTACCGTGCGACGTTATGTAGCTCCTTGCGAACCACGCCACCGTCGTAAGAAGCCTGATTTGCTTCCAGGCTGGGACCCTCCAGCCTCACTACTACCGAATTGATATACCCACCGAATCATTTTATCGTGTTGGCCTCGACCTGTTGGGCCCCTTCCCTACCTCTAGAGCTGGAAATCAGTATATCGCAGTTGCAACGGATTATTCAACCCGCTACGCCGTCATACGAGCCATCCAGACCAGTTGTGCTACCGACGTCCCAGTACTTCCCGCTCCAAGACGCCATCTTACACCACGGAGCTCCTCGCCAGCTTCTCACAGACAGGGGCCGTTACATTTTATCTCGGGTTAACGAAGATCTACTTAGCTCTTGTGCTATGAAGCGCAAGTTCACGATTGCATACCACCCTCAAACGAACGGCCTCACCGAACGCCTGAACCGAACATTTACAGATATGCTCTGGATGTATGTCTCCTCAGATCATCGTGACTGGGACGCCGCGCTACCATTGGTGAGGTTCGCGTACAACTCGTCCCGTCAGGACACCGCTCTCTACTCCCCCTTCTATCTCCTCTTTGGTCATGACCCGACATTGCCTTTTGACACGCTCCTGCCAACTGCTATCGAGTCTCCGTCTAAGTACGCTCGCGACGCTATAGCTACAGCCGCCCAGGCACGCCAGATTGCCTACCGTCGCCTCTGTGAGTCGCAGGCCAGACAGAAGTCTCTTTATGACAACCGTCATCGTCATGTCGAGTTCTCTGCCGGCTACCTCGTCCTCCTTTGGACTCCTTAACGGCGTGTGGGCTTATCGCAAAAACTGTTCTCCCGGTACTCTGGCCCTTACCCCGTAGTCCGACAGCTCAGTGATGTCACTTATGAAATAGCTCCAGCCGATGCTCCCCTATCTTCCACGTCTTCTGATATCGTCCACGTGGGTCGTCTCAAGTCATACTAAGCGGCCGCCATCTAGAAGGCGCCGGGGGTTAGGTCACGGTGCCACGAGTAGGGCAAAGAAGACGATCACTTACAATACGAAAGTGATGGTGTAGTGGGGCTAACCCTAACGTCCCGCCACACTGGTTTTACCGGCCATTTCTCCTGCCCAGTAAAAACGGTCCCATTTCACCTTATATCTTAGCCCATTATAATATATATATATATATATATACGAGCAGATACACTGTATTACACTTGCTTTCATGCTTTCAATAAGACGGTCTCCAGTTCTAATATCATCTACTTTTCCATTCGCTTCAGGAATGCCTCATGCCTCTACAGGGCCGCTGACAAGCTGTGCACTTCAAGATGCAAGTGAGAAAGTCGGAACAAAGAACTACAGAAGTCGGGTACAGAGACGTGAAGAACACTTAGGGGGCAGCAGAATCTTCCGAGAGTGGAGAAAGAAGTCAAGCGCACAAAATAACCGAAAGGTTTCCATAATTGTTGAAATCGAGTCGCTTCACTATTTACGTAAACATCAAGAAAGCTTTGCTTGCGACCGTTCCCCACGTATGCGGGGGATATGCATTTATTTCGGTTCTGGTATCAAGAACGCCTATTTTGAGAGATTTTCATGACGCATCCTCTCGTATTACAAACGCAGAAGTTTGTAATAAAGCTGCTCTTTATCCACGCTATCTGAAATTAGGCTTTCATAAGCGATTCAACATTACGTTGTAGCTGTCCTTTAACTCGTTATTTAAAACCAGCACTACGGTACGCGAGTAGTTTAGCTATTGAAGATACGTGTCATTTCCTCCCGAGATCATTTGAGCGGTGCGCTTACTTTCAGGCTTAGTGTATTGCGAGTAGTTCTCTCGTAGGCTGAAGGAGCAGCCTCTGCAAGAGCAACGCCTGAAAATCTACGAGCACGTGTCGCTGTCCCATTAGTAGACGTAAGCATCGCCATTTTGTGGTGTACTCTGCATTCACATTGCTTTCTGTGCAGGATACACGTGCCCTGGGGAGAGCCAGACATCCTCCTTGGCTTGAACCCTATCACACACCAGGCGGGTATGCTGTACTCCATGATAGCTGTCCTTGACGGCGCAACGTGTGCTGTCGTGCCGACCAACCTGACCCCGCTGGAAATTATGGATGCTGTCGACAAATATAAGGTTGCAGTGTCTTAAAGCTTTTTTGTTGTCTAAAGCAAAGTTTCTATGACCTCACAATTCTTTAGCAAGCGCAATGACGAAGCTCGGATGTGGTTACTTAAGCAGCGGTGTTTTTCATCATTTAGTTTTTCGTAACGGAACGGCTCCCGAGCTGAAGTGTTCTCTCACGACAAATGACAGTGCAGTCAGCGACGAGATATGAGCACTCGAATAACGCGTTCGACTACGCTTTCCTCTAAATGCACTCCTTATTGAGTACTGCTTATTGACCAGTGTTTACTAACTGCACTGCTTAGGGAGTATTTTGACTGTAGACTTGAACAAAAAAAAAAACTCTTAACCTTGCTAGGAGTATTTTGACTGTAGACTTGAACAAAAAAAAACGCTTAACCTTGCACTCGGCCGCGCAACGCTTGAAACAAGGAAGCTGGGCGATCGTAGCCCAGCATTTTCAGGAAGGGCGCGCGAACTTTTCATCCCCCCCCCCCTTTATTACTCATGATGATAATTTCTTTTCGCGCGTCTCGGACTTACGGCTGTCACTGCGCGTTGCATAGCACAGCTTGCAACACCGACACCGCGTTGCAATGCCGACGACGTGTTCCAGCAGACCCGCTCCATGAGAGCGTCTCTCTGTCGCTCTCATAGCGCGCAAAACCTCTTCACCTCGCAGAGCACGAGTGTGCGAACGCGCCAGCTGTGGACGAAGACGACGACGCTCGAACGCAATCATATGGTTCGCATAAATGCCTGCTCTGCAAGCGTGGCTGTACAGCCTAGTGTTGTATGTAAGTTATGCACAATGCATGGAGGACAGGGACATGACGTTTTAAAGCGTGTTAAAAAAGGCAGGCGCAGCCAGGTACAAAATCCTTTTTCTTTAAGTTACTTACCTGGACTTTGCCAGTCCGGGCCTTCCTACAAGAAAACGGTTTTTATTTACCTTGGGGAGCAAACTGCCTTATATGTAAACAACTGGAAACAATCGATCACGTTTTTATCATTGTTGGGAATGGGTTTATTTTTGGGACGTTCTTCAAAGAACACTACGGAAAGAATTGCCCTTAAATTCTGTAGGTATTAGATTTTTAACTGTACAAAATGAGGACGGACTGCCTTTGGACCTCATTATGCTAATGGGCCTCCAGTGTTTATGGCGGGCTCGAATGGCAGTTTTTTTATTTTATTTTTTTTTTTGTGAGCCTGACCGAAGGCCTGCGCGACTACTTTTCCGGCAGGGTGTTTCCAAATTCATCGATGTAATTCAAGATCAGGAATGCCCCCCGGATTAGCTGACGAGGATTGACCCCCTCGCAACTTTAAAAGAATTTTAAACCTGACATGACAGTGCCAAACAAAATGTGGCTGACCGCACAACATGGATGCATGCAACTGTGAAAGTATGTGTATATGTATAATTATGTATTGCTTTCTTTGGCAAAAATTGTTGCAATTGGTGTCCATAAATTGAAAGTTCCGGCAATAAAGAACAAAAAAAGCTCTATTGACCCTTTTCGCGGAGAGCCCATGGGCGCTGCCATATTTGATCACGTGGTGACGCGTCCATTGCTTCCCTCAACTGCCTCCGTTGCCTCCTTGTTTACAATGGAAGTGTATGACGCCGGCGCGGCTTAGAAAACATCTGTTTTCGGAGATATCGTAGACGGTGACTAGGTGGACGACCCAAAGCATTCATGTCACAGCTTCAGAGAACGTGCAAAAACGTTTTCGGAGCTGATTAAGCTATGTCCAAACGGGCAAGCAGCGTATATGGTGCTTGTCCTAAAAGAAGCGGGGCTAAATATGTATTCCAAGCTATCCCAGCTTTCCGATCATGAATTCAGTCAGGATTAGTGTGTTTTGCTCTTTCTTCTTTATTCGGCAAATATTTTGAAGCAGCGGCTTGTCAGTTTCTGACTCAGTGAAATTCCTTGGTGCGGCCCCTATCTGAATATTTTCTGCCAATCGCTCGCGGGTGTGCTCAGTTTCGATAGATTTGTTCTCGCTGCACACAACGCTTGAAACGTAGCTGTATTGTACATTGTAATACCTTGTAGCAAATATATATTACAGTTAGTAAGTCGCTTACTCGTGTGGACCGTCACGAAACATTCAGCTTCGACCATTCGTGCGCCATATAGGTGTAGTCAGTCATTTATTGTGCGTATAGAGTGCGCATATATTCAAGTGTGCGTCCATTCACTTATTCTTGATACGTCGGCGATAGAGTGGGCGTAAGGTTTCCTGCCATTTGGGACAGATGTGTATAGATAACGTGCGCGAAACTTACTATGACAGGCGGCTTCCCTTTGTCATTGTTTAACGAGTGGTACTCACTCTTGTCGACGTTCTGGGGATGAAGCCCTTTCTTTGAAGGCTAGCGATACAACGCTGGCGGATGAGCAAATTTCTGTATCCTCGAGGAAAGCCGTGCATCACGACGTGCCGGTAACACGTTCGGACAGTTGCAGCAGCTGCCCGCGAACTTGGCCACACAGATGCATTCTATTCCTTAACATGCCAGTCACTATTTTTCCAGCCAACTACTGCACACGTCTTCAATCCACATGATTCAATCTAGCATGATTGGAGCACAGTGTGTTAGCGAAAACTCAGTTGCATTTCCAACACCTGATCGCACAGAAGCAAGGTAGAAGCAGTAATGGTTTCGTATTCGTGCGCGGTCGCTGAGGAGAGGCATGGCGCGCCGCCGTGAGCGCCATCTCGTTTCTCTAAAACAAACTGCTCCGCGAAAAGGGTCAATAGCCTAGTGGTTACGACGCTCGCCTTGGGACCAGGGGTACGCGGGCTCGAATCCAGCCCTGTCAAAAAAGTTTACTTCTTTTGTTTCTTGATACGAACCACAAATTACGAGCTGTCTTAAACAGCTTCGCTGTTAAAAATGAACGATTTTCTCTGAACACACGTTTCCAGATTTATTATCAAAATACATGTCATATATCGCATGAAAATACACAAATGCGGAAACGAGGTATTAATGTCGCGATAGCGCGAGCGATACCTCCCATTAGACCCTTTATCAGCGAATAATATTGTGGTGAATAATATTAACGACAGAAAAAAAATTCTACAAACTGTAGGTTTAATCTGGAAATAAGCTTACACGACCATGTGAAACATGGAAAACAGCGTGAAACACATGAAATTGTCGTGAGTTTAACGATTAGGAAACTCAAACTAAAACTCCGACGCGGAAAGTTTAGTTCGACAGTTTGCTTACGGCGCGGGTTTGAACCTCGTGCAGGTGACGGCAGCGCAGATGTTCCCAGGCCGACTCCAAGCTCTGGTGCGCGAGATGCGGCGCACTGGCCGAACGTTGCCCAGTATGCGAGGCATCGCCGCCGGTGGCAGCGTGCTTTCGACACAAGCGGCCGAACAGGCTCGTAAAGCATTCGGTGGCCTTGAGCTCCTGGTGCACGTGTACGGCATGACCGAGTCGTGCTGCTGTGTCACTTCTCAACCCAAGAACAAGGAGTTGAGCGTCACCGCTGACGTCGGCTTCCCTGATACGAATGTTGCAGTAAAGGTGAGCCGCATTGGAAACCACCGTTTATAGATCTTTTTCAGTTCGCAAGCTGCCCCCGAGCCACTCACGAGAAAGCGGCCCGCTTGCCCCTTTCCATTTCCACTCATAATGTGTTGCTGGTGTCGCTGTCAGATTGGATAGAGTACGGTGGCACCGTAGATAGGGTGTACTCGGTCAGTGGCCCAAGCGACGGCCCCCGCGCATCCCCTCTGACACTGCGCGCGCAGGCAGGTTGCACTCCGGCCGTCCTATTCTCACGGAGAGAGTGTAAGTTCAGTGGTGGACGAGGCTGGCTCCTTCTTCGCACCTCGGCGCTCGCAACCCAGGGCTTTCCATACGTCGGGGAGGCTTTCGGGCGCTCAGGTACCCCTGCTGCGGGTTTTATGAGGCGAGAAAAAGTAATTAGCGCTTCCGTAATATTCTTTCCTGATTTGTAAATGACGGCTGAAGGTCTAGGAACGGCAATTGCGTGCTGGTGCGTTTTTATTCTCAAACACGTCTCATTTTCTGCCCACATACTCCCACTACTGTCACGTAGGTATGTAGAAGTGGAAAATCTGTGCAAGAGTTCGTCTTGTGCCGAAAGCGCAATGTACTTCGAATTTGTGGGTTAAATGTATAATTAACATTTTGTGCGCTGGTTTCAAAGCTTTCCACGAGTCGCCTACTGGCGTCAGTACTTGCTTTTGTCTGTGCGTTTCGCCGTCGTGATGAGGCATGAAGCCAGGCGTAACCTGCGGCTATCGCTTCTGTGCTTGATCTAGGTGCTCGTTAGAGACCCCAAGGTGCCTAAAGTATAATCCAGAGCCTGCCCACCCACCTATTTTCTTATGGCGTTCCTGATAATTATATCCTGTTTTTCGCACGTACATCATTTTGTTTTGCCTCAATTGCCACAGCAACGCTTCATCGTGCGAAGTCCTCAATTAGCTGTGATGGCGGCCACATTGCAATTTTATTATTAAGCTTTGAACCTTGTTTACTGACAGTAAATGTTGGTGCGCGTGTTCACATGTGAATCAGCTCACAATTAAGCGAAAGCATTCGAACTTATTATAGGAGAGTAAAGAAGAATTTTATGCCTGTCTTTGTGTCTAGCGTTGGCATTGTTCGCAAACGAACAAATGTAACTTGCCGGCTTAGGTGTGCCAGTACTAAGCCAAATAATCAAGGTGAAATATCACTGGAATACGCAACACACAAAGTTTCTGCTAAAGGTCAGCGAACTTTAAGACAGCGTTCTGTGCGGAATAAACACAATCCGCGTGTTCTGCGTAATTTTGCACGCCATTGCCTGCGGGGTGCCGCAGTCTCAAGGCTGAACTGAACAAGAAATTTCATGCCAAGTGTAACATGATCAGTTACGCGAGTATTTACTTGTTTATATGTACTTATCGCTCAAATAGGCATTACCGTAACTAAAACAGTAATGATTAAAATGATAATTGCGCCAGATGAAATAATTCTAGTCACTTTTCCGCATGTCTGCTTACGGCAGCGTTATTTTATTCTTTAAATTTTATTTTAATTGTAAATACCTTACATGTGCCTTAAGAAAGTCATTCCATAAGAGCAGAACATGATTACATCAACGTAAAACAATCGTAATCTTACAAGTAAAAAAAGTGTCAACGTAACAAAAGTATTATTTGCACAGCGCATTAAGAACATAACATTAATACGGTCAGTACAAAAACTTACAAATGAAATGAGAACTAGAAAATTACACACCTGAAAATTCTAATAAATAATATATGAACATCATTGCAATAGAGAATAGGCGCGCAAATGGGCAAATGGCTTATCAATGGCGAAATCACCTCAACGCATAGTGAACGAAAAGTCTGAGTTTCACCCGCAAGGTGAAGCATCGATTGAGATAGCAAGTTGGTGGACAGCTATACAAAGTAAGGATAGCAGTTTTATAGGCCGTATAATCTTGTACAAATAAGCATACTAAAGAAATAAACAAGATTGGTGTCACGCGCGCACAAACATGAACACATCTCACTCTATGACCGCGGAAACTCGCTGTCAGAACGCTGGAGTGAGGAGCGAGGGGCAGCGAGCGAATTGACCTTTGCGCTGCGTCTCGCATCAACGCGAACTAAGCTCCGAAAGCACAGCGCATGGCGGACTGTCCCCCCCCCCCCCCCCCGACGCAGATCGCTTTCAATATACAGCGGTCCGGGCGGGCCGTTCGGAGTAGAACACGCCCCCTTACTCCCTACCCTCCGACCAGAAAGTTGCGCGCGACGGAAGACGGCGCACTTCCTTTCCACTTTCCTCCTCTGCGTGCGCCTGATTGAACAGCGATAATCGGCTCCCCTCGCGTGCTTTCACTCGCACATAGACCATACGGTGCTCGGCGACGATTCTATCATCCTTGGGCATTATACGGAACTTCACGGCGAAGGCGACGGTGACGTCGACAGCAGAAATTCGCCAGGAGTGTTCATATAATTGCTCTCGCAATAAAAGAGATAGAAAAAGAAGGCAGGCGACAGATAAAAAATGCCACCTACAAAAATCTACAAGTTCACAAACAATGAATGGTGTGTGAATCTATGCATGATTTGTTTAGAAAAATAAATTGATAAGCATACCATAAGTACGGACTAATGATACTACAAGCTTAATCGAAAAGGGTTACGCAATGCCTCTATGACTGCTGGTATCTCTACTACTATTACTACTATTTTTGTATACATCTCTCTAATCTTTTACTGTGAAAGCAATTATATGAACACTCCAGACTCCTTTTTATCGTCGCCGTCTCCGTGACGTTCCGTATAAAGTCCAAGGGCAATAACACCGTCGACGCGCGCCGTATGCTGTATTCACCAGTGAAAGCACGCGAGGGGAGCCGACGATCGCGGCTCCAGCTGGCGTGGGCGAGGGAAGACAGCTGAGAGCAAAAGCACTCTTCTTCCGTTGGGCGAAAGCATGTGGGAGGATAGGAGGGAGGGCGGGGGCGACGTTGTGCTTCCGGAACAACTGCGTATTTCGCAGCCGGGCGGCAAGGGTAACTGACGATCGCGGCTCGATCTTGCGCGCTAAAGGGAGGAAAGCGGTGAGGCGGCGCGAGAACGAGGGGGGTGGCGTCTACTCCGCCAGCAACTGCGTATTTGGCGCGGCCGCGTATACACGGCCGCGCTTGCTCATGCCATCGTTTTGACAGCAAGTGCCCGCGGTCATCGAGTGTGATGTCCTCATGTTTGCTTGTGCGCGCTGACATCATGCTTCGTAATTCAGTTAGTAAGCGAATATTCCAAAGGTTATACGACCGATAAAACTACTATAAAGATCCCGAGACCAGTAAAGATGCGGAGACCACTCAGCACATCCTAATGGAAGGCGAAGGGAGTCACCCAGCGAGAACCGTAGAAAACGTACAACTTCCGGGAGCATTAGGATTTAAAGTGGGAAGAAACATTAACCAATGAGCCGTAGAGATAAGCAAGAGACGCTTACAGTATTGTCGGAAAAAAAGAAGGGAAGAGATTGATATCACCTGATCTTCTAAAATCATAAGTAACGGCGCAAGGTAGATTTTGGGAAAAAAAGAAAATTATTAATGAGAGGTATACGAAAAGGCTAGATAATTAACATATATACTATACCTGTATAAAATAAAGCATTATGGGTGACTATTTTTTACCGCCCCGTTTCAAAGCGGATGCCATGAAATCCTCATCATCGTGTACGTTTCAGCAGACGCCGCAAGGTGGCGATACGCTCCGGAGCGATGTACAACGCCGCTAAGCGCAAACTTCTCATACAAAGGCAAACACACGATTGTAGATGAGAAACTAAGCTTTATATTATTTTGGAGTCCGGCTGCCCAATCGCAGCCCGCGTACTAGCGCCGCACCCGCGTGGCCGCCAGGGGAGAAGCTACGTCACGTTTTTTGAGTGGAGGCCACAAGGCGGAGCTACACGTTGGAGCGATGCAATATTCTGCCGGCGCCGCAAGGGGGCGCGACGCTCCGGAGCGATGTGCGCTTACGCACAGACAAAGAACTTACACACGATTTAGGAGATGACTATATTTTTTTTATTCAAGACGGATACGCCAATCACAGCGCACGTACTAGCGCTAACGTGTTCAGGTATCCGCCAGGGTGAGCTACGTCACGTAATGAAGAAGCGAACATACGGCCCTGCGAAAAGCGCGGTGTGGTGCACAAGTTTTTTACGATCCTGAAGTTTAAAAGCGCCGCCATCCCGACGTTTTCATACGACGCCACAAGGTTACGCAACGCGTCTGAAATTGTTGATCTCCTTCGGTCTGTTGCTAGACGTGATCTCCTGAAACCTAGCCTATAACAGATTCGCTGTAAAACGTCATTCTCTCCTAAACCGTGTGTAGGTTTTTTGTCTGCGCGTTAGCGCACATCGCTCCGGAGCGTCACGCCCCTTGCGGCGCCGGCTGAAAGTTGCGTGATGATGATGATGATGATGATGATGATTTAATGGCATCCCTTTTAAAACGGGGCGGCGACAAATCGTCACCTAGCCTGCTTGATTTATTCAGGTATACTATGCACGTTCTTTATCTAGCATTTTTGTATACCTCTCCTTATTTTTCTTTTTCAAAAATTTACCTTGTACCGCTACCTATGATTTTAAGAGATCAGGTCATATCCATCTTTTCCCTGATTTTTTTCCCATTAGTACTCTAATCGTCTGTTGCTTATCTCTACGGCTGATCTGTTGATGTTTCCTTCCACTTTAAACCCAAGCGCTTCTGGGAGTTGCACGTTACCTACGGTTCTCGCTGGGTGGATCCCATCGCATTCCATTAGGATGTGCTGAGTGGTCTCTGGATCTTTACTGCAGCATACACGTGAGCGATGTAACGAAAAATCTTAGGAGTAACGTTAAGAGACAGGAAGATACCGGTGTGGATGTGAGAACAAACGCGGATAGCCGATATTCTAGTTTACATTAAGCGCAAGAAATGGAGCTGGGCAGGCCAAGTAATGCGTAGGATGGATAACCGGTGGACCATTAGGGTTACAGAATGAATACCAAGAGAAGGAAAGCGCAGTCGAGGTCGGCAGAAAACCAGATGGCATAATGAAGTTAGGAAATTCGCAGGCGCAAGTTGGAATACGCTAGCGCAAGACAGGGGTAAATGGAGATCGCAAGGAGAGGCCTTCGTCCTGCAGTGGACATAAATATAGGCTGATGATGATGATGACACATGCCTCATCTAGTTCCGAATATTTGCTCCGGTATGTTTTGGTCCTTAGGAACCGGCTCGAGCCTCAAATTACAAGGCACGGACCTTTGAGTTATCGTACAGATTTTCCGTACTAATTTCTTTCTTCTCATTCTTGTAAATCTCCATTGTCCTTTTTGTTTCCATTCTTTGCATCCAATTCACGGTCTCTATTTCGCTCACTTTCTTTCTGATGACTCCTAGTTGTCTATTTACAATTTCGATTACCCTGTACTTGGTTACCAACTTCCTTGACCTTTTCCTCCATTCTGTGTACATCGCTCCGGAGCGTAGCGCCACCTTGCGGCGTCGGCTGAAACGTATATATCGCTCCAAAGCGTAGCGCCTTCTTGTGGCGAACACTGAAATCTCCGGTGTTTCGCGGACAAAAGGGAAGGGGCGCAGCGGCCCTAGAAGCAGACCACCGACGATAAGCGGACCACGGACGCCTAGCGTAAGCGTACTGTGCGCGAGGACCGCGAGGCGGAAATAAATGTGAACCGTCCGTGCGGCCCGATCTTACAAACTTCGAACGTTTCACCGGAGCAACGGTCAATCACCACATACAAAGTTTCGCTGTTCATCCACCTTCACAGAATAGAATGACTCTGAACTTTTTTTTTAATTCGGCATTCTTGACACGACCCTTGGCAATCATAACAGCAACATACATCAACAAATATCTGAAATATAAGGGTCGCTACTCGTACAATCTAAGAAACAGCTCTTGCTACCTTGGAACAAACAGTTCGAACAAACAGCTGAGTTATTTCTTGCTCATCCAAGAAATAACTCAGCTATCTCCCGTAGCTGTCATCGTTACCAAACAAGACGGATATAGCAGAGCCTTCGGCTTTTAAAGCTGGTCTCCAGGGAGCTGTCGCAGGGAGTCACCGTGTGCGCAGCAGCAGTAATCTTGATGCGTGGCAGATAAGGTGCGTGATGGTCACTCATTGTAGCGGTCATGCCCTTCCAGCGCAGCAGGGTACAAGTGGTTATATCTGGATGATACCAAGAAACAACCTTTAAACCCAGCTGTCTGCAGCAACTGTGGTTTTTACCAACTGCAGCGACCGTATGATTTTGCTAATGGGCCATACAAGTACGTTTTTCATTGCAGTCACCAGGAGGGAACATCCTTGCAATGTTATTGGCCTTACTTACCTTCGTTCAATCGTTTCCGCATCATGTTTTACCAAAAGAAACAGAAAGTAATTAGCCCCACGGTGAGTAGGACAGCCGCACATTGGACCTGACCGTAACAAACACGAGGACCGTAGGTCGGGTACATAATCTTAAGGTGTTTGGTCCAGACCATTGCACGCTTTATAATAACCTGCCATAATTGGCAGCTGGTAGTTCTTCTCGAAACCTTATATTTGTATCATACTTGTCGATGTGACATAGCTTTGCAGTACAGACACTGTTTTGCGTTATTACCACTTATGAATAAATAAGAACTTCACATTTACTTTTACTGCTAACATCAATTTGCTCGGTCGGTTTTCAGGTAGTTGATGTGCTGACGCGTGAGAAACTCGGTCCCCGCCAAACAGGCGAGGTCTGCTATAGGGCAGATTCCATGATGAGAGGATACTACAAACGACCCAAGGAAACCGCCGATCTCATCGACGAGGATGGTTGGTGCAAGTCAGGTAGGATTTGGCGCTGCCATTTGTGCGATTTTATCGCTAACTTCAACGTTTTTTATCTTCGTTTAGTGACAAATTTTGAATTTGGTGAGCAGCGAATTTTTTGGCTATAATAAACGTCAAATTGACGATTATCAGCCACTGTCATAAATTCAGCAAACCAACAAGTATCGCAATTTCCACACTGTAGTCGGCGGGCTGTACAAGTTTTAAGGTTGACATTTCACGGGGGGCCGGCTATGTATGGGCGCGAACTATACTTGAACTTATGAAGGCGAAAGCCATAGGTGTCTACGTTGGTGGTGCCCTTGGCGTGCCCTTGGCGATGACCTTGGCGAATCTGCGCCGTGACTGAAAAATGGCCGACGCTGCAAAAAAATGCTGGGATTGACGTCAGATTTCTCAGGGATATTCCTGTAAGCAAAGTAAATTAGTGGCGTTAAAAAAAGTGTACATTTCGGTCTGGGTGAGACTAGAATCCGGGCCTCCGGGGGGCGAGACAAGCACGCTTGCCTGAAGCCACGGCTGCGGCACAGTTCGGGCTTACTAAAGGAGTGCCTAGTGCGTGCGTGATTGCAGAGTCACGTCGCAGCCATATCGCTGACAAAAGGTGTTCCCTAGTACATGCACTAGCATACTGCACTTTAGGTACTACGTTATGTGTTCATATTTGGCATTCAGAAGGTGTACTTCGACACGTGTACTTCACATTGCGGCTCATTATGCCTTCCATTAAGTGTAGCCCCGATTGTATAACCTACTGCATTACCAATATGCCTTAAAAAGAAGTCTAAAACCGATTGTATGACTTTATGTATCGCCAAATGTGCAGAAGGTTTTCGCCTTCTTATGTTACAAGAGAGTAACATCTGCCGAATATTTTTTTGTAGTTTGGAGGCGTTCCGAAAACAAAACGCGGCCAAACTGCACCTGCAAATTTTTCACGCGCTATATTACAGGTAGACAAGCCCCAAAAGATCGGCTAAAATAATTGCTTATAAAAACAAAAATTATACTGTGTCCGCTGTAAAAAAATGATAAGTCTATACAATACAGTTAGGGACACAAAATAATTTCCGCAAACAATTTAAGATTCAGAAGTCAAGGGAAATACTGCACTGAGGCAAAACATAATAGTACGCCGCAGTGTCCCAGGCCACGAAGTGTCTTTAGCTTCTGCAGATCGTCGGCCTCGAGCAACTCAGGTCTTCCTGAAAGGGTTAGGACTAGTTTGTTACTGAAGTGTGTTGTGCTAGTGAGACATCAAGAACCAAGGACGCACAAGAGCAAAAGCGCTTGTCCACTTGTCGTGTGCGCCCTTTTTGTCGTTCGGTCCGCAGCACATTTCACTTAAGCAGGCCCCGCTCCTCGCCGATAAATCTGGAAACGATGCGGCCAAGATAATTTGTATGGGTGCGCAAAAGTGCACACATCATAGTGGTACTATTCTAAACAAGAGTTTGGGGAGGATTTAGCGCCTACCTAAACGTACAGATGTGTCACTTGGGGCAAATTATGCATATACAACGCACATGTTCACATGCGTGGAGTATATGCTTTTTTACAATATTTGTGCACAAGTTTATGGATATAATTGCCTACATGCCCATGAAAGGACTGCTCCAGTTGCCTAAGTAAAGCCGTAGTTTCTCACCGATGAGGTGTTGTGCAGATGTTTATTTTACACCGTGCCACTGAAGAACACTGGCGTTCTCATTTCACAACATTACACGCCATAGTACTGAAGATATTCAAAGCGACGCGACGCCTTTTGGGAAAAGACGCTGGAAATATAGAAAGCAGACGTCCGTGAAACACATGCCCAGCGGCTCATGCCCCGTTCTACATGCCCAGTAACCCAAATTGTCTATATTATATATATTGAAAGGGGGATTTATTGAAACTCGTCCAAGGGATCGCAAGTGGCTTTTTAGGCACAGTCCTAGCTGTTGGCATCCGCAGCTCGAGATCGGGTCTCGCGCCGAAGCGATGGCAGTGCCCACGGCGCCTGCATGCATATTCCCCACTACAATTGCCCCCGCTGCAAAGGTGAGCCATCCTGGCGACCTAAGGTGATGACACGACGAGGGGGTCGTGGTACGGCTTCAGGCGGCTTATGTGAACCGTCTCGCGGCCACGGCGGCGCTTGTCCGAAGATGGTGTCACCGGTTCGACCACGTAGTTGACAGGCGATGTACATTCGACGATCCGGTACGGACCCTGATATTTTGGAGCAAGCTTGGGGCTAAGGCTTGGAGATTGGAATGGCAGCCGAAGCCAGACGTGAGAATCCGCGGCGAAGGACTGTGTTGGCTGATCGTGGTCGCGGCGATCTTTTTGGATGCCTTGGGTATCCGACGTGAATGAGCGAGCCAGTTGACGGCACTCTTCAGCATGTCGAGCAACTTCGGAAAGCGGGGTGAATTCAGAAGCGTCCGGGTGATACGGAAGTACGGTGTCAAGGGTAGATGATGGTTCACGTCCGTAAAGAAGAAAAAATGGTGAGAAGCCTGTGGTAGCCTGAGTCGCGGTATTGTACGCGTAAGTCACAAAAGGGAGGACGTCATCCCAATTGGAATGATCCAACGCAACGTACATTGTGAGCATGTCACCAAGAGTGCGGTTGAACCGTTCCGTTAGACCGTTAGTCTGTGGGTGATATGCCGTAGTGGTGCGGTGAATAGTGCGACACGCAGCTAGTAGCTCATTAATAACTTCCGACAAGAAGACGCGGCCTCGGTCGCTGAGCAGCTCTCGCGGTGCGCCGTGCCGTAAGATGAAATGCCGTAAGAGGAACGCTGCGACATCGCGAGCAGCAGCCGAAGCAAGTGCAGCAGTTTCGGCGTATCTTGTTAGATGGTCTACTGCGACAATTATCCAACGATTTCCGTTAGCAGTGCATGGAAGGGGCCCATAAAGGTCGATCCCGACTCGGTCAAAAGGACATGCAGGACACGGTAAAGGTTGCAGTGGGCCTGTCGTATGAGGAGTTGTCTTGCGTCGCTGACAGGCTGCACATGACCGAATGTATTTGCGCACATAAGAATACATGCCTCGCCAGTAGTACCGCTGGCGGAGCCGCTCGTACGTTTTCAGGACGCCAGCATGTGCTTGTTGTGGGTCGGCGTGGAAATACGTGCATATGTCGGAACGCAAATGGCGAGGGATGACGAGCAGCCATTTACGACCGTCCGGCTGATAGTTCCGGCGGTACAAGATGGTGTTCCGCAGCACAAAATGGGTGGCTTGGCGACGAAGGGCTCGAGGGCTTGTATCCGTTGAAGAAGTAGTTAGAATGTCAATGAGAGACGCAATCCACGGATCCTTTCTCTGTTCAGAAGGCATGTCAGAAACAGTAAGCGCAGCAACCGGGCAGTCCCTGGATGCGGGTGGCGTGTCGTCGGATCGCATGGGTGACCGGGAGAGGGCATCCGGGTCAGAATGTTGACGCCCGGAGCGATAGATGACGTGAATGTCAAATTCCTCGAGTCGAAGAGCCCAACGTCCAAGACGCCCCGACGGGTCTTTCAGTGACGCAAGCCAGCACAGCGCGTGGTGGTCTGTCACAACGTCAAAGGGATGGCCATACAAGTAAGGGCGAAATTTGCTTAAAGCCCAAACTATAGCCAAACACTCTTTTTCTGTGACAGAATAATTGGTTTCTGCCTTGTGAGGGCACGACTAGCGTAGGCAACCGCATATTCCGGGAAGCCAGGCTTGCGTTGCGCAAGGACGGCTCCAAGACCAACGCCGCTGGCGTCCGTGTGAACTTCGGTCGAAGCACTCGGGTCGTAGTGACGGAGAATGGGCGGTGAGGTAAGTAGACGACGCAGATTGACGAAGGCTTGTTCACATGCCGGAGTCCAATCACGAAGGTCACCAGGCCCAGCCAGGAGCTTCGTCAGAGGTGCGACGATGCAGGCAAAATTGCGCACAAAGCGACGAAAATAAGAGCAGAGACCGACAAAACTTCTGAGCTCTTTCACTGTAGTCGGCCGCGGAAATTCTGCGACAGCACGAAGCTTGTCAGGGTCGGGACGGACGCCGTCTTTGGAAACGACGTGACCAAGTATGGTCAACTGGCGGGCTGCGAAGCGGCACTTTTTCAAGTTAAGTTGAAGGCCGGCGGTGGCAAGGCAAGTCAGAACTTCGCGTAGACGAGTGAGGTGAGTGGTGAAATCAGGGGAGAAAACTACTACGTCGTCTAAGTAACACAAACACGTCTTCCATTTGAGGTCTCGCAAAAGATTGTCCATCATTCTTTCGAATGTCGCGGGTGCATTGCATAGACCGAATGGCATCACCGTAAATTCATACAGGCCGTCAGGCGTAATGAAAGCTGTCTTGGAGTGGTCGGACTCATCCATCGGGACTTGCCAATAACCCGATCGCGAGTCCAAAGAAGAAAAGAATTCGGCACCATGTAGACAATCCAGGGCGTGATCTATACGCGGTAGAGGGTAGACATCTTTCCGTGTAATCTTATTAAGGCGACGATAGTCCACACAGAAACGAAGCGAGCCATCTCTTTTCTTAACTAGTACCACGGGAGACGACCAAGGACTGCATGAAGGTCGGATAACACCACTTTCAAGCATGTCCGCAACTTGCTCAGTAATGACACGACGCTCGGTGGATGACACGCGGTACGGTCGCTGGCATAATGGTGCGTGTCGCCCCGTATTAATGTGGTGAGAAACGGTACTTGTGCGGCCTAATGACGCTTGGTTCAAGTCAAAAGAGGCGTGAAAGTCAATTAAAAGGGTAAGTAGGCGCTCACGTTGTGTCGGGTCGAGGTCATCGGCAATAGAGCGACAAAACACATCTGGTGAGATCCGGTCAGATGGCACATGGGGCGTCAGTGCTGTTACGTTAGTTGTAGCCTGGTCGTCGGCAGCAGGGAAAGAAACAATAACGTCAGCGTCCACAGTCTGGATTGTGCCAATAGTCTCGGCACAGCGCAAAGCCAAAGTGTGCGAATTTGGGTTAGAAACCAGTATTTCCGCAGCACCATGGTGAACCGTGAGGAGGGCGAAAGGCAACGATATAGGGTGGTGGCGACTGAAGACGGCAGCGGGTGTGAACAAGACCGTCGCGTCGGCAAGCGATGTGCATGAAAGAGGGACAAATACAGCACTGTGTGGAGGAAGGTCAGTATCTGAAGCTACACAGATCCTGCAAACATCAGGATATTGCAAGTCGGGAGTTGGCAAATCACACAGAACGGAGAACTGAACTTCAGCACATGCACAGTCAATGACAGCATGATGGCGCGACAGGAAATCCCAGCCGAGAATCACATCGTGAGAGCAACAGGTTAGCACAAAGAATTCAATAGAGTACAAAATGTCTCGAATCAGCACCCTGGCAGTGCACATAGCGACGGGCTGAACTTCTTGAGCGGTGGCTGTTCGAAGCGATAGTACCGAAGGCGTCATGGTCACTTTCCGTAATAAACAACAAAGCTTTTCACTAATCACGGATATGGCGGCACCTGTATCGACGAGCGCAAAAGATTTGATGCGATCCACTGACACTTCAATAACGTTAGCGGGGGAGAAGCGAGGACTTCGATTTTCCGACGACGACGCAGTTCGTGCCTCAGGAACTGCGGAAATCAGTTTTCCGCCTCAGTACAGGCACTGGGCCGACGACGCATAGGTGAGAGGGAGCGGCGGCGAGGGGAAGGCGAGCGACGAACACCAAAGGGCTGGTACTCCGGAGTTGGTACGTCATCAGCAACGTAGACTTCCGGTGGCGGCTGTTGTGGCATACGAAATGGTCAGAATCCGTAGTTCGAGGCTCGCGTGGTGCCCATGAAGGCCGGGAAACGCCGGCGGCAGAAGCGCGCTACATGTCCCGGGGTGCCGCAGGCGTAGCATATGGGGCGGTTATCAGCAGTGCGCCAAGGATTTGTATCCTGCTGTTGTGCACCGAAGAAGTGAGCCGCCGGCTGCCGAGGCAAAGGCGCAGGAGAGAACAGCGGCGGGCGAGGTGCCCGTGCAGCCGCCTCAGCATACGTCAGAGGTGCGGCTACGGGAGCCGGCTGACACGGAGATGGAAGAGCTTCGGTCACTTGCTCTTGAATCATCTGCCGGATCGCTGGAGCCAAAGAGTGAGAAGGCTTCTCCGTGGTCGGCAAAATGGAGAGCTGTCGCGCAACCTCCTCCCGCACAAATTCTTTTATCTGAGTCAGCAAAGTTGTCTGGTTGTCACCAATAACCAATGCTGCTAGCGAATCTTCCGTTTGTGGTGGGCGTCGAGCTGGGATGCGTTGTTTCCGTAGCTCGTCAAAACTTTCGCACAAGTTGATGACGTCAGCCACGGTACGCGGATCCTTCGCTAACAACATTTGAAAGGCGTCCTCATCAATGCCTTTCATAATGTGTTTTATCTTGTCCTGTTCTGCCATTGACGAATTCACCCGCCTACACAGGTCAATGACATCTTCGATATAGCTGGTGAACGTTTCGCCGTGATGTTGTGCGCGCCCACGTAGGCGTTGTTCAGCGCGAAGCTTGCGCACAGCGGGGCGCCCGAACACTTCTGCAAAACTGGTCTTGAATGCAGTCCATGTAGTGAAATCGTGTTCGTGGTTTCGGAACCAGAGGTTCGCGACGCCGGTAAGGTAAAACAACACGTTGTGCAACTTGGTGGCGCCGTCCCACTTATTGTGCCGGCTTACCAGCTCGTACGATGACAACCAATCCTCCACGTCATGATCATCGGTGCCGCTAAAGACGGCAGGATCACGCTGGCGCAACACACCAGAAACGATGACCGCTGGAGGCTGAGGTGTATCTTCCTGGGCGGTGCCGTCAGGCATGGTCGTAGCAGTGGGTAGCGTCCGGCTTCGGAGTTCCAGTTTTCAAGGTTACCCAGCACTTCCACCAAATGAAAGGGGGATTTATTGAAACTCGTCCGAGGGATCGCAAGTGGCTTTTTAGGCACAGTCCTAGCTGTTGGCATCCGCAGCTCGAGCTCGGGTCTCGCGCCGAAGCGATGGCAGTGCCCACGGCGCCTACATGCATATTCTCCACTAATATATATTGCCACGAGGTCTCGAGCTGCGGCGAGCGCGAGCCAGTATTCAGGCAAGGAGAGAAGAAGAGGTTTTTCGTTTTTGGGGTCAGCCATCTTTCTGGCTAGTACTCGTCTCTGCCGGTGCAGTACTTCTTGCTCTGAAGGCCTTCTGTTGCACGTGACAAACTGGTGGAGGTGCTGGGTAGTCCCAGCAAATGTCCTACACGCCTCCTGGTCGCCCTGTGCCTACAGTGACAACACCTGTTCACCGGGCCAGCCGAAGAGTCCGAGGATTGCCCCCTGAGCTTGGACCTCTTCCCGAGACTACGTCAGCTACGCACCAAAGCGGTATGGAAGGCACTACTACTGCTGCTCACTATACGCTACAGAAAGTGCCAAAAGTCTTCCATGGTTCCATCCTTGAGGACGTCGAAGACTGGTTGGCTCAGTTCGAACGCGTCGCTGATTTCAATGGGTGGACTGATGCGAACAAGCTGAAGAATGTATACTTTAGCCTGGAGGATGGCGCTCGCACCTGGTACGAGAACCGCGAAGCCTTCTCGTCTTGGAGCGACTTTTGTCGTCATCTGCGGGCAAGTTACGCCAATGCTGATCGCTGCGAACGCGCAGAGCGGGCCATTCAGTCGCGCATCCAAACGCCCAACGAAAGTGTGATGATGCACGTTGAGGACATGACGCGCCTCTTTCGTCGAGCTGACCCGGACATGGCAGAAGATAGGAAGCTCCGGCGCTTAATGCGAGGGGTTAAAGAGCAGCTTTTCGCTTGCCTTGTTCGGAGTCCCCCGACGACTGTGGCCGAGTTCTTAACGGAAGCCACGACAATGGAAGAAGTGCTTCAGTAGCGGTCAGCAGTGTACGACCGGCAAATCAGCGTCGCGTCATCGATGGATCAGATCGGAGCTGCCGGAGGTAGCATCAACATCGACTCCCTCTGCGACCTCATTCGATCAGTGGTACGCGACGAGCTGCAAAGAATACACTGCCCGCCTCAACCTACTGCGGGATCCATATCCAGCCTCATCAGGAACGAGGTGCAGCATGCTCTGCAAGTCCCGCTTGCCAGGGAGGTCACACCACCTGTGCCGACGGAGCTTCGGCACGCATCATACGCGGAAGCTGCGAGCCGGTATATTCCTGCTTCTCCGCGCTTCGTCCTCCCCACGCCTCACGATACACTTGCATCAGTGCAACCCATCCAGCACTTGGAGAACCGCCAACCACTTCAAAGAAAATCGGACGTCTGGCGCACACCGGACAGGCGACCGCTGTGCTATCACTGTGGCGAAGCCGGACATGTATACCGTGAATGCCCGTATCGCCGCCTTGGACTTCAGGGTTTTGCCGTCGACTCACCAAGGCCAAGATTCGGCGAAAGACCAAGAGCCATTGAGGAATACCTGTCTCAAAAGCGCATGCCACTGCCCTTGCGACGGCAGTCACGGTCACCGTCGCCGAGACGATTTTCCCCAAATTCCAGGAGCTCCCCAGTGGCGGCGCAGGGGCGTTCGCCAAGCCCTAGACGGGAAAACTAAAGACAGCGACCTTCGGGGGCGAGGCCGCTGATAATCGACGCGAGCAAGGCCTCCCAGCGACGCGACCAGGTACCGGCAGTGATTCGACGACAACAACTGAACTCGGAAGCCGACTGTCTTTGGATATACCTGTGGTGCTCGACGGTCACCATGAAGTCAGTGCGTTATTGGACACAGGGGCTGATTACTCGATCGTGAGCCGAAAACTAGCGACACACCTGAAGAAAGTAGTTACGCCTTGGTACGGAACACAAATTTGTACTGTCGGCGGACATGTAGTCACCCCACTTGGTATATGCACACTCCGAGTTGGCATTCGTGGACGTACGTTTCTCTCCAGTTGCCTTGTACTTCGCGAATGTTCCCGAGACATCATCCTGGGAATCGACTTTCTACGGGAATATGGCGCTATTATCGACCTGCGGGAGCGCACCGTGACCTTCTCGACAAAGAGAGCAGCAGACAAAACCGACGACAGCCATCTCAGCACGTTTCGCGTTTATGCCGACAACGTCGCGTTACCCCCCCCCCCCCCGTTCGAGTGTCCTCGTTGATGTCGTGTGTGACAAGTTACGTGATGGTGAGGCAGTCGCTGAAGGCAACCTGTCGCTCTTGCTCACACTAGGTCTCTGCGCCGCTCGCAGCCTCGTCACGCTTCGTGACGGACGTTCTACGCTGCTTGTGACGAATTTTAGTAATGAGCACCGTCACCTTTTTCGTCGCACTGCCATCGCTCTCGCCTACCCCATAACAGAGACTGCTGAATGTTTTACGTCTGCATCACTGGACAATGCTCTCCAATCGACACCGGGGGCTGCGACAGCATCACTAGGCAAAGTAGACATTAATTCGACTCTACCGGAGGAACAACAAATAGCACTGCATGAATTGCTGCTTCAATTCCAAGAATGTTTCGCCTCGTCCTCTAAGGTGCGTCAGACGCCCATCACGAAACACCGAATCATTACATATACCGACGTCTCGCCCATAAAACAACAGCCTTACCGAGTTTCGGCCACAGAACGGGACGCGATACATACGCAAGTCGAAGAGATGCTTCAGGACGATGTTATACAGCCTTCCAAAAGTCCCTGGTCATTGCCGGTCGTCCTCGTGAAGAAGGACGGAACACTACGTTTCTGCGTTGACTACAGGCGGCTAAACAGCGTGACTAAAAAAGACGTCTATCCACTGCCCCGCATCGATGATTCACTCGACAGACTGCGACGCGCCAAGTATTTTTCATCTATAGACTTGAAAAGCGGATACTGGCAGATTGAAGTTGATGAACGAGATCGCGAGAAAACGGCCTTTGTTACACCGGATGGCCTGTATGAATTCAAAGTGCTCCCTTTCGGCTTGTGTTCTGCACCTGCGACATTCCAGAGAATGATGGACACTGTTCTCACTGGTTTGAAGTGGCATACTTGCCTCGTTTATCTTGATGACGTCGTCGTATTTTCGGCGACCTTTGAGGAACACCTGAATCGTCTGAAGACTGTGCTGGACGCCCTCCGCGCCGCTAACCTCACGCTGAAGCCAGAGAAATGCCACTTCGGTTATAAAGAACTTAAGTTTCTCGGCCATGTTGTGAGCGCGGATGGCGTTCGGCCTGACCCTGACAAGACCACCGCCGTAGCCTCGTTTCCTGTTCCCCGTGACAAGAAAGCAGTCCGTCGCTTTCTGGGGCTCTGCGCATACTATCGCCGCTTCATCGCCAATTTTTCTAGGATTGCCGAACCTCTGACTCGCCTCACACGAGAAGATGTACCATTTGTCTGGAATGAAGAGCAGGACGCGGCTTTCACCGAGCTGCGGGAGCGTTTGCAGACACCACCAGTTCTTGCTAACTTTGACGAGGACGCTGATACTGAAGTCCATACCGACGCCAGCAACGTGGGTCTTGGCGCCATCCTGGTCCAACACCAAGAGGGCACAGAGCGCGTGATAGCTTACGCCAGCCGTACTTTTTCACGCGCAGAAGCAAACTATTCCACCTCAGAAAAAGAGTGCCTTGCAGTGGTATGGGCGACCATGAAGTTTCGGCCTTACCTCTACGGTCGCCCCTTCAAAGTAGTGACCGACCACCATTCATTGTGCTGGTTGACCAATATACGAGACCCCGCTGGGCGACTCGCACGATGGAGCCTTCGTCTGCAAGAATTCGATCTGACCATCGTATACAGATCAGGCCGCAAGCACGAAGATGCGGATTCGTTGTCGCGTGCACCCACCGATGTTTGTGATCCGGCCGCTGAGGATGACAGTGGATTCCTTGGGGCCCTCACCGCAACGGACTTGATTGCACGACAGCGCGAGGATGCAGAAATCCGCGCAATCATCGAAAACCTCGAAGGACGCAACTCTCCCATACCTCGACGCCTTTCTCGCAGTCTCTCGTCCTTCTGCCTTTGAAGAGGTGTCCTGTATAAGAAAAACTCGAACAGCAACGGCAAACCCTACCTTCTCGTCATACCTGCTGACATGCGCGACGACATTCTTCTTGCCTGCCATGACGAGCCCACATCTGGTCACTTAGGCTCCTCCCGAACTCTCGCCAGAGTTCAACAGGCGTACTACTGGCCCAAACTTTCTACATCTGTAAAGCGCTACGTCAAGAGTTGTCGGGAATGTCAACGCCGCAAATCCCCACCACTGAAGCCCGCGGGGCTGCTGCAACCGATCGCACCACCCAGGGCACCATTCGATCAAATAGGAATGGATTTACTCGGGCCTTTTCCATTATCATCAGCCGGCAACAAGTTGATCGTAGTCGCCACAGATTACTTAACCAGATACGCCGAGACAAGGGCTCTACCACGCGCTACGGCTGCCGATGTTGCCCAGTTCTTTATAGACTAGATCGTTCTTCGACATGGAGCCCCGTCTTATGAGATCACTGACAGAGGCACAGCTTTCACGGCCCAGCTGATTCACGACGTATTCAAGCTAAGCTACACGAGCCATCGCAAGACCACTGCATATCGTCCGCAGACCAACGCGTTGACGGAACGATTGAACAAAACCATCGCCGACATGTTACCCATGTACGCCGATGTACAACACAAGACGTGGGATCAGGTTCTACCGTACGTAACATTTGCGTACAACTCTGCCATCCAGGAGACAACGCGATTCACGCCGTTTCGTCTTGTCTATGGACGTCAGGTTCAGACCATGCTGGATGCGATGCTTCCACACGATTACGACGCGCTGCTCACCCCTGACGCTGAGCAATTTACGCAGTACGCCGAAGAAGCTCGCCAATTGGCACGCCTACACATCACGCAACAGAAGAGTGTAGATGCACGTCGCTACAATCTTCGCCATCGCCAAGAGGAATACCACCCGGGCGATCAAGTTTGGGTGTGGACGCCGGTGCGCCGCCAGGGGTTGTCAGAGAAACTGCTCAGTCGCTACTTTGGACCCTACAAAGTGCTGCGTCGCGTTAGTGACGTGAACTACGAGGTTCTCCCGGATAGTGCCATGTCACCCCAGCGTCGAAGGCACCACTCGGAGATTGTGCACGTTGTACGACTCAAACCTTATTTCGCGCGATAGTGCGACAGCGTCTCAACTTTATGACGTACTTTATTTTTCTCTCCCTCACCCCCACTTGTGCTTACTTTATGTTCGTTCCCTTTTTTTTCTTTCCCTCTACCTACGTCGACTAGCGCTAGCATCGGGACGATGCCCGTTTTTTTTTCACAGGGGGAAAATGCCACGAGGTCTCGAGCTGCGGCGAGCGCGAGCCAGTATTCAGGCAAGGAGAGAAGAAGAAGAGGTTTTTCGTTTTTGGGGTCAGCCATCTTTCTGGCTAGTACTCGTCTCTGCCGGTGCAGTACTTCTTGCTCTGAAGGCCTTCTGTTGCACGTGACAATATATATATATATATATATATATATATATATATATATATATATATATATCCATAAATATATCCGAAAAGGAAATCAGGAATGTAAAATCGGAGGCTGAGACAAAAAATATTTTGTTTTAGTAATTTCTCGCACGTTATTTTCTTTTCCATTATTCTTTTCGCGATTGGACAACAACGCGCCGCCATTATCGAAGGGTTTAGCTGCTCGCCACAACAGACAAGGAAAAATTGGCCGCGTATCTGCTTGCTTCGCTGCAAATTGCGTCGAAAGACCATAGTCTTCTGCCGCCCCTGTTACGTAACACGCTCTCTTCTCCACCCTTCCACCCCTCACGCTCTTTCCCTTGCCTCTCACTCGTCCCATGATGGATGCAATGGAGGTTTTGCTGAATTCAATTCAAATTTCCCGCGTTCGCCCTGCTCTCGCGCCTTCTGTGGGACCTTTAATTTTATTACTGCTAGCTTAAAGCCGGCTACAGAATCGCGGCTTCAGTCGGCTTGTTTTTAACGCATAGCGTCTCTTCGAGACCATTTGTAACGCGTTGATTTTTTTTTCATTTGCAGCGTTTCATTTTTCATTTATTTCTGTATATCTCTTTCTGTTTATCTGTGTTTGTTTCTTTCTTCCCCTCTCTCTCTTTCTTTAAATGACTCTCTCGCTCTCATTTTTTTTCTCTCGCCCATAGCAAGTTCTGCTACCAATGTTGGTTGTCATATGGTTGTCACAAATGCACGCTCTGCAAGCGTGGGTGTATAGCCTAGTGGTTATGACGCTTTCCTTTGGACCGTGGGTACCCGGTTTCGAATCCCACCTCGCCAAGAAAGTTTATTTAATTTGTTACTCTCGCTCTCTGTCTGTCTCTCTTTCTCTCTCTGCACCTCGTCTACTTGTGCTTGGGTTTGGCCGGGCCCGGGCGGTTGAATCGAGTGACAAAGTTTTTGCGTTTAGGTAGCCCAAGAAAGACCATCGTCTTTAAAAAGGAAAATAAAACATGACAGTCAAATAAAATCAACGCGAGAGCCATACACTCCGCATGCGACGTGGGGCTGGACGCGTCCATGGAGTTACGTGGAGTTACGACGTGCTTTGAAGATTGCAACGTCAGGAAGAGCTCCCGTTCTGACCGCCTTTATTTTACAGTCTCGCTTCACTGCTATTTCTGCATCAAAAGCATCCGCAGGCAGTCGCGCAGAACGTGCATCCTTACGGTTTATGTGGAGCATCGCTTATATACACACGTCGTCATTCCAAATTTTATTTAAAAAATTAAAATGTTTCGTGGTGCTTCTCGTCGTCGTGAGCTGATGCGAATTCGTGTGCGTGTGTGTGTGTCTATCACTATGCCTGTAGTCTGCCACTCCATAGCCACTATATCCATACCCACCACATCGACGCCCGGCTCAGCGCGGACACCCTATCAACGCAAATCAACGTGGGGCAGAGCTCCCGGTCTCAACGGCCGCATTTCGATGGGGGCGAAATGGCAAAACACCCGCGTACTTAGATTTAGGTGCACGTTAAAGAACCCCAGGTGGTCCAAATTTCCGGAGTCCCCCAGTGCGGCGTGCCTCATAATCAGATCGTGGTTTTGGCACGTAAAACCCCATAATAAAATAAATTAGTCTGCCACTCCTTGCTTGTCATTTGTAGCCACGGCGCCGCCTTCTTCTACCTTGGACGTTTCTCTGTCTTGATGCCGCCCGCAGTAATGGACAGGGGGTAGGAAGCCTCTTGTTGTGGGGGGCAGAGTGGTAATCATCTCTGTGAGGGATCAATCGACAGGTTCGGTGTTAGCTAGCATGTAGTTTGTACAAGGCGTCACTTATCAATTTCGGTTAACCGGCTTTTGTGTTGCGCTATCGTCATCAGCATACTTGAAAATTACTGCCGTTTGAACGTGTACTCCTTACTCAATGTTGTTCAGGAACTAGTGCATCTCTTCGTTGCGTCGTTAGCATCTGTAAGTTAACTTCTTCTTCAAGTGAGGAGGGAAGATGTTGGTAAAAAACCTGTTGGTAAAGTTACTCTTCTTCAAAATTATCAAATCTGTTCAAGGTGATAATCGGCGTTGATGACGCAGGAGGCAGGTTGGAGGTAACAAAACTTGGAGGTGTATTGCAGCGAAAATATTTACTCAGTCAAATGCAGAGATTGCAAAACAAAACCGATGAAAACTACACAAGTAAACAGCGCCTTACTCTTCTACTTTTTCCCCTAAGTTAGAGCCTAGGATAACTGTCTCTACATACGACCAACTGAGTCTCACTCTTCGACCACCAAGTGGGTACGGCCCAGACTATCGTTGCATCGTACGCTGTCTTACTTATCTATCAGTTTAGTGATTACAGTCTAGACGGAAAGGAATTGGTTCCAGACAGCCTTTGAATCCACTTCAGTAAACAATAAAAAATGGGAGGTGGCAATTGCTGGGTCGCCTCAACATTTCCCTAACCAATGTGGTTACCACTGAACTTAATCCACCAGCTGCTGGGTTGTGGATAATCTCGTTAGCAGAGTTGTTAGACATTAGGCAAGCGTTTGGCACTCTTTCCCCTCATGGCTCTTTCTCTTCTATTCCCACGCTCTTAGCGATTCCTCGCGGCCTGGCTGCCTTTAATTTGTGTCGTCACGTTTCTGCCTAATTGTCCGCAGGCCCGTTCTCATAGAAACCAGGTGAGACACGCGCACCGGCAGTTAACAAGCACTCGCTCAAATAAGCGTTTTTATCAAATCCTACGTTGTCACTACGCTGGCTATGAGCTTTTAACGACGGGAGTGTTCCCCCTTTGGAGGATTCTTTTCCCCGTTTCCGTGCAGGTCACAGACCGGGTAAACGTGCCTACCATTGTGGGTCCTTTACCGCAGGCATTTAGACCTGCCAAAAGGACGTTCGAAAGTATCGCCCCCTCCCCCCCCCCACCTTTGGTGACAGTGTCAACGCTCCCACATTCATGGCCAGGGATCAGTATGTAATCACCCCTGCATTCGAGCGATTCACGCATAGCCAATCACCGTGCAGAGCGAGAGCCGAAAAATTGCATGTGTATACTTAGTACGTCACGCCGCCTATTCTGCACGTTTCAGAGATGAGCGGCTTAAGACTGTCCTTTATTCCTGACCAGTAATAATTGTAGCGGCTTCATATCACAATCACAGTGGCTGTTCTGTCCGCTGGTGCTATTGCTACCGGCACCCCATAGGTTAGCAGTAGTGTATTGAAATATTCTGATCGTAAAATTGGTCTACTTGAATGATTAACAGAAAACACATACAGTTGACTTCCGTAGGCTGATTGCAATGAACGTGCAGGCGACGCAGGTTACTATGACGAAGACGGCCGGTTCTACATCGTCGATCGTCTTAAGCAGATGATCAAGTGCTTGGACAACCCCGTGGTTCCTGCCGAACTGGAAGAACATCTCCTCCGCGAATACGCCTCTGACATCGCCGAGGTTTCGATTGTGGGACTCCCGCATTGCCACTACGGAGAAGCCCCCGCAGCCGCTGTGGTGCTCACAGACGAGGGTCGAAGGAAGGACTCGGAGGAGCTTGCCGAAAATATTAAAGCAACAGTAGCAAGTAAGTGCTGCCTCAAGGATAAACAGCGTTCTTCTTGAGCCACCAAAGTTCGCCATAGTCACGATGCGTATGCGTAGGTTATTGTGGTGATGTTATTCCGGTGGACATGAATGTGAACAAACTAGTGCTGTTAAGCGAGCTCTTTTCAACACTTCCGTGCCAGTCCACAGTCGGTATGTTCCGGTGAGTCTGCTATATTCATTCATTTGTAATTAAATCACTTTCGTTGAGCACAAAACAAAGCGATCGCCAGTGAAATTCAGTACCCTGATGAAGACATAAAAAGAAGCAACTAACAGTGGCTTCAATGCACTTATGTCTTACAAGCCGTGGCGGTAGAGTGGCTTGGGCAATCTGCCACTGAGCGCAAGGTCACGGGCTTGGTTCCAGGCTGGTGCAGCCTGTTTCCGAGGGTTCCGAATGCAAGAACACTGGTGTACTGCACTTTACTTGCACCTCAGGGGATCTCAGATGTTCAAAATTATTCACATCGACTATGATGGAAACCTTTCAGCGGAGTACACTATTTTGGGTCGTCATTCTACATCAGTTATTTGTTTTTTATTGCGTAATTGCTTGTTATTAGGTACTTTCAGGTGTTGATGTCCCATATTGCATGAATACCAGTACATACCACACAGGCGGTACTAATAACGCCTTGGAATCATCTGAATAGGAAAGTACACTTTGAGCGCACAGTGCGTCTTTCTTTGCATGGAGCCTGAAACTCGAGATGCAGAATACTTTTTTTTACTAGTTCACATTACGCCGACAGGCACGCTCACAGAGCTAGTTATCGCGCAATAAGGCACCGTTGGTTGTAGGAAATTTGTTGCGGTAGCAATGTTTGATGGCGCGATTACGATTATTATGCTTTCTATGTCCGTGACAAGACATATTGGATTTACAGCGACCACCATCTTCTTTGGTCATCCCGATCCATCCCACGCTTACACTGTCGTTACTGCATCTTGCGGTAATGTAACACACCGCTGGTTTTCATTTCTGCATGTCACAATAGTGTATACTTCCGCTTCCAGTTAATCTACCCTACAAAAGCTTCACATTTTTACTCTTTGTACGTATTGGTGTATTCCTGGCTCTTACGCTTATAATTTTCTTCACCGTTGCTCTTTGTCAAATTTTATTATCGTCAAAGTTCCGAACCCATGGTTTAGTACTACTAAGAAGGCACTGATGATATAGTTCTCAATTGAGGGGTATCAATAAGCTGCCTTTAGGCACTGCGAGCGCTTCCTAGTGCCGTCATTCCGCAGATTTTACCCAGTTTAGCTCACGGTGGACTTTTACTAGATCAATAATTGGTTCGTGCATTTTTATCAGATATCTAATGACTACTACTATATGAGTGCGTTGTTCACCAGAATATAAATGCTGGCAATGTGTCGTTAGCAGACGAGTATGTAGATCACAATTTATATCGCTGCAAGTTATCGTAGGAGAGCCCTCAGATATAACTTAGTGGCTGGAATGTGCCTCCCTTAGCCAGAAAGGCGCTTTCAATTATTTATATGTTGTCATGTTGTGAGCTGCGCAATCACATGATTGCAGAATACCACAGCTCGGTTAGCCAGCATGGCCATTGAAATTGACCGCATAAGAATACGTCGTGACGCCCCTTCTCAGCTTCGAGCGTCTGCGTTCTAAGGAAACGAAGTTTCAAGCATTTATTCATGTCTCCTTGCAGGTAGCCATGCCTTGCACAAGCAGCTCTACGGTGGCGTCTTCTTCATGGATTCGCTACCGAAGACGGACACCGGAAAAGTCAGCAGACCAAATTTGGTCCGCTGTCTCGTGCGAGCCTAGGAACATATGTTATATTGCGATCTACATAATCTGACCTATGCAAAATATGTGCTCAATATTACCATAGGTTGTGCGAGTTTGCAATAAAATATAGAATTCAACTAGCCATTTAGAGCGTGATTGAAAGCTCTTCCAGGGAAAGCCTACCCTCTCTATTTGCGTTATGGCCAAGATTAGAAAACATGTGAGTCTTTGGTATGACGAGCTTATACAGGCTAGTATAGCAGAAGTCTGCGTTATAGATAGGTGACCTCGTTGAGGCTGTGTGTACGGCCAAACTGCGACCTACCAGTGGGCGCTGGCGAATGAATGCCAATGAGTTTCAGCGAGTCCTAGTGAATCGGAGTTTGTGTAGGTCTGCCTCCTACTAAACCTGAATCACGTGGCATTTCATTTATTTATGAGTTCGGGTCTAGGTGATAGCGTGAGTCTGTATGACCCAGAGTAAATATAGCAAATTGACTCGGTTAACACAAGCAGCCTGTTTTCAGACATGGGAATAAACTATTTATATCTAAGAAATCAAATTAGCCAGATCACGTGTGCCAGGTAATACCAGAAATTGTATAGGCCAGCTTTTTTTCTGTGTGTGCGAAATATTAACCTAAAGAAACGTACTGTCGTCTATAGCTGGCTTGTAACGAGCGTGCTGCCTAAGACCAGTGTGTTCAGGTTTTCGGTGGAAAAATTATCCCGCACTTGCACTAATGCGCTGTCGTTCCTACATTGTCCCAATGATATTCACACATCCCATGCCCTGTAAACGTTTGACGCCGACTCCAAGCCGGCCCCACTTTATTTAAGTCAAATAATATAGACGTCAGTTGAGAGTCAGGTCCTGTGACGTCCGCTTTGCTGTGTTCCACCTATTGCCTTGCGTACGCCAATGCACTTCGTTGCAAATCTAAAGGACTGCTTTCGCGAAAGTGTTAGCTTTTCTTATGCGATGACATCCCTGCCACACGCTCGAATATAGCGATTGTAACACAGGCCCTAAAGTGAAATAAAAGCGAATTAGCCAATGTTTTATCACCTACTTTAAAAGTACGATTTTTTGCTAAAGTAATTACCGCCTCTTCCACAAGTACGCCTAAACAGGCGGAACAACTCTGAATCCCACCGGCAATATCTTAGAACGTCTGTCTAAGCTAAAAAATCGCCAGCACACATCTCATGATAAATGTCGATGCTATTGCGATTAGCATTGAAGAAATTCAGCGACTCGCCGTATTTCCACCACAGAAAGTCGTCATGTATGTGGCGCGTATGCAGCCGGGTTCCTATGTTACTCTTCTCACTAAATGCGCTGCGTCATAAAGCGGCGTCGCGGCAACACCCACGTGTGGCTCCTGTATTACTGTACATTCAGGCAATACATTGCCAGAATATATATATATATATATATATATATATATATATATATATATATAGGCTAGTTCGATACGGCCAAGCACCGGATAACCAACAGACCCATCTTGTCATCAAGGAGGTTCATTGAATCGCCGCACATACCCAGTGGCACACCCATACCCAGTAACCCAGTAACCTACCCAGTAACATACCCAGTAACCTCGTCACGTCTCCATTGTCCGGCGTATCTCACGGCAGTAAACGGCAGTATCTCCCGTATAATGCAATAGATGGCGCTGTCTCATAGAAGTACATACAAACTGCAGTTCAGGGACAATATTCTAGATGGCGCTGTACACAATCTCTGTCGTCATCACCATTTCTCGTCTCATTTCCTAGATGGCGTTGGTCCAATAGAATTGTGGACCAACGCCAAAAATAAAAATAATGAGAGGTATACAAAAATGCTAGATAAAGAACATGTATAATATACCTGATTAAATCAAGCAGGCTAGGTGACTATTTGTCGCCGCCCCGTTTCAAAGGGGATGCCAATAAATCATCATCATCATGTGTGCAATGTGGCGCTTGTGTGAATCGACACTAGATGGCGCTGGAAGTGCCGCTGCTCTCCGATTGGCTGCTGCGCGGGCTGCGCGGGGATGCGCGGGGAGCGAGCGCCTCCTCATTTCTTGGATCGTCGCCGTACGTGTCGGATCGTTGGTGGAGCATGGACGATGCGCAGCGGCGGGCGCGGATGGCCGCTGCGGCTCGTGCTCGTCGGCAGGATCCCGCGGTGCGAGCTCGAGAAGCTGCCGCCAATCGAGCGCGGCGCCTGGCAGATGCCGAGACGGTGCGCGCCAATGACGCCGCGGCGAAACGTGCACTGCGATCAGCGGACCGCGGAATGCCGAAAGTTGGAATGCTGCACGATTGACGCACGGCGGCGGTCAGTACGGGATCAAAGGGCAAGCTGTGAACGTGCCCATATGCGTTCCCGATACGGTTCGGTGCCTGCCTCGGTTGCCTCGGTGAATGTACTAGATATTCTAGTCTTTGTGTTATCTGCTTGAGGCGGAGATCGATGGCGCTGAGGTTGTCGGACGACAGCATGCTGACGAACCCCTAGCTGTACATTTCTCTGACCACAAGTGCGTAATATATAAAGGTAACTTGAAACCTCAATAAAAGTTTTCTTCACCGTACCTCACGTGTTTGCATGATGATTTTATCCGGCGAACTTCTCGGAGGATTAACGGTATCACCCATAACCTCCGGAGCTTCGCCCAGCTCACCATCATTCACCTCGTGGATATGCTGTGATTTTTTTTCTCTCCCTCTCACTGAGCAATGGCATATACCCAGTTGTTTATGCAAACAGACCTATGTTGCTATCATGGGGCCTTGGACGGAGAGGAGTGTAGAGACGGGATGCCAGCCCAAGCGAACGCAAGATTTGTTATGACTGCGTTAGAAGGTGCGCGGAGCACCAGTGAGCCCTAGCGTGGCAGCGCGACCCTGCGCATCTCTGCTACTTCGATGATGGCACTGCTTTGACCAAGGACCAGCCGCTACAGTGGACTCCACCCCCAGAGAGGAGGCAGTACCGACGAGCGATGAAGCCCATGAGACAGGTCGCGGTGCAAGAAGTGTATGGCGCTGTGGCGTGCGCCTCTTGTACGGGTAGTCCGTCGAGTTGACGGGGTCATAGCTGGGGCACGGCAGTTGTGCTGACGGGTCGTCAATATCGGCTGACTTGAGGTGTTCAAGCCCAATGGTGTCCGCTCGTCCATCAATGGAAATGACAAATGTGTTGATGCGGCGTTCGAGCACGGAGTAAGGGCCCTGGTAGTGTGGTTGAAGTGGTTCACGGTGGGCAGACTGTCGCATAAAACCTGTGCCCCAAGGTTTCCTCCAGAGCAACTGCTCTGGTGAGAACTGGTCGGATGGATTGGAACATTGTACGCAAACGCGTAACATAATCCATGATTGAGGGCAGTGGAGGTGTAGATTCGAAGATGCCGCAGGAAGACGAAGGGTGACGCCAAAACAAGATCTACTCTTGAACAGACTAAATCAGATTTCAACACCGTGCGTATGCCAAGAAGGGATAGAAGAAGGTCTTGATCCCACTCTCACGGAGAGTCTTGAGCCGGGAGCGCAGTCTTCAGGATACGGTAAAAACGCTAATCGAGGCGGTTGGATTGTGGGTGGCAGGTTGTCGCAGGTAGTCTCGTGGTGCCGAGAAGATGAAGTTGTTCATTGAAGAGGCTGCCCTCAAATTGTCTACCTCGGCCTGCTAACATGGAAGATGTTTTTTGTGCATAGCCGTGCATGTCTCATCCATGTACGCGCAAGAAGTCAACCTGGGGGCTGAGCGAATGCCGAATGCTGTACATTTAAGCCCCTTGGCAAAGCCAACACACCTCTTCGTCATGCCATCGTGGTTGTTCAATCGTCGTCATTTTGTCGTAGTCATTCATATGTCATCCTGCGATCGTCGCGCTGTGACCCTGATCACATCGTTGTCATACATGTCGTCGTCCTGCCATCGTTATGATTCCATTGTCGCCGTTGTAGTGTCGTCATCCCATTGTCATCATGCGTCGTCGTCATGCGTGGCATCCCCATGTTCGAGAACCGCAACTTCATGTTGAGCAAAGCGTTAGCGGTGAAAGCATGCTCAACCTTGTCTCGAGCTATACACTGGGAAATAGTCGTTGAACAAGAACTGCATTCTTCACAAACTCTATTGAAAGCTTCAGTTAAAGATTCCCACGGCATGTGGGACCTGTAAATGTTTTCAAATATAGTACTGTAAAGGGGTGTACTGAACAGTTAAGATGGTAGCGTCTGTTCGTAATCGAAAAGGCAGGTGACGCAGAGCAGGAACAGCTGGTTGCACGAACGGCTCCCACTCGGGCTAAGCACTGGCGATCCGGCTGGCCTACTGGTTGCACTGCAGGCATTGAACAGCCGATCTGGCTGGCCTTGTCCGTGTGCTGTTCTTCTTCATTACAATTACCCCCGGTGCAAAAGCGGAGCCATCCTGGTGACTTAAGACGTGGAGACGAGCAGTTCATAGAATGGCTTCAGGCGGTGAACGTGGACAATATGCCGTCCACGGCGGCGCTTGTCGGATGTCGGTGTAGGCGGCTCTATGACATAGTTGACCGGAGAGGTGCGTTCGACGATGCGGTATGGTCCATCATACTTCGAGAGAAGTTTTGTCGAAAGTCCAGGCGGGGTATAAGGCACGGACAACAAGACAAGTGTGCCGGGAGCGAAGTTCGGACTCGTAGCGTCGCCATCGCGGTTGTCTTTTTGTCGTTGTTGGTCGTCGGAGGGGAAATGACGGGCTAATTGACGGCATTCCTCGCCGTATCGGGCGACGGCTGATACGGGAGCACACTCTGACGCGTCTGGTGTATAAGGCAAAACCGTATCGATGGTATGGGAAGGATCGCGACCGTAGAGGAGTACTTTGGGTATCACGTATCCCCGTAGTACTTTGGGTAGCCGTATTGTATGCGTACGTGACAAATGGGAGGATGATGTCCCAGTTTGTATGCTCCGATGAAACGTACATGGCGAGTATATCACCAAGCGTTCGATTGAAGCGCTCCGTAAGCCCGTTAGTTTGAGGATGGTACGCCGTAGTGGGCCGGTGAACTATGCGGCATTGAGCAAGCAGAGCTTCAACCACCTGCGACAAAAATACGCGGCCTCTATCGCTCAGCAGTTCCCGAGGCGGGCCATGACGAAGAATGAAGCGATGGAGCAGAAAGGATGCAACGTCACTAGCGGTTGCTGCAGGTAGAGCGGCGGTTTCGGCATAGCGTGTAAGGTGATAACCGCTACAATAATCCATAGTTTGCCAGCAGGTGTTAGCGGTAGCGGCCCGTACAGGTCAATTCCCACACGGTCGAAGGCACGATCAGGGCACGGAAGCGGCTGTAAAAAACCGTGGGCCGGATGAGGCGGAGATTTGCGGCGTTGACATTGCGGGCACGAGCGGACAAACTTTGGGACAAAAGTAAACATTCCTCGCCAGTAGAAACGTTGCCGCAAGCGCTCATACGTCTTCAAAACGCCGGCGTGTGCACATTGTGGGTCATTATGGAAAGGCGCGCACATGTCGGAACGCAAAGACCTGGGGATAACTAGGAGCCACTTGCGACCATCGGGCTGGTAGTTGCGTCGATACAAGAGGTTATCCTGGACAGTAAAATGGGCAGCCTGGCGACGCAGGGAGCGGGAGATGGGAGATGCTTGCGAGCCAGAAAGGAGATCCAAAAGAGAGGCCACCCAAGGATCCTTGCGCTGTTCTGATGCGAAGGTGTCGATGTCGACCGACGACACCGTCTCAAAGGTGGAGTGGGAGGCAGTGTCGGCTGGCAGGAAAGAGCGGGACAGAGCGTCAGCGTCAGTGTGCTTGCGGCCTGAGCGGTAGATGACGTGCATGTCGTATTCTTGAATGCGAAGAGCCCAGCGGGCAAGGCGTCCAGACGGGTCTTTTAAAGAGGATAACCAACAAAGGGCGTGATGGTCAGTAACCACATTGAAAGATCTGCCGTATAAATAAGGGCGAAACTTCCCGAGTGCCCAAACGATGACCAGGCATTTTTTGTTTCTGTGACGCTGTAATTGCGTTCCGCTTTGGTCAGCGCACGACAGCGTAAGCAACGACGTACTCGGAGTAGCCAGGCTTGCGCTGCGCAAGGACAGCACCAAGGCCAATACCACTGGCATCGGCATGCACTTCAGTTGGGGCGGTGGGGTCGTAGTGTCGCAGTATAGGCGGAGACGTCAGGAGACGGCGTAAGGTCACGAGCGCGGTGTCGCAAGCAGGAGACCAGGAGGATAGGTCGTTGGCGCCACTTAAGAGTTGTGTCAGAGGTGATATAATCGAGGCAAAATTGCGAACAAACCGTCGGAAGTAAGAACAGAGGCCGATGAAGGCGCGGAGTTCTTTGAGTGTCTTAGGTTTAGGAAACTCTGCCACAGCGCGAAGTTTTGATGGGTCGGGGCGAATGCCGTCTTGGGATACGACGTGACCTAGAATCATGAGCTTCCGCGCGGCGAACTGGCACTTTTTCAAGTTCAGTTGCAGGCCTGCGTTGGTCAAGGACATCAACACTTGCCTAAGGCGGAGAAGATGCGTGCTGAAATCAGGGGCGAACACAACGATGTCGTCGAGGTAGCATAAACACGTGCTCCATTTTAGGCCGCGCATTATATTGTCCATCATTCGCTCAAACGTAGCAGGCGCATTGCCTAGGCGAAATGGCATCACATTAAATTCGTATAAACCATCTGGAGTAATGAATGCGGTTTTAGGGCGATTAACTGCTGACATCGGGACCTGCCAGTAGCCCGAGCGTAAATCCAACGAAGAGAAGAATTCAGCGCCTTGCAAGCTGTCCAGAGCGTCGTCAATGCACGGTAGAGGGTACACGTCTTTTCGCGTTATCTTATTAAGACGGAGATAATCGACGCGGAACCGAATGGAACCATCTTTTTTTGTGACGAGAATCACCGGTGATGCCCACGCGCTATGGGAAGGTCGAATGACGCCGCTCTGAAGCATGTCGTCGACGTGCTCACTGATGACCTGACGCTCCGTGGCTGAGACGCGGTACGGGCGCTGCCGCAAAGGCGCGTTGGAGCCAGTGTCGATGTGGTGGCTGACGGTTGACGTGGGGCCCAGAATAGGCTGAGCGACATCAAAAGAAGAACGGAACTGGGCAAGCAGGTGAAGAAGCTGGGAGCGCTGCTCGGAAGTAAGGTCGTCGGCAATGAAAGGTGTGAATAAGTCAGGTGATGGCGGAGCAGAAGTGGAAAGTGCACAGAATTCAGTGAGCTGTGCATGCGAAGCATCCGGCACGTCGGTAATAAACATGTCATCAAGAGGTTGAACACGGCCAAGTGCTTCGCCGCAATGAGCCTTCAGGGCTGTAGGAAGGGGATTGCAGACAATGATGGAGCTGAAACCGGCTGAAATGTCAAGCGTGGCGAAAGGGAGGGGAACATCTTTGCGGGTTATGAAGAGTTCCGAAGGAGTGAAGAGGACAGCGCCTTCAGAGACAGCGCCACAAAAGACGGGAACAACGGCAGATGAGTACGGCGGTATGGCGATGTCTTCCCGAAGGACTAGCTTAGCGGGAAGAGAAGTGGCGGCGACGAGGGGCACGTCACACAGAGGCCATAATTCGACTTCAGCACGCGCACAGTTGATGACAGCGTTATTTCGCGAAAGAAAGTCCCACCCGAGTATCACGTCGTGAGAGCATGACTGCAGAAACACAAACTCCACAATATAGAGAACGCCCTGAATAATAACTCTAGCTGTGCATGCTGCTGAAGGCCGAACTGGCTGGGCGCTTGCTGTGCGAAGAGAAAACCCAGAAAGTTGCGTCGTAGCTTTTCGTAAAGCGCGAGAGAGGCGTTCGTTTAGGACAGACACGGCTGCTCCAGTATCAATTAGTGCAACGGTAGAGACGCCGTCCACAGTAAGGTTGACAACGTTCGCAGGCGACAATAGAGGACTTGTACAGATCGATGGCGACGCAGTTCCTGCCTCCTGAACTGCGGCGCTTAGTTTTCCTCTTGCGGGGGTGAAGGGCGCCGACGCATCGGGGACAATGAGCGGCGACGCGGGGAAGGCGAACGACGTGTAAGGACCGGGCGCTCGGCTGGTGGCCTGTTCGACTGCCGACTAAAAGAAGTGTCATGGAAAGGTTGCACGTCGGCGTAGGGAGGCGACTGCGCAAAGCCATCAGAGTGCAGCATGCGGCGGCGGCAGAGTCGTGCAACATGGCCGGGAATACCGCAGGCATAACATATGGGCCTGTTGTCTTGCGTACGCCAAGGATTAGCAAAGGCAGGAGGAGGTCGATGAACGGGATGATGAACGGGTGGTAGCGGCCGTGGATGTAGCGCAATGATTGGTTGACGAGGAGGCTGCGCGGCGACGGATGCGTAAGTGGCGCTGCGACAGGGGACTGCTGATGCTGCATTGGTAGAGCCTCAGCAACTTGGTCTTCAACAACCCGCCGGAGCGTCGGACCGAGCTGTGTAGGAGGCTGTTGCGGCAGCAGCTGCTGTTGGGGAAGCTCAGCGAAGGGTAGTAGAGAAAGCTGTTGTGCAACTTCCTCCCGCACGAAAGCTTGGATTTGTGTGAGCAGGGGGGAGCGATCAGAGAATACTGTCATGGAAGAGAAGGTCTCGTCAGCCACTGAGGGGCGCCTGGTCAAATCGCGCTGCCTCCTCAACTCGTCGTAGCTTTGGCACAAGTTTATGAGCTCTGCTACGGCACGCGGACTCTTGGCGATCCACATTTGGAAGGTGTCATCGGCGATGCCCTTCAAAATGTGTTTCAATTTGTCATTTTCGGGCATAGAAGCATCCACACGTTTGCATAGGTCGAGAACCTCTTCGATATAACAGGTGAATGTTTCACCGGGTTGTTGAGCTCGCTCTCGTAACCGCTGCTCGGCGCGCAACTTGTGGACGGCGGGGCGACCGAACACTTCAGCGAAACTGGTCTTGAACGCGGACCAGGAGTGAAAGTCGGCTTCGTGATTTTTAAACCACAGGTGAGCCACTCCCGCAAGGTAGAAGTTGACGGAATTTAACTTGGTGGTATCGTCCCAACGATTGTGCAAGCTCACCCGTTCATAGGTAGACAACCATTCATTGACGTCTTGCTCATCCGTACCACTGAAAACCGCGGGATGGCGGAGCGGGAGAGCGCCAGAGCAGGCAACGGAGGGTGGCGGCGACGTCGGCTGGGGAGAGTCAGGCATGAAGGAAGGCAGAGTCCGAGACCGGAGTTCCAGGGTGTAAATGTTCTTGAATACCCAGCACCTTCCACCAATTGTAAAGGGGTGTACTGAACAGTTCTGATAGTAGCGTCTGTTCGTAATCGAAAAGGCAGGTGACGCAGAGCTGGAACAGATGGTTGCACGAACGGTTCCCACTCGTGCTAACCACTGGCGATCCGGCTGGCCTACTGGTTGCACTGCAGGCATTGAACAGTCGATATGGCTGGCCTTGTCCGTGTGCTCTTCTTCTTCATTACAGTACTATCGCTGAAAAAAATGCATGGCTTTTTGCCAGACTAGGCTTCAGAAGAGACCTTCAGATATAGACCCAAAATAAGTATCAACAAATTTTGCTGAGGAATAACGCCTGCCCGTGAAATTGGTTGCTGAACGAGCCGGCAGTGTCACCTGGAGAAATAGTTGAATATCGCTTCCTTTTCAACGCAATAGTCTGCACACACTTGATTAATTACATTCCTAGATATGTCACGCGTGTAATCTTCAATTAAAATTTAATGGAAATAGTAGAAAACTGACACTAGATAAAAAAGCTGTATTAAAGTACAACTCTACTCCGAGGGGTCTTTGTAGAGGTGGCGCACCTAGGAGATGAAGTGTCAGCGATGGCCATGATTAGCTTGGTGTGGCAGGCGGGCCGCACTGGGAGCATTCATGGGTTGTGACACGATGCTCGGGTGCGACCGAGCTGGTCCAGGTGTAAGGCATGGATTTGCGTGAGGGCAAAGGAAGCGCCTGCTGTGTAATGTCACATCACACGACACAACTGAAAATAAGAAGCTATATGGGAAATATGCGAGTAGAAAGATATAAAGATATATGTGAGTAGAAACAAGAGTTACGTTACACCGAATGTGAGAGGACATCGGAAAATCAATCAGGCACGGAAGTATTTTATTTTTTCAATCACGAAGCTCTAGTCAAGGCAGGGCGAAGTCATGGGTACTTCAGCCCGCTGGAGGTTTCGTAGATACGCCTCAGGAGCGGGTATGTGCGCCCGCACTCCCCTCGCACGTCGTCCAGGTCGACGTCGACTGCCGCGACGCATAAGAAGCGCCAGTGCCTCAGAACCTTGGCCGCCTTCTCGAACACCGTGAATTGGTCCTCGTGCGCGACCCAAGTGTGGTTCTCGGCCGTGTAAGCGGCGTCGTCCTCGATCCTCTTGATGCGACCGGGCACCACTGCGCACACGTCGGAGAACGAGGCCATCGCCGGCGGCCCTGGATTCACCGGGTCGCCGACCTCTCGTTGCGACGGTTGCCTGGAAAGCGTCGCTCATTCAGCTTCACTTTCTGATTGTATTGGGTAACTGGTCTTCCAAAGCAAGACACGTTATTTGAGAGACAGCGAAATGGAGCGCTCCCGATAATGTTTGACCATCTTGGAATCCTAAGCTGCACGATGAGCTAGTACACAAGCGTCTTTGAGTACGGCACCAAACCGAATTCAGCCTTCGTGGTAGGGCATCTAACACGTGACCTGGCATTCAAAACCGTTACTACTTAGTCACTTTCTGTTGCGTGTTTACTTTCCTCAGTACATATACTCCTCAGTACAGTCCTAAACGCTCTAAATATCCCCACTGGTTCTCATCTGAACTTATAACTGCCCTAAACTATAAAGATCACGCGCACCGTAAATCCAGAAGTGCGGTGCCTAATGAGTGAAGAGAATAATTCCGCTTCTTTCAGACTCTCTGCAAACGCCTCTATCAGCGATATCACGATTCATATATTGTATTCTTGGAGAAGAGGGCCTCCGACCATCCGGCGAAATTTTGCACGTATATCCGCACGCCCTCTAGTAATCGCGATGAGTGTTTTCACCTGCTCGACTCTAGAGGAGGAGAAGTCCAAGCAGTCGCGGATTCTTTTGTTGCCCATTTCTCATCCTTATGTAAAGCTTCAGATTTCAAAGCTGGTGTCAGTCAGTACCACACAATGGTTCCTACATCTAGTCCTGTGTTGTTTGATGAAAAGCTGATCAGCGAATGCCTCAAGCGCTTGGAGCCTTCCACATCCTGTGGTACTGTTTGCATCACCCCGCAATTTTAAAAGCTTACGGCAGTATATTTGTCGCAGTATTCACATCTATATTTAAGAACTCTCTGAATACTTCCACTTCCCTCACAAGTGGAAAACTGCTCGTGTTTTTGATGTGTTTAAGTCTGGTTGTAAAACCGATGTCTCGAATTATCGCGCGATTTCTCTTCTCTGTGCCAAGTCTAAGATTTCTGAGCTTGCTCTTCACAACATATTGTCTTTTACTGTGAAGAACACATTGATTCCGAATCAGCATGGCTGCATCACCGGCCGCTCCACTATCACAAACCTCGCAAGCTTCATGACATAGATCTCCGTGTCGGTGCTTCAAAGAGGGCAAGTATACAACATTTATTGTGACCTCAGCAAAGCTGATTTGATGTGGTGAGCCACACTCTGCTTCTGATCAAGCTTACGCACTTTGGTGTTGAATCGTCAATTGTAAATCTCTTGCGGAGTTATCGTATTGATAGGTCATGTTTTGTAAACGTCAACGGCCAAACGTCTTCTTCTTAAATGGCAACTAGCGGCGTCCCTCAAGTATCAGTGTTAGGATGACTCCTTTTTTATTTTTATTAATGACGTTCTCTCCGCCCATTCGGAATTCTTCATTCCTTCTATAAGTCGATGACATGAAGATGTTTAATGCAATTCTACTCCACAAGTCCACTCCACAAGTTCGGCAGTAAAACTTTACCACCTAATTACCGCGCCATTTCACTTACTAGCACATGCTGCAAACTACTTGAGCATGTCATATTTAAATCATTATTAGTTTTCTCGAAGATAATGCATTTTTTACGTCTTCACAACATGGTTTTCGTAAAACATACTCAAGTGAAACTCAGCACTTGTCTTTCACTCATAAATTGCACAATATTCTTGATGAATCATCCTTCGCTGACTGCATATCCTTGGACTTCTCGAAGGGATTCGACAAAGTCTGTTATCAGCTACTACTTCACCAGCTAAGTTTTCTTAACCTTGAGCCTAGCCTTTTTAGGTGGATTGAATCCTTTCTTCTTAACCGATTCCAATTTGTTAGTGCTAATGGTCATAACTCATCGTTTATTGACGTACATTCTGGCGTTCCTCAGCGGTCCGTCCGTGGACCCCTTCTGTTCTTAATTTACATTAATGATCTGCCTTCCGTTGTTTCCTCTGACATCTTTCTTTTCGCTGACGATTGTGTAATCTTTCGTGAAATTACTACTGATAGGGATATTAACACTCTTCAATCAGACATCGTGGCTCCATCCAATTGGTGTAAAACTTGGCGAATGTAACTAAATGCCAAAAAATGCAAGGTTATGCGTGTCGCCCGAAACACTAACACTCCTCCTATTTATCTTTTGAACAGTGTTCCATTAGAATCCCTATCATCTTACAAATACCTAGGTGTTCATATATCATGTAATTTAAATTGCAAAGTGCGCACAGAATACATTATTACCAACGCTAACCGTATGATTGGATACTTACGTCACAACTTTTCCACCGTTCCCCTTCTTCAGTTAAACTAATACTTTACAAAACTTTATTACAACCAAAGCTTGAATATGCTGCTTCTGTATTGGATCCTATGCATGTAAAATTAATCACTGCCCTGGAACTTGTTCAGAATAACTCGACTCGTTTCATTCTCTCCAACTACAATCGCACTGTTAGCTTAACAGCCATGAAAGCCAGCCTCTCGCTTCCGTCTCTAGCAGCCCGTCGTAGAGTTATCCGCTTGAATTTATTCCATAACATATACTACCATACCTTTCTTCACGACATACTTATTCTATCACCGCAATATATTTCCCATCGCATTGATCATCGCTACAAGGTACGTATTCCATTTTGTAAAACGAAAACATTTTCTGAGTCCTTCCTTCCGCGCACAGCAATCGAGTGGAACCACCTTCCTGCTGACATTCTATCAATCATTGATAACGTTTTCGCGAAGCACTAACAACCATTACTTAAATACATGCATGTCCGAAATAGTTATTATTACTCACTGTATCTTGCTGTGGCATTTGTTTGTATTTTCCCCACTCCCCTCTGTAATGCATTTGGCTTTGAGGGTAAATAAATAAATAAATTCATACTGTTGATGACTCTCGCATCCTGCAGTATGACCTGTTTTCTTTTTCTAAACGCTGCGCAGAAAATAACCTCACCTTGAATGCTGCTATGACCAAAGTCATGACTTTCACTCGCTAAACAGCAAGCATTTATTTTTATTCTTAAGTAGATTCTGCACCATTGCGTAAGGTCTGTGAGATCAATGATATCGGTGTACTTTTGGATACAACTCTACACTTTTCAGCTCACACTAAACGCGTTGCCATGCGGGGCATGCGCACTCGTAACTCTGTTTGCAGACTGTCGAGAAAATTCAATTCTCCTACACCGTTGCGCAACTTGTACACTACAATCTGTCGTCCTCCACTCGAATACGCGTCGGTCGTTTGGAACGGCATTTCTAGATCTGACAGTGACACAGATCGGGTCCAGAAAAAGTTTCTAAGCATATGTCATCCGCGCTTTACTAACAAGGACGCTGGGCTTTGCTCTACCACTGTTGGATTATTGTCATTGCCCTTACTTCGCTCCCGACGTAATCGCGCTGACCTTCTGTTTCTTTTAGAATTCATCCACGGTCTCCTCATTTGTGCCGAACTCCTCAGTTGTATAATTTTTCGTATTCCGCGCAAGATCACCAGAGAACCTAGACCTTTCCATGTCATCACCAACACTCAACCGTCCACAGAATACAGAGTCTTCATAACACCCACATTCATCGCGGGATCGAATCCCGGCCGCGGCGGCCGCATTTGGATGGAGGCGAAATGCAAAAACGCCCGTGTGCTTGCGTTGGTGGAGGAAGAAACAATTTAATTTTTTAAATTTCAGGGCGTTGTAGGTGGCCGCTTGTCTGCGGCGACCTCTTCCACCCAGGCAACGATTCCTTTTTGTAGCTTTTCTTCAGGAGACCGTATTAGGGTCTCCCATGTCGTTTCAGAGGGAGCTGGCAGAAGCTCTTTGGGTGGGGGAAGACCCTCGCATTCCCAGAGGATGCGTCTTTGGTTTGCTATGGCATTTCTGTGGCAGTTACTGCATGTTGGGTCAACCTCCCCATCTGTGAAGATCGCTAAGCGATGAGGAGTGATAAGGCGTTTGAATTCGGCGGAGGATAGTAGCCTGCACTGTCGTAAGGTTGCTGTGTGGTATTGGGTATATTCTCCTGTTCTCTTTGTAAAGGTTGGTAAGTGCGTTGTAGGAAGTCACTACCTCTCCCATCGGGGGGTCCGGTTCCAAGGAGAGCGCGACCCGGTTTGTCAACCCTCGGGCCACTTTATGCGCTTCCTCGTTACCGGGATTTCCCGAGTGAGCGGGGACCCAGACAAGATTGATTTTTGTTCTGTCGTCCTGATTAAAGTTTTTCAAGATCTTGGCTGTATTTAGTCCCACACTGCCCCTCATAAAGCTGAGAATAGCGCTCTTAGAGTCGCTCAGGACAGTATGGGTAGTTGGGTTCATGATGGCCAGCGCTATGGCCACTTCTTCGGCCTCTGATTGATGCGGCTCTAGTTGAGGCCACATTTACGATTCTAGATTTTACGTCCACGGCACTCAGGGTGCATGTGTTGTGTCCCTGGTTGGCGGCATCGACAAAGACCGCGGGTTGGTCTTGCTCGTGCTTTTCGTGTAGTTTGTCTGCCCTGGCTTTTCTCCTGTCGTCGTGCCTGCCTGCCAGGTTGTTTTTGGGTATTGGCTTGATTATTAGGTAATGTCTGATTGCGGGAGGTAGTGCTGCTCTGCCTCTCGTGGTGTAAATGGGTTTAATGTTCAGTCTACTCAGGATGTGTAATCCCGTCATCGTGTCTGATAGCCGTATTATTTGTGCTGTTTTGTGTGCTTCAATCAGCTCCTCTAGGGTGTTGTGCAATCCAAGTTGGAGGAGCTTCTCGGTGCTGGTATAAACAGGCAAACCTAGTGCCCATTTGTACGCTTCTCGAATTCTAACTTCTATTTTAGCTTTGTCTGATTTCCTGAGATGATAATAAGGGAAGGAGTAGACTATGCGGCTGATTAGGAATGCCTGAATCAACCTACACAAGTCCATCTCCTTCATTCCTCTGTGTCTGTTGGCCACTCGCCTGAGCAGTCCACAAATTTGTTTGGCGGTGTTCTGCAGTTTTGTAAGGGCCTCGGTATTCTGCGTGTTGTGTTAAATAAGCATGCCCAGCAATCTAATGGTCAGAACCGGACGAACCGGGCCGCTTTCCAAGACAATTTTGATCGGTGCCTGTTGTTGGGTGTCAGTGTCTGGCGTCTTTTTGGCTTTATTTCTAATGATTAGGAGTTCGGATTTCGTGGGGGAGCATGTTAGCCCGTTGTGTCTGACATACTCTTGCACAACAATTGCTGCCTCCTGTAACGCGTCATTTATCGCACCATCCGAGCCGCTGTTTGTCCTGATGGTAACATCGTCCGCGTATATGGCATGTTTGATGTATGGTATCCTGTTTAGTTGTTGTGGTAAGTTCATCATGGTGATATTGAAGAGTAGGGGTGAGAGGACGGCACCTTGCGGGGTGCCTCTTGTCCCTAGAGTAAGCTTTTGACCACGCACTTCATCCAGTTGGATGGTTGCCGTTCTTTCTTTGAGAAAGTCGGAAATGTAGGCGAAAGTTCTTTCGCCTACATTCAGCTGGGATAGGCCATTTAGGATGGCCTGATGGGCTACATTATCAAATGCTTTACAGACGTCCAGGCCCAGTATGGTACGAGTGGCTCTTACTGGGCGTGGATCTAGAATGTCTTGTTGCAGTTGAAGCATAATGTCTTGTGTTCATAGACACGCTCTGAAACCGATTAGCGTGTCAGGTAGTAGGTGTTCTGTCTCAATGTAATAGTGTATCCTGTTTAATATTACATGCTCCATGACCTTGCCTAAGCAGGAGGTGAGAGAAATTGGTCTAAGGTTTCCCAGTTCTAACCTCTTGCCTGGTTTCGGTATGATGTGCTTGCGTTGAAGTGCACGCTAAAGAATCCGACGTGGTGAAAATTAATGCTGAGCCCTACACTACGGCGTGCCTCATAATCAGAACTGGTTTTGGCATGTAAAACTGCAGAAAGCAGGAGAAGAAGAAGACCTTGACATTTTTCACAACTCTCTGTCATTGTTCTTTTCCAAGCTTAGCGTTGTTGTGTCCTATAGTTTCAGATATTGTTCCACTTCCCTTCTCCTGCTTTCTCCTATGTATTCATTTTGCACCTTGTTGTATGTACACTCTTGTTTTCAAGATTGCTATTTTTATTCATTGTTTTGTTTTACTGATATTCCCCTGCCGTTCTTACTTTTATTTTTTATGTATGCGTGCGCCATCACCCAGACCGCATGGTTCTTCCTGGGCACGATAAATAAATGATTGATTGATTTATTAGGATCACTATTTTTATATTATTATTAGTAATATTATTATTATTGCTCGTACCTAAAGCATGGTAGCGAGAAACGCCACAGCTACATAGCTTCCGTCCACGCTCATTTCTGGCCAGCGCTGAGACGCAAGGGTCGTTAGCGCCAGCGCCTTAGGTTCCTTAACTCTCAGAATGAACACGCGTGCACGCGGCTTCACCAGCTTTGCACCGTGGAGAGCCAGTGCTGTTAAGGCTGCTGTGCAAGTGCAGTAGCGCTCAGAGGCATCAATTTGTGTCGTCATCTTCACTATTCGGGCACGCCAGGCCGGCGTCTTGGTCAAGAGAACTTTGATCCCCGAGTATGTGAGTGTTTTATTAGAAACCCGCGAAGGACACACGGGAAGAGCGGTTACTGGATATCTACCGGAAGAGAGATACTGGATATCTGCGCCAGCAGATATCCAGTAAAGTAATGGTTGGACGTTGGTTGTTTGTACGACGTAATTTTTTTTAGTGTTAAGCAGTTAGTTCTGGCAGCGGGATACAGAGCAATGGCCAGACGTTCTTCTACGTTGATTGCGCAACGACGAGGGCCCTCTTGTTGTCGGCACCTGCACTCGCTGGAATTCATTTCGCTTCCATTCATGTGTTCGCCTTCGTGGTCATCAATACAATCAGTATGCGTTCCCTTGTTCGGACGGCATCGTGACTCTTCCGTGCAAATGACGTCTTCGTGATCTCCTTGACTGTTTATGAGAGACGTTCCCCAACCACGTGTTACTATTTGAACCGTTCGCATGTCCTGCACACTGTATAAAGAATCTTTCGATATCGCTGTGGCTACAGGAGCTGCTTCTTGTTCGTCCTTGTTTTTTCGACGCGTCTCTAAATTGCAAGATGATTTCTGCCGTTGATAGCTGTCTTCGGTTCCGTCATCCACGTTACTAACCATGTTACTACCGGTTTTAGACGTGACAATTTTGCCTTCAGTAGGCACTTCTATGTCATCGAACTTTTCTGTCTTGATGCCGTTCTTTCTTTAGCCTTGTTCACTGCGTTCATGACATGAAGCTTCGGTTTTACAATCTTTTACGGGTTTTATTTTTTCAACGCGTCAAGGCACAAGAGTAATAACATGATCATATTGCTTCCAGAGATCTTTCACACGTCTTTACCGTTTACACTCTGTCTCATCTTAGCAAGTCTGATTTTAAACTTCAGCGTGGCCAGGTTATCTCTGTAATGCACCTCTAGGGCATTTTCTTCATATACTTAATCGTCAGAAGTGAGTACTTCGGTCTTTTCATCTCGGAAGCAAAGCGTCTCCTGAAGAATTTTGAGCCGGCTGCTCATGAGGTGCAGTTGAAACGTTGAGGCTTCACAGAGAACCACATCGATATCGTCGAAGGTGAGGCTGATCGCCGTTCTGACACGTGCTCTATCCATGATCAGCTCAGCGTGTTTGTAGTAGGCGGCTATTGGTAGATGGATGAGGGCAGTCACTTCCGTTGACTCCGCGCTTCACGGCGAATTCATGCGTGGGCTCATTGTCAGTCGGTCCTGCTGTCTGTTTGGTCGTTGATTAATAAAGCTTCCGTGTTTGACAGCACCATTTTGTACAAACCCGTGAAGGACCACAGAAGAAAAGCGGTCGATGAGCAAACACTGCGGTTTAATGAAACAATAACAGTGGCGATGGTGATAGCACGTGAGCGAGGAAGAAGTTTCTACAGTTGTGTCTGCTAAGCCAGTCCGTCGCATGTAGGCAGTCCATGGATTCCTCACCCTATGTCGAATAACTCTGTCGAGAGCAGCAAACTGCTGTCCTTTGACGAAGTAGTATTTGGCTTCTTTCGTAACTGCTGGGGATAGCAAATGGAGCCAAACCGTTTTTACTCGAAATGAACGTTTACTGGTGGCAGTTCAGTGGATTAAAAATAGTGAAACCGCCTGCCCTATACACAGGGTACACAAATGCAAGGCTGGCTTTCGCGCGATGATAATATACCAGCACAAGCGAAATTTTATTCACGGCAGCGCTGCTTGGCATGCTCAAACAACGTGGCTGGCGACACAAAACCACGCCCCCAGGTGCCAATGCACTTACGCAGATTTGCTTCGATGCGCAGCAGCGGTGGCTGCATTGGCGCAGCGCGGCAATGCGTTCGTGCGTTACCCCTAAAAGTAGACGAGCCTATACCTTAGCAATAATTTGATTCGGGATGTAGTGTCACCGGACGAACCTGTAGCGCACGTAGGCCAAACGGCAGAACGCGACTATACGAATTCTTGGGTCTCGGCTGAACAGCGATCTCAATGAAGCGCTCCCTCGAACGCAACTGTGCCGACTAACCAGTGTCACATTGAGCGTGTCACTTCTTAGTGCATCACTTGTTCATTTTGTTCACCACTTTGCCAAGACTATATCGCATGAACAAAGTCGGCCAGCCATGTACCCCTCAAAAACACCTGCGAATTCCAACTAAAACCACGCGGCCTCGTTCTCGAAGGAGCGACTTGGTCTACCAGCTAGATGACGTGCCACACGCACAGCGCCTGAGCACCACCAGCAGCAGCGCCAGCCACTCGGGGATTCCCGCGAGGTGAAGACCGCACAAACGCCCTCTGGAAATGTACCGCGCGGCAAGTAGACGAAGTGAAACAGAAAGGTGTGGTGAAAGTCATCAAATATGATAATCAGAATTAACCCATAGTTTTAATGCAAATAACACTCTTAGCATACTCAGACCAGCCGTCTTTCCGACTATCTAGGGCTATCTAGCTATCTCATGAAAAACGTTTGCGGACCTCATATATAAATGTTGCGTTAAAAAAGTCGCAGTTTCGCCCGAAAGGCGAAGCGTCGATTACGATAGCAAATTAGTAGACAGCTACACGAAGTAAGGATAGTACTTTTATCGGCTGCATAAAGTTGTAAATATTCGCTTACTAACTAAATAAACAAGCATGGTGTCACGCGCGCACAGGTAAACATGAACAGATCTCGCACGATGACCGCGGGAGCTCGTCAAAACGCTGGAGTGTGAAAGGGCTCCAGCGGGAGCGAGCAAATTGACCGTCGCGCGGTCTTTCGCTTCAGCGCGAACTAAACGTTGAAAGCGCAGCGCATACAAAGCAACCGGCACTCGGCGAATGCCCTTTGGCCCATCGCCATGGAGGAAGGAAAAAAACTAGAAGGGAGCGTCACGTGACAATATTGAAGCCTAGTCATAAAAAATTTAGAGGACTGGGATGATGGGAAATAGGCCCTCACGTGATAGGCAAGCGGTAGATTTTACTCGGCTCGCCTCGGTGGCTTCGGTTTCGTCTGCTGCGGGGGTTTCGGAATATGCGCACATACTCGGCGTGGCAAACGCGCGCCCAGGTTAGTGAAGGAATTCGAGTGTGTGAAGCAGTTGAGTCTCGCCGCTTAATTAGCAGACAGGCGCCAAGGCTGTTGCGAACGAAGGCGTCGGTTAACCTGCATTGCGCCCAACAACCCGGGAGGACCACCGCAAGGACGACTGGTTGCGTTTCGGTGTGGTTTCAGGGAAACGAGGGAACCTTTCTCCCTGCAAACGTGTGAAGGAAACCAAGCCGCCCTTTCGACGACGATTCGTTGCGTTTGACGACGTCTTCTGGGAAACAATGATGTCTTTCACCCCCGCAAAATGTGCAACCGATTAAGCGAGCCTACAGGGTCCGAAGCGACTGTTTCCTTACGGGAAAAAAATTCGTCCCGTGTTGAGCCCAAGGATGGACTGGCGAGCCGGAGACTCCGAACATATTTAGGGCCGTGCCGGCCCGTAGTTAAGGTAGCGGAGTCGACACTGTTGCTCGAGATCTAATCAAAGTCTTCGGCCTCTTAGCAGACCAGCGAGAACTCCCGTCAGCAGTAGACGCACCTGCGTGATGAAGTGTTGCGTACCAGGATGCCCTAATCGAACAGAAAATCGGCGCGATGGTCTGTCCTTCCATAGGTAAGCACAATGAACGTTTCTTTTTCTATGAAAATGGAACTGCAATATTCGCGATCATTAGTGACTACGTGCTCGTGTGAATTATAACTGGCGAAATAGCGGTGCAATACCATTCAAGCCATTTTTTTTCAACTTTGTCATAATTCCCACTAAGTGTTAAACATTTATTTCTCCTCAAAGTACTTTTATCAGCTAGCGTACACTCCTAAAAAGCCCACGATGTGAAGCTATTTATTGTCGAAGAATTACACTTCCTGCTATAAAAATGATTACTGACTGAATTTTGTATGTATTTCTTTTCGCTGAAAACAATGAAAATTGCAATAAAACTAATTAATTGAAGAAACCGTGAAAGATTAGTCTTCACATAACATACCAAGTTTTGCAATAGTCACCAAGAACAATAATTTTGTAGAGAATATTCTGCTCATAGTAACTCGGCTTGTGAGTGCAAAGTTCAAACATCATGTTGGAAAGTTTCAATCACTCCCCATGTTGAGGCTAAATATCATTGTCTTTTTTTAGAAGATATGATGTTGGTTGACATATTTTAAACAGGTAAATGACAGTTGAGATGAAATAATGCAGTTTTACTTTAAGTTACAGGAGTGAACATCATTTTCATTCATTTATTAGTAGTACCCTGAAGGCCTGGAGGCATTACAGAGGGGGCATTACATTACATTATATATGTATTACAGCTATATCTATGATGTTTTTGTGTGAAACATGCACTGCAAAGTTACTACAGCTCCATTTTCCCCGAGATTCAATTAGCTGTATGTGTATTTTACAAGCACACTTAGATCAAACATAGTTTTCTACGCAAGGGGATGCGGTGTGTAGGGAAAGCATGCACAGGTCATGCCAGGTCATGACTCTGTCAAGGTTGTGTAAATGCATTCCACAGCAAATGTTATTGTTGGACCTTAAAAATATCTGGTGGGTTATTCTTTAACTGCAGACGCTTGCAAAGGACGATGCCGCAGCAATGAGTCAACCTTAAAGTGAAGCAGCTACATCCACGGGAACATAACAGCATCAAGTTGAGCCAGTAAGTTGATGCACAGCTGTATGCAGCCGTAATGGATGTTTCTAGTGTGATCATACTTTTTTCATGATGGTGGTAGATGTCCCCCACCATTCCTGACGTGAAATATGCTTTTCTTATATTCAGGCAGGTCTCTCTCAAGCCACAATGGATATGGACATCTCTGAGGGCTTGTCTGATTGATGTGCTAGCAGAGGGTACTGCTACATCTGCTAGCGCGTCCTTGACTGATTCAGACATCGCTGATGAGCCTTCCGAAATCCAACATGTCCTGGCATGTTTGATTGTCGTAATGATCGCAGAGCTTGCTTAAGACATTTTCTCACATGTGTGCCTTGGTTCATTCATGTTCTGATCTGCTTTGCAAAAATCTGGTGTTTCCCTGTAATATATATTTTGTATTTCACCTTTAAAGTAATTATTTCGGTTTCGAAAATACATATGAGACTGTCATACAGCTTTTTGTAAGATGTTTTCAACAGATTTAAAAGATCTATTAGTAATGCTCAGAATGAAGAGAAAGATAGAACTGTTCAACCTATCATTGACTACATTACAGCCCTTTTTTGACACATGTGACAAGCATACAGCGTTCAAATTTCAAAGTTAAGACTGGCAAAAGCAAGTGCTAATGAATGAAAGCCATATATGCTACATTATGACCTCACTTTAGTCAATCTAGGATAAGTACAAGATAAGGAAAATAAAACAAACTGCAGCAAAGCATTGTTATGTAATAACTAGAATATGAAAAACTACTTTTTTCAGTAAAGTTGGAATAAGGAAAACACACTCCTTCTCTGAATTATACTTCAGCCATGTCCTCTTATTACACGCATAATTAACACCCTTGCTAGGCTCCAACATTTTACTACAGTAATAAAATTTATACCATACCAACTGTGCTGGTAAGCTTTATCAACATTTTTGGGACAGTAGATAAAAAATACAGTATATAGCCACAGCCACTGATCTCCCTAACAATGTCCTGCTTCCTGGTCATTATTGGGCTTAAATTTTAAATGAAGCCAATGGTGTCGCTATTAGTCCTGGGTTTTAGCTTCAACTGTGCATCTGGTGTTTCGTTTGCACGGTCAGCAATTTCAAGTTATGCTGCAGTAAGCAGTCCTTCCTCATTGCACTTGGTGTATTTTGGCCTGTCTCCCAGTCCAAGGCCATCCAGGACGCTCAAGGGTGAAGCTACTGCAGCACTGCCTACACACAACCCAGCGACACCTCGAACATACTATGGCATACTATGGTGAGGATAATACTTGACCACTACAATTTTTGCATACTTGTTTTCTTAGGTAACTGCAAGTGAAGCAGCATATATTTTCGTGGCAACTGTTTAATAGCTGAAGCATAATAAATGTCACTCAGTGAACTGCACGTGGACACTAACATTTATGATCATGGCAACCATCCAATAAAAAGCTGAAACATTCATATTCGTCCGCAGTGGTACGATTTTCCTCAGGGTTTGCATTAAACACTATTTAGGGGCCAATAATCCTTTTTCAATTTCTCTTTTCTATTCAAATGACACAATAACTAGAAGACCAACATGTTTTTCACAATTTCCTATGCTTTTTATTTGTTCGATCGGTCGGAATGAGTCGTGATATATGAGCTTAGTATATTTTGGCCCACTCAAACTAAAAGGCTTCTGTGAAACATCTCTCATTGAACTATGCTACATAGGCCTCTTCTGTGTTAGTTGTTTTGTACTTTTACCTTTCCTGCCTGGGTCCAGATGGGCCTGCAGTATTTAGCAATAAAGTAACAACTAAATTAAGTCGCACTAGCAAGCTCGTGTGGATGGCAGTTTTATGTCCCCGTAGTTTTTAAGTTCACAAAAGTGTAAACGGAAACCGTCGTGAGCAATATAATGACCTAAAATTAAGCATTATATTCTTCATAGCTTGCACAAGAGTGTATGGCACAACAATTAATTTGTTCTGCGTACGTGCTTTGTGTCATGTTGGTCGCTCATGCACCTGTTACAGTCATTCATTTTTTCTTGCGCTAAGTATAGTAGGACGCCACAGGGATGGAACAGACACTGAAATGAAATGCACACCAACTAGCCCAATTCATGGCTCTTCTAACCTGTTACAGTGCGGGATATTTTGCAGCCACAGCCAGCAGAAGACAAGCCTGAAAAGGACTTTCTGAGGCATGAAGTATGGCGTTACACAATTACAAACTGCGACCAAGAAGGAGATGAAGACTCTACCGCAATCCCATCAACGGCTTTTTCAAAAGGTTGCTCATCTCGAAGATGCCATAGAAGATTTATCTGACAATCGCATTCTAGGAAATGAGCATGTCACCATATTGCAGAGTCTTGGTGGGGCAAAAAAAGACTTGCTCATGCGTCAACTGCCACATAAGTCTGGTGCCAGCAATGTCACGCGCTTACTCGCCAGAGCTCAGGCCATTTGCACTGACTTTGCATTTTTATTCCCCCAGAGCATACAGATATGTACGAGCTGTTTTCAACACATGCCTCCCACATCCAAAGACGATGTGTAAATTATATCAATCCATTGATAGGGCTGCTGGCTTTTCAAAAGAGGCAATGACTGCATTGGCTATCAAGGTAAAGCACGGCTCTCCACATTATGCAATCTGGTTGTGGATGAGATGGCCATTCAGAGAAGTGGTGTGGGTTGGGAAAAGCTTCCATGGATATATTGACATGGACATGGATGTCAATGATGACAGCTTTCCAGTTGCCAAAGATGCATTTGTTTTAATGCTTGTTGCAATCAATGGCAGATGGAAGCTGCCGATTGGCTACATTATAGTGCATGGCCTTGGTGGTGAGCAGAGGCGCAATTTGGTGCTGCAAGCTGCTAGCTTCACTCGCGAAAAAGGTGCACACATTGTGAGTTTGACCTGCGATGGCGCTGCAGCGAATTTGTCATTGCTGCACAGCCTTGGCTGCAAGATGGACCTGACTGAGCTGGATGCTTCTTTTCCGCATCCAGTGACAAAAAAAGCTTCTCTTTGCCATGCTGGATCCCTGTCACATGTTGAAGCTACTGCGGCACACCCTGTTTGATAAAAAGGCTATTGTGATACGAACAAACAGTTCATATTGTTCAAACAGATTGATGAGCTGCATGAAATTCAGTACACAGAGGGCCTACATTTGGCAAACAAACTTAGACAAGCACATATTACCTGGAAAAACCAGCCCATGAAAGTCACATTGTTGGCTCAAGCATTTAGCCAATCGGTACCAGATGCTCTTAGTGACTGCAGAGCTCAAAAAAATTCAAAATTCTCAAATTCCTTGCCAACAGAAGAGTTTATCAGACATGTCAACAACGCATTTGACATGTTTAATTCAAGACATCCAAGGCAAGAAGAATAGAAAAGACCGCTGTGTCCTGAAAGTGTGGCCCCTGTCACTGCGTATATTAAACTGATGGCCTACTTTTGCTCGCTTAGGGAGTCTGCAGCTGGTAAACTAATGACAGGGACCAACCACAAGACAGGCTTCATTCGCCTTTGTGGTGTGCTTAGACAACCGTCTATACAACCACTTGGTTACAGAAAATGGCCTATTGGCATATCTTCCGACTTCCAAGCTCAGTCAGGACCACCTCGAGTTACTTTTTGCTGAAATAAAATCATTTGGGGGCTGCAATGACAACCCAACAGCAAAGCAGTTTGCAGCAGCATTGAAGCATCTGATAGTTCGCAATGAGGTCAAGGACATTGATGGCGGAAATTGCTTTCTATTGGAACACATCGAAATTCTCTTTGTACGCTCCTCTGAAAAAACAATACTCCATCGATGTAATTAACCTCACTGCCCCTCAGAGAAGCCCTGCAGCCAGTGAACCACTCACAGAAGCAATTTTACAGGATCATGGTTACTCTGCTGACCCAGGCAGGGTGTCAGCTTGGGTGCCTGCGGCTCACAGTACCGGAAGAATTGCTACATAAGTTTCCTCGTGGGTGAATTATGTTCATGATGCAATTATGTTCATGATGGCCCACACAATTAATTACATTATCCATCTACTTCAGCTGTCCCACCAAGTTTTATGTTAAGGCATTTTTTGAGTTACTTTGTAAAGTGCATATATTGTTCAAGAGCATTGTATGCAGATGTCAAACTTTTACAATGAGGTATCACATTTCCCTCTATAAATTCTGCAAGTACATGTTTGTTGTCTTGCTGAATGCTGTAGTTTGAATCACCTGCATGCAAACTATGCTTAAACAATTGTTCTGTTCAGCCCAAGCTAAACAGTGTGGACAATGACGGTAGGTTAGCTGGCCTACCTTTCACTAGAGTAAACTGTGTGATGACCTGAACATGCTGTGAATGCTCTCAATGGATTATGTGTGAGCTAAGTATACTCTTGAGGATGACAATGCTTTTTGTTTGTTTTTTCATGTTTATCCTGTATGTCTTTTACCTGAGATTTGTGGAAATTTGCCACTGTCACCTGGAATACCGCTGGTTTTACTATTTTTAAAATAATTTAATGTGTTCACTCTAGTTGCTTTACAATAGCCTTTTATGATGCCAGATTCACTATAACCACAAACATTTTGTGTATACCACTCAATGAGTGTTTTAAATACCGTGAAATATTCATTCATTTGAGGTTCACAACGTAATAGAGCCGTCGCCTCTTAATTTTGCGGTGTGTTGGCTCAGCTTCGATGGCGCTAATTTTTTGTAGGTATGTGATACAACATAAGCTTTGTTGTACATTTTACTAGCAGAAAAATGCATTGTATTTTAATGTTGACATACTTAGTTTGTGGGTCTGACCTCACATCAATTCTTTCAACTTTAACTTTGTGAACTACCACTCTTTTTTTTCGATTTCTGCATATGTATTGCTTACTTTTCTGACAAGCACAATCACCGAAGCCTTTCTATATTTGTGAGGACAGCGCAGATATAAATATTATACAATTATAGCCCTGCATTGAAGACGTTGCATACAAGGCATTGTAAGCAAAACTGCAGCTGCATTCAAGGACAGCTGATCCCATTGGCCAGTTTTATTAAAGGTATCAATACTACGTGTGATATAGTTTACCTTATATAACATCATTATACAAATGCCCTGTGGCATACAAGTATGCTAATACTGATACCGAAGAGCACTGGCACAATAAGTTTTCCTACTTGCTGTTTATAATTTTCTTTTGTGTATTATCTTTGCAATGTACTTCATTTAAATTATAAATGTGGCTTGCTTCTGTGTTTGTGTGAAATCTTCTGGCTTCTATAGGTCAATAAACATTGAATAAAGAATGAAACAATTACTGCTGTCATAAAAATGTGCTTTCCATAGTACAAGTACACCAGCAACACAATGAATCCACAAGTGCAAATGAATGCTGATATTTCTCCCTTGCCGCTATGTATTCAGGTTCCATGCCGTTTCACACTAGCAGAGGAAGAAGGGTCCCCCTGGCAGGGTTTGATTCTAGGACATAATTATCCTGTGGAGCTATACTCGCATTCGAAAACAGCTCAATAAACTCTAGATAATGCACAAGTTCTCTTCATTTGCTTTATTATATAACGAAAATAGATCCCCGAGGCGCGTCACAACAGCGTCGTCGCACCACACAATCTTAGAAAATAGTGCACGTAAATCTGAATAAACAGCGACTACTTCCGCGTTTAGAATGCAGGCTAATGCTATTTATTTCTCTCAAAATAAAACACGCACACCAGACCCTTTTATTTAGCGAAAATGCGACAAAAAAGTGTCCCTCAAAACATCTCGTTTCTTTCTAGGTGCAAGACAGCGGGACGAAAAATTAGCAAGATAATACGCACCACAGCTTAAGGTGCACAACGGCTGATTTGACGAAACTTGAGTACGTGGGAAAAATAGACCACACTCGGGCGTCTGGACGGGTTTCCAGCCGCGAGCGCTGGCAACTCCACTAACCTCGGTGGTAAGCGCAAGTGACGCCTTGAAAATTTTCTGTCTTCATGAGTCAGGCGCCCCAGTATTGCTCCACGTTTCAAGGCATCGCATTTGAAGCGAAGAACGACGCGCGCAGTAGCAGAAAACCGCCACCCGCATACGGGCCTCCAAGCCTGTGACGGCAGGCGCCACTAAAAGTTACCACGTACCAAACAATCACGAATGCTCCGGCAACCTTGTGGGCGTATTCTTACCCAAAAGGCACCGCGCACGCCTGAGAGAGGGAGGGGCGGCTTCAGAGGAGGTTGGCTTGCCGAGGCTATCGAAATCACGTGATGCTCCCTCCTAGTATTTTTTACCTCCATGCCCATCGCAGATCGCTTTGAAAATGAGGACCCGCGGGCGCACACTTCGCCCGCGTCGCAGATCGTTTTCAAGATAGCTCCGTGAGCAGCAGCCGCGGAAGCAGAACGCACCTTCTACCCCCCCCCCCTCCCGTCTCCGTCGCCTCCTCCCCGTTCCTCGCGCGTGAACGTTTCCACTCGCACACACAACGCCGGCGCGCTGCGACGATTTTATCGCCGTTGGCCTTTATACGGAACATCACGGCGACGACGACGGCTAAAATGCGCTTGGAGTGTCCATATAATTGTCATCGCAATGAAACTGCCACAACGGTTACGACAGTGCAATGTGAATTTGTGAGCGTTAGCTCTGGAGTGGGCTAGGCGTTTTCGCGTTCGATATCGATTGGGTGCCTGCAGGAAGGCCATGGACAGTGCCAGCCAGAATTAAAGGGAGGGCTCATCCAATATGAGCCCCAAATGCCCTATGCGGGACACCAGTAGGCCCATTATCAGTAGTTGCAAATCTTAAATGCTCTCCTTTCTAGTTACCGGCCGGTGCGCTCTTCTGGTTGGCTGACGAGACCAGTGGCTCTCAAAACGCTGTTTGTAGGTAGAGAGTCGCAATACAGGCGTCCTTAGCAATTGCTGTTGCAACATTACACATCCACCTGTAGCGGAACATTTTTGCTAGTTGGTCGCCTTATATGCTGCGAGATTTGAAAGTTTTCGCAATATGTTTGTCTTCTGCCTCGTAGGTAGGCTTTTTCTTTATGTAAAGGGACACTTAAGAGACAAATTACTTCAGCTGTCTTAGTAAATTACCCTTATGCTATACCAAGAAAAGAAACAGCTCTTGCCGCGAGGAGAGGCTTCGTAAGCCAGAAAAAGATGCAACAAGCACAGAAGCGCGATGACGCCATCTTGAAGTTTTCGCTCCAGCTCGCCGGGTCGTCATGAATTTTGACAGCGTTTAATATAGCAGTTATTTTTCATTGATAAAGGTCGACTTCAATGTACTCCAAGAGAGTCAAATGCAATACTTAGGAATGTTTAATAAACTTTACTGTTCCACAGCGGCCCGAGCACGATATGGCACGATATTGAAAAAATAAAAATTTAACATTCATTTCCTGTTCCTTTTAAACCTTTTACTGTGGGGTCAACAAGAAAAGTGCTGTAAAATATTTTTACAGTCTAAACTTGTTTAGTGTCTCTCTTTAGAATTCCTTTAAAGTTAAAAGTGTTGCAAACCATTTGTAATTCAAAGCTAAGTGGAAGGTAAAGGTAACAAACCTGAGTGTAAAGGCCGTGCCGGACAGGGCGAGCGTAAAGCATGTTTTGGTGCTGAGCCTGTCCTCCAGTTCTTCGAGCAACCCCAAGACGGTGCGACGTTTCGATCGACGGCGTGTCAAGTCAGCGTAGTCGAGTGGAGCACCCAGCTGCGTAGTTCCCGACGACTCGTTAAAAAGGCCGTGGGTCTTGATGAATATTCGGTCCAGGGTGAAAGGCAGGTCCTCGTGGAACAACGCGGTGGCCCCGTTCGGGAGCATGGCAGACAGCGACAGGTTGCCCCTGCGGTGGTCTAGGTAGGCAGATGTGAAAAAGGACACGACTTCTAGAGCTGCGCCTGCGTCCCGGAGCAAGGCGTTACCGTCGAGCTCAAAGTTGAGTCCGTCAATGCGACGTCGCTCCAGCCACGTGAACAGGGAGTCCAGCAAAATGGAGCCATTCTCGTGCATTCGCTTTGCCGATAAGCCGTCCACAAAGACGTTGACGACTACCTTCCAATGGGGGAACAGGGTGTCTTGGATTTGGTTCAGCTGCCGAAGGATGGCGTCGTCAGTGGCATCTGCCAGGAGCTGCAGTGTGGCATTCTCGAAGACAAGGCCGTCGTACACGATCTCGTTGCAGTAGAAACCAGGGAAGTGGCGTAGGACCAGAGTGTCTGGAGGTGGTCTTTAACGAAGCAGAGACATTGAAAAGATCAGAGAGCGACATTTAGAAAGCCATCTAAAGCCGTATATCAATCTAACTTCGACGAAACCATTTTAATAGTGGAGATGCGACGGAAACGGAGCATTCGCACAGGTAGGTTCTCATGCCAGCCGCGAACATTTTTTGCTACATTTCGAATACAACTGACATGCAATAGTTCTGATCACCACCTTCGTAGCGCGATCCTTTCGGGGGAAGGCTCCTTCCAAAATCCTTACTACGTGCTCGCCGCGAATCTCAACAAAGGTGGTCTAATCTGGGTCACTGCCCCAAGCCAGGAAGGAATGGTGACAGGAGGACTATACTTTACGTTAGGTTGTAAAATTTTAATCTAGGCAAAGCATGCGCAACCCACAATGCGTTAACGACAACAAAACGCACAAAATAGAAATAATCAGCCACAAAAGACTAAACAATCGTAACACAATTCTTAAAGTAAACAATGCTAGGTGAGTGGACAATACAATAACAAAAAAACGTAATACAAGTAAGGCCGGCACGTAAAAATAAACACATAATCGCAGTTTTGCCCGACACGCGAATCATCGATTGCGATAGCAAATTAACACACAGCTATACAGATTAAAGATAATAGTTTTACCTGCTGGATAAACTAGCAAAATGCGCTTAATAACTAAATTAACAAGCATGGTGCAGCGTGTACAGCAATAATGAACACATCACACTCGATGAGCGCGGACATTCGCTGTCCAAACGCTGGCGTGAGGAAGCGAAACAGAAACAGCGAGCGCCGTGATATACGTGCTGTCTATCGCTTCAACGGAAACTGAGCGGCGAGAACGCAGCATGCACAAAGGTATGAGCCGCAGAAGCACCTAGACTTCGCTCTTTGCGCAGATCGCTTTCAAGATTTGGCGCGCGCGGCCGCGGAACTACACAGTCGCTGAGGAAGTACAAAACCGCCCCCCTTCGCTCCCCTTCCTGCTAAACTAGCGCGCGTCGGAAGACGGCGCGCTTCCTTCCCGCTTTCCTCCCTTGCGCGTGCAAGGTTGAGCCGTGATCGTCGGCTCTCCTCGCACGCTTTCGCTTGCACATACAGCATACGGGGCGCGGCGACGGTTTTATCGCCCTTGGACATTATACGGAACATCACCACGGCGGTGACGCCGACGGTAATAATGCGCCTGGAGTGTCCACGTAATTGCTACGGCAATAGTAGTGACGTCCTCTAAGAATGCTATTCATCTCGATGCATGCTCCCCGAGAATTGAGTTCATATGTCGCGGAAGAAAGTCTTCATATCGTGTAGTGTGAAATATCCTTGGTTGCGTTGGCTGCCCCTGAAGTGCGAGTTCCGCTCCCTCTGGCGTTGTGCTTCGTCTAGGTCCGTGTTGCCTTTTTCTCGTTCACCACATCGCCGACGCTCGCCTCCGTTCTGTCTGTCCCTGTATGACTCTCTATCTGTGTCCCTTTCTCGGACGTCGGTCGTCTCCCATTTATTGTTTTTTTCTGGCAAGGGTGTCTATCATACTGCCTCTCGAATTTCAAACCGTCATTTTCCCCCTCGCTTACCGCCTTGCCCGATTACTTGAATGCGCTGTTTCGAAGTTCAGGCATCCTCTTTCTTGAGGAGAGAAGGGTCCCTGAAGGCGGCCCTTCAGACTGCACGTCACCGCCACCAGCTTACTTTCGGCTACCCACGCTCGAATCATGTAATCGCTGTCATTTGTCTCTGCTGCAGCCAGGAGGTCTGGCCGGAGTGTTTTGAGTGCGGGAACACCGCTGATAACACGTGGAATAGAAACGCGCCCGAACAACCTACCCAAGAACGACTTTAGCCGCAACTAACTGAACAGATGCTATCTGCGCGGCTGTGTACCGGTCTGTGGAGGAGACTATCCAGTTCGTTCAACCCAAAGCATCTGGCAGTTGTTTGTACGCCGGCTCGTTCCGTCCTGGGCGCCTCTAGCGGTTTTCACAGTAGCAAGTGACGCCGTAACATAGGGTCTTATCATCGAGTATCTGTTACAAGGAACCTCATGTTGCAATATGTAGTTCGGTGTGAAGAAGAAACCAATAAAAATGATGCATGGTCCGTCTGAATGCGGTGCCGCATGAGCCTCAGGTTCGCTGATTAATTGCCTTTCTGACATGACCTTGGAAGCTATCTGCTACGCTACAGTTGCATACGACTGAGGCTTTATATAAAATACAACGATTTCAGCTGCTCTAGTTTTAGTGGTTTAGTGGATATTGTGCTGTGCTGCTGAACACGATGTCGCGGGTTTAGCTTGTCGCGGTGCCTGTATTCCTATCATGAGATACACAATGATGCTGCAGGAAAGTGGGGCAGGTTGTATATCATGATCCAAAGCCTTGCGGTAAGCTTGCGGTTAGTCCGAGCGTTTACATTTCCTCTGCTATAAAGTGTCATTTACCGAACGTCTGTACTCTTGCTGTAGATTAGTGAAATGCAGCAAACATCTGTGATCTGATACCAAAGTGGGTAATAGGTAGGTGTGTCATCTAGGAGAGATACCGGAATTGTTTTCACCAGTGTCTATTTCGTGGTGTAGTGAATACAGCACGTGCCCAAAAACTTCACAATAAATATATGCTCATGCAATTCATACCTAGGTGAGTATGAAAGCATTGTATGAGTCATATTTGAACACAAGGTAGAATGAAATAACACCTTCAAAATACTATGATTTGATTCAAAAGTGCCGAATTAAATAATACACAGGAAGAGATTCCATGCTCTCACAGAGACAAGCAAATATTGCGCAAACTCTGTAGGTTATAAAAAACCTTGGCTGAAAATGCAGTGCACTGTGTGATTACTGTGCGTATTTTCTGCACAAACCATTTAATCAAATTGCACAATAGAAATGCCAAACACTATCAATGTCTCAATGTCTCCCACTTGTTGTCAATTTTAGATGCTCTTTGTACAGTTTTTATATAGTTTTTATTTAACACATTGCTATTATTTATGGCAGTCCCACTAATAAATCGCACTAAGGTATTAGACCGGGCTAGTCGGTGTTCCATCATGTTAAACCGCGAAACGAGACAAACGACGGTCAAAGTATGTTTCAACGTCCTTATCCCTCGTTGTGGCCAGCCTTTGTCTCGTTTCGCGCTGTCTACCAAGATTTCTACGAAGCAGTTCAGCTACATAGTTTCTGTAAAAAAAAACTCGGCACAGCCATCAGATAGTGCAATGCATCTTGTACTACTGTAATTTTCAGCATGGATTTTTCTAACCTATAAAATTGGCGCATTCTGTTCCTCGTTGTTATAACGTGGGATCTCTTGCTCTGTTTTATTTTATTAGCTACTTTTGGATAAGATCATATCATTTCGGAGCTGCTACTTATTTCAACCTTGCGCTGGAATCGTACTGTAATAATGTTTCGATACAACGTACTCACGTGGATATAACATTCATGACCATATATTTAATCTTACGTTGCGTGGTGTATTCATTTGAGCATGAAATAGACAATGACGAAAAGCACTTCAAGTACTTATCGCATATTACACTTACGCCAACCTATTCTTCATGAGCAAAGGACATACCTTCATGTTTAAGTGTTTTAGTCACTGAGTGTGCCTAGTCATGCCAGAACCATCATGCTGTAAATCTTGCAGCTGTATGCCACATTTTGATAGCATTCTTCAGCTAATCATATAGGCACTGCCTGTTTGTGTGTTTTTGTTGTGCCCTGTCCAAGGATTCGCTTACCCTGTGCAATAAGGTATCAAGTACCAAGCATGTAACTCGGCCGCAGTGTACAGAAATTCAACAATGACATGTGGTGATTCAGAAAGACGCGCCATTAACGCTGACTTCAACTTATTCTTCTAACCAGGAAGGGAACACAAGACAATGTGCGCTGTTTTGCTTTGGCGTGTCTTGTATGTGTTCCTGATATTTAATGCACCGCAAGTCGTCATTTTACTGGGATTCACTCGTACGATTCGCGATGACTCCGACGGGACGTGCTCCCGTACTGTTCCACGTGTTGGGAAGCGCAAGTTGTATCCAGGGCAATAGATACTAAAATGGGAATGCGGTTCGCACATGTTACACCCGCCAGGTGGCGGCTGCAGCAGAGAGTTGAGCAGCAGGGTTACAGTGATACACGGTGAGAGAACCATTGTTCATAGCGCACCTGAGGAAACCTTCACGGTTGACGAAGCACACGATTGGCCTCGGGCTGGGCATAAGCGTGTGCCACTCGCCCATCCACCCGTCCATCGGCTCTTCCTCCTCCGGCAGCAGGACGGCGCTGGCCGACCGCTTGTGGTGACCCTTGCTGCCGCGGAACGAGCTGACAGCCACGCTGGCCACCACGGCACACGTGCCCAGTACCGTGATGGCGCTTAACAGGTTGACCTGCGCGCAGCAAAAATGCCGGCGCTAAGTGCACAGGCGGTGACAGTGCGGATGTTCAACGGACCACGAAAACTCACCCTGTAACTGAATCCGAAGCAGACTCCCTGACTGGCTGTATATTGTCTCGCTCTTTTTTTTTTCACTGAAGCTCACACTGTTTAGTATAGCCGGTAGTGGAAACAGCAGAATCCGTTACCTGTGCTGGTAGCACTGTCCAAGTAAGCAAAGGTGGCTACAGGGTCACGGTGCCACATTCTCTCGGTGCTCTGCTCAAGTGTCTCGATTTTGGCGTCGAATAGAGATGGTTCGTTGCAGATGCACGGGCATACTTACTGCCATGGATCATTTATCATCACATTTTTTTAACTTCTTTAGTGTAATGGGTGGCGAAACTTTCACATTACTGGCCCAATTAGAAGCATTGCAAATAGTTGCTTGAACCTCGTACGTTTTTTTTTCTGCTTTATGCATTATGCGAGCTTTGAAATAGGGTTTTTTCGGTGTCCCCGGTGAGTTAAACAACACACCTCGTTTATATTTGTTTCAAATTATGTTATCAGCAGGTTATGGGTAATGTGCAGGCGAAAAAGTATGTAGACCATAATTATTACCTTAACAGTAAAATACGTATTCAGACAATTCAGAGCGTTACGAGCAACGCAGCATTTATTCCGTCGCCTTGGGAGAGCGATGAAGGCACGGAAATAATTTTTTTCGATTTTTTTTTCGATATTTTCAGGAACCTAAAGGCCAGTGTGCTCGAGAAGTAAAATAGGTGTGGGTGAATTAGTGAGTTTGTGAAAAAAATCGCTAACTAGACCTCGAAAGCGCTAAATGTAGTCAAGGTTTCAAACGGAATAGTCATATGCGGGCAATGCTTAACTTATGTGGTTAGATTACAGGGGCGCTATTACGTAAAATTATTCCAAACTGTTTTTATTCCAATTTCTGCAATCAGCCTCCACGGTTGGTCAAAATATTTTCGGGCCACTCTCAACATCGCCTGTCTCTCACGCGACGTCACGAAAACCTGATAGCTCCCCATCTGATATAACGTGCACACTGATGATGCATGTATAAACCGCACAAAAGAAAAATAATCATTCCTAATTCGACGCCTTTTCACAATTAGCCCTCTGCTATTGGCCCAATGTTTTCTGGCTACGCCCACTTCGCCTGTCTGTCACGCGACCTCACAAAACCGCGAGAACTCACCACGTCAAAGTGACCTGGACGCGAAAAAAGGCATTAATATGCCGAACAAAACTGAAACTTTTTCTGAATAGCCACAGACTGCCCCGTTCCGAAAGGAATAGAAGATGGCTGCCCGCCGATCGGTCAGGCCCTCGCTACTCGCACCTGCCGGTGAGCATGTATTTCTTTGCGCATGATAAACCTTTTTGCGTGGCAGTAAAACGTTACCGAGCCCTTTCGGCATGCATACGACATGGCTCTGCCAACTCTTCCTTGCTGATGATCCGCTTTAGCGGCATGCTTATCCTTCCGTTGCACGCCGCCGCGATTTTCGACCAGCCACCGCAAGCTAATTAAGTAAGGTGAAGCGGACCAATCAGAGAAGCCGGCACCACCCTCTTCATGCTGTTATCTATTTTCACTGCGCTGGCTCGGCCCCATTAAAACCCTCTCCACTAAAGCGTGCTCCTCACCTCTTGTCAGCCAATTAGATAAGAAAAACCACTGAATGTAGACAATGCTATTGGTTTTGAAAGCGAACAAAGGTGACCTCCTATAAACGAGTAGAGGGTTTGATTGGGTTGTTCCGACAACGCTGCGGGTCACCGCCCGATGCTTGCGTCGGTGGTTACGTAAATTTCACGTAAGGAGTTTAGAATCAAAACAGTTTGGAATCATTTTACGTTATAGCGCCCCAGGCCGCTCCAATTCTTGCAGATGTTAAAAAAAACAGCCTCACTAAAAACGGGTTGTGTTACTGCAAGATAAGATAAGATAAGTGTGCTGTCTCTTTTAGAGAGCAGCTTTCTTGGACAACCTTCCCGGGCTTTGCTGAGGGCGCATAGCTGCAAAGTGTTGCTGTCTGGCTGAATAGCTTACTTGATGTGAATTACGTGCAAATCGTGGGATCGAACTTCGGTCCCCACACAGAAGACGGATGCTAAAACCACTAGGCCACAATAATTTCTTTTTATGGCCTGTTTATTTTTCCAGGGCATTTGGGCATTGCAATAGGAAAGGAAAAAAATACACTTGGACCAAGTCGTGACCTGGCATGCTTACATTGAATTTTTTTGAAGTTACACTATTCATCCAAAAGAGGTGGCCAGTCAGGAGGCTCTGGTTGTGCTTTGTACTCTTCGCAGATTTAATCCACCTTTGCAATGAAGAACTCGCTGACAGGATGTGTGTGGCGGTCAGGATTACCGACCGCCATCTTTGTCTGCTAGATGCTATATAGTCCCATGAACATGAACTTGTGATATGGGAGACCACCCTCATTGTCCACGCACAGAAAACGAATGCCATAATTTGTGATACGTAGGTCTTTTTTTTTTCAGTGTGCAGTGGCAGGACGTCCCAATGGAAAACTGCGAAAACACGAGTCCTATTTTTTCTTACGTTTCACAGTGTACACATTTCGTTGTCCACGGGGCATTGATATCCTTAACCGCTTATCAATGCTTTACGGATAGTGTCCCAGAGTGAACTTAAAGAAATGCTTTTGGCGCCGGTGTTATGTTCGGTTTGTATTAACCCAGCTTAACTCGTCCTGTCCGGGTCTTACATTGAATTAAGATCTGTACAGTAGTGTTGGTAATAAAACATTAAGAAGGTCCTTATTAAATATCCCATTAAAGTTTTTTTTTTCATTTTACAGAGGACAGGCATTCAAATGAAAAACGAAAGTTAGAACATTAAAAACTCTGTACTACTTTAGGCAAAAATCCAGTCACACAACAGCACGTGTTGTTCGACGACACCAATAAATTCTTTATTTCACTAACATATAACAATACCATTAATGACAGTATAGTATTATTGCGTATTACGTTTATTACGCCTAATACTTCCATCATTTATGTTATCTATATTACATTTATTATGGTTTTTAAAAATTCGTTTCTTTAGTGGTGGAGGTAAATAAAACGGTACACAAGTTCTCTAATGATCGAGTGACAAAAACGACAAACCCCGACCACCGCTTTGAACTGAAACGAATTTGAGCGACTTTTTCGTTTCCACGTCGATTTCCACACAAATACTAATAATAAATTTATCTAGATAGAAAAATATTATCTAGATAATAAATTTATCTATATCAAGCACTTTGTGAATAATAATTCCGCCCTACGTTGGGTGCCCGCAGCTTAGCGGGACGTAGCGTCCTGCCAAGACCATGCCCCAGCTTCACTACCCCATGACAGTCGTTCCCTACGAGACTTTCTATCTCGCGCATGCCCCACCATTCTGCGCATGCGTGAGATGTGCGAGAGACATCTAGGGACTAATGATTCTATAGAAATCTGTCTTTCCTTGTGTACTAAAGTACTACAGAGGAGGACGACCCTATGCTCCGTTTGTCCCTAGTCGAACTGCAATACACGACATCGAATAAATACTTCGAAATAAGCCTTCCTTTCCTTTGTCTTTCGTGGTAGCGCACGACAGCATTGGGCTCGTGACTGGCAGGGCCTGTGTGTGAGTGGCGTGTATGACAAACGTTTCCTTTTTCAGTTTTTTTACGTTTTTGCGTAAGGATATCATTCCCCTGTTTCACTACTGCACTAGATGTTTTTTTTTCCATTGCTTCACTACGAGTCCTGACAGGGAGGGTTCCTTCCAAGAAGGGCGAAGGGACACGGCACAGAAAGGGGGGGGGGGCTTTGGTAGATGCTGTTTAACGGCCACAAACCAATTAATAATGACAACTGGTTACTGCAATTTCGTTCAGTGTTAGATATGTAATTGCAGGTTCCGTGCTACCTTGGCAAAGTCGCATTTAAGAGCCAGATTCCCCAGACCTCATATTTTTCTCTAGGGACTTTTTGGGTTGGCCCAACGCGAGGAAGAAGCACTCGTGGCGATCCGTTATCTTTCAAAGGATAACTAAAGATGGCGTCGAGTACACTTACTATGTAGTTAGGCACCACCGCCTTTTCCCCCTTCTCCGGTACCTCGAAGTCCAGCGGCTCCCCGTAGTTCTCAAAGTACATCGGATCCTTCATGGCGCCTAGATGTAGAGCCTTCTTCTTCTAGTTTCTATGCTTTAACGGCTACGATGTTCTTCTTCTTTGCTTCTTGCACATGCACAGCGTGCGTCGTGCATAGGCCGTCTCTTTGTCTATGAAAAATTACCGTCGATTATAAAACTCCCTACTGCAAAATTTGAGCTCAGCTGTATACGTGTTTTGATTCAGCCATTTATTGAGCTAAAGAATTTGAAACCAAAATTAGCACAACGACTGGTAGTGGGCTAGTGCCGTCCGCGCCTTCACAGATGGACAGGCAGTATGGGAACGCTGGCATGATGACCGGCTTCGGAGCCAGCTGTGGAAGTAGACGAGCTCGAGCACGAGCGTGGTCACGCAGTTACGTCGAGGGACGGCGACGGTCACCCCAGGAACGGGCGCCTACCAGCGGCGCTCTCTAAAGTGAATGAATATATACGAAATGATGATTCAGCCCTCTACGCTGCGGTATGAGAAAACGCAAAGGTGTTCATGTAAATAAAATGAAGGGCCTTATTCCGGAAGCTTTTCTTTCGTAATAGCGGTCTGCCATTGGCCAGCTACGTTCACTTATATCCTCGTCATCACAACTGACTGCCCCGTTTACTCCTACAAACATTGTTAAAATTATCATCTTTTTTGTGAATAATAGACCCGGATCACTTTGTGCGATATACAAAACAAGTACTAAGGGTGTGCGAATATTAATTTTTCAGACGGAATCGACTAGCAATCGAACAGTCCTTGAAACGAATTTAATCGAATATCAAATATATACTTCTCGAATAGTTTTGAAACAGTAAGCAGTCGTTATGACCATTAACAGTTCCCGCTCAACCCCTCGCACGAGGAATGTCATTATAGATTGCAAAAAGCGTCGAAACAATGTAGCGGCATACGCTATTGCCACTGACGAAGCACGTCATGAATGAGGCGTGAATGCAGCAGGTATCCTATCTCACGCATACCTCCGAAAGCGCAGCGCCACCTAGCGGCCGCACCGCTGATTCCTCGCCTGACGCATGCCTGAATATACAGGGTGTCCCAACTATATCATGCACCAAGATTTAAAGATATGCAAATGCCATTCAGCAGGACATAACCAAGGTAATGTTGTTGGCTGTCGCTTGGAGATACTCAGATTATGTGCTGCATTCCACGTAATGACATAGTAAGTCTGAATTATTTAATCAACTTCTCAAATGTTATAAATAGATGAAAAGTGTCAAGGAGAAAGTTGTAGAGCAACATGAACAACTCCCGATAGAGCTCTTTATTTCTCAATACGTGCTACATAAAAGAAGCCCGCGACTAGACGCAAAGTGCCTCGAACGGCCAGTGGTGCGGCAATATTATGTAGCACGTATCGAGCATCACAAAGTTGTATCGGGAGTTTTTCGTATTGCTCTACATTTTTTATTGACACTTTTCATCTATTTTAATATTTGAGAAGTCGATAAATAAATAATTGAGGCTATTATGAAATTAGGCGAAATGCAAAAAATAATCTATCTCCAAGCGTCCAAGCTACGGTAAACAACATCACCTTGGTTCTGTACAGCTACGTGGCATTTGCATATTTATAAATCTTGTTGCATGATAGTTGGGACAACCTGTATACTTGAAAAATTGATCCACTTCTTAAAAAACAACTGTTTATGGTGTCGACGTTTCGGCTGCAGACCGGTCTCCGGTGGAAACGTCGGCACAATATAGTTTTTTTTTTTTAGGAACTGCATCAACTTAAAAAAAACGTAACCTTGCGGCAACAGTAGATACATCTAGTTTGAAGTATATGTTCATGTATATATGTTCATGTGCGGAGATTTTTTTCAGACTAACTTAAAATCGTTAGGACCTTAGCAATCCCTCAAGGTAAAGAGTAGATGTATTTTATTTCAACTTATTTGACCCACGCTTTAACCAATAGGCCACGGACGCATGCCTAAAAAGGCGGAATAAAACACCCTTAATAATTTCCCTCGTGTAAGCCAGCGCTTCGATATCCTTGTCCCATGAGCAACAATTTACTCATAAAAGATCAGCGCCAGCATCACTTAGCTGATGATGAAGACCGATACGAGACCCGTTCATCGCCGAAGTTCGCTGCTCGTCTCCCATCGTGCTGTGCCGCCTTTCGACAAGATCGAGCACGTCCTGTCTCGTTATTGAAGGCGTTTTACCACTGAAGAAAACTTCTGCAAGCTCTTCAAAGTCCGCCATAGTAATTAAAGCGATTAGCATTCTTAGGGTACATCAAGCACTTTCCAGGGACTATGTATCTATCTATGTTTTTTGTATCCAACCAACTACCTTTTCCCGTGTACCTGAGTCACTGGCTAGTCCGTTACCCAATAGATAGCGCATCCGGCTGAGGAAACAGCGTTCGTAAACAACCATCGCACCAACTTGTGTCGCCTAGTATGTGTCCACGTGTACATACAGGCTACTCTTCGACGAACCTCTTTCTCGCCGACATTGGTCGCTGTAGATGCGGTGCTAGGTAGGCACCGCTGTTCCAAAAAACTCTTTGACGCCGACTCGGAGCACTGAGTATGTGCCACTCCGTCTGTGCTGGCCTTCAACGAACCTCTTTGAAAGCAACTTGGGTGACTAAGCACGTGCGATTAGCTGTGTGCCGTTCCTCAATGAACGTATATGACGTCAACTTGGCCAACAAGTCATGTACCGCTCTTTAATGACGAAAATGATCCCCCAAATTTCCCCGACGCTGAGCGGAATCGAACCAACGTCACAAGGGTACCTCAAGGGACAGCAACCCGACGCGTTAGCAGGCTGTGCCACAAATGCACTGGGTATCTTCTGCTTTCCAGTGAACGCCTATCACACCAACGTTATAGCGCGCTGCGCCATGAAGGCACTGGGTATGTTCCGCTTGTCAGTGAACCTCCTCTCATCTTGGGTCACTGATTATGTGCCACTGAGTGAATGGCCAGCGAGGGCACAATTCTAAGCCCTTGCAGCCCACGGCGCGCCACGCTTCTCGTCTAGGATGCCACGCGCGCATTTCTCAGCAGTTCCACTCGATGGTGCAGCTTTTCCAGAAAGAAGCGGGAGAGAGGAGGCCGGTTGCCGCATGACGCATTTCTCAGCGTTCGCATGCACCTGCGCGGCATGAATTTCGGGATGCCGCGCCCAGGCTTCGAGGCGGCAGCACTAGATGGCGCCGAGTGTTCTTTCGGAAGCGCGAAAGAGGAATTCCGCTGTAGGACACGTCTTATACATAACTAGTTTTGACGGTAGGAGCAGATTGCGTCGCTATATTGATTCAATGCTAAACGCTTTACCGTCGACCGTCATCGTTGAGATTGGGCTCTGCCGAATTTTCGAGAGATGCGTTCGTCACACGCGGAGCAGTGGGCGTCTTGTCTTAATGAGCAGGTTATCGCCTACAAGGACATGAACCCAAGGTTCGTTCTGCTGGGATCTTTTGTCAGTATTTTCTCATTTTTCATACTGCGTACGCCACGTTCATTATGCAATTAAATTTTGGTTGCTGCAGAACGCTTTCCTGTCTTTCTTTTGCCGCGTTTTTCATTGCGCGCTACCGTCATGGAATTAGCAATAATCCTGACCTTTGGTCATCCATAGTCAGCAGACACTCGCGCGACTCTCTCTTCATGGTACAAACTACGAGGCCTCTCGAGAATGGTTCACGTCGGAGAAGTCCATCCGCTGGAGTTTCCTTGGTTTTGTCAGGTGAATTTTTTTACGAATGCATTTTACCTCGCAGGCCCTGAAGCAATGCGCAAGAACATTCCTAGTTTTTTTTACATATTTTGTTCCATTAGTATTGAAACGACGCCTCGCATCACTCTCCCACATGGCTTAATAGTGACTACGATTACATTCACTTGTTTATCAAAGTGACGCACGCATCGTTCGTAGCACTAACTTATAAAGAAATAATAAGCAACTAACCGATCATGGAACCGCGCTGCCACTGTTAGCATTGCGGTCATCGACACGCTGCGCCATCGCGCCTTCAAGGTCAACTCAGCCTTCTTCTCGCAGGCACACTCACGCGCCCACTCGCACGCGTAACACAGCCTTGTGGCGTGAGCGTGGAGCTACGTACAGAAATATGACCCAGTCAACGCGAGTAGCCGCCATTCGGTGTATAGCCTTCAAGGCACACTGGCATCTTCAGGTCACACCTAGCGCACTCATCTCGAAATTGCAAGCACGTGGAGTCCGCTATAGTCGGAGCCAGAAAAATATTAACGCGGAAACTCCTCTGGGAGTTGTATGAGCATGCGCAAGTATTGTGCCACCTTTTCATCTCCACGTAGCCCGGTGTCATCAATGTTATGAAACTTGATCTGACCAGTATAAACGACCAGTGGTGGTGCCAGGTACGTGCACTGATTACGTTCCGATCAATATAAGCCGTTGCAAACCAAAAAAAAGCGGACAAACGTGGCCGACGCCCGCCAACGCACCCGTGGCAGACGCCACATAGGCAACGTAAGCTGCAGCAGCACCGAAAATGCGCGAGCTGTCGGTCGGGCTCCCAGGTCGAGCATGAGAGCTCCTCTGAGGGCTCTCGGAGCTGGAGCACGGAGTTTTGAAAGAACCAGGCGTATATGTTTCCAACGCCAAATTTTTACCAGCCGAACGCAAGGCAGAGCACTCGAAACGACACAACAATGAGTGTGTGGCGCCAAGAGCCCACTTTCTCCTCCGGTCTAGTTCCCGTTTTTCTCTTGCATTCATCGCACCTTGCAACCAGCTTCAAGAAGTCTGGAAGGGGAACCGTTGTACGGAAGCCCAAGATATCGAGAATTTAATAATCAATAAAATATGGCCGAAGCAGCATTTTGGGTTCTGATATACTCTACATTGTAAAAAAATCAAATTCACTACTTCAGCCCACGTGCTTAGTTATCGCAATTTAGGCGATGAATGTTCGGTTCCAATATATCAACTACTTTTCTTTTAGGGTTTCACTAAAAGCTTTAGGCCAGTGCTCCGACAGAACATCCACTTTGAAGGCCTTACTCGCATTACTAAGGTTCTTGCGGTCTACGGGCCTTCACGATAGACTTTAAGAACGCCGCCCCCTACTGCTCTATAGTGTATACTGTGTACGCAGTTTGTTTGTGCTCGCTACTATCTGTCTTTCTCCCCCTTTCACTCTCTTTCTCTTTTTATCCCCCTACTCCTTATCTACGTGCAGAGTAGCCAACCGGAACTACATCTGGTTAACCTCCCTGCCTTTCTACGCATTCTTTCTCTCTCTCTCTTTGAAGCGATAACCGTTGCTGTAGAACTATCACCAGAATGGCACATAATGCATATTCGTGTTCATTCATTCGCTCGCTTCTTGAGCATCTTTAAGTACCATGATCATTATGACAATGAAATTAGCGCAAACGATTACAGAGTTCTGCGTTAATTGGCAAATGCACTGAACTTTTCTTCATAAACTTGCAAGCCATGTCAGAAGACTTCATTGTTCTGTACCTCAAATAAGAAAGTAAGAACAAGAAGTATTCTGCCGCAATAATTATAATAATGATGATCTTAATAAAGGGGTGAACTGAGTGGCCCAATTTCAAATAACAACGTGGCGAAGCCAAGACACAAGGGAGGCAAGGAAGCGTTTAGGAAATGAACTGTTTTTACTTGAAATGTAGAAATAATAAAGAAAGACCTATGCACTGTGATTTCGACGTTTGCTTCGCGTTGAAGCAAGAGACAGCACGAAGGTCAATTCGCTCGGTGCTGCTGACGCGCTTCCTCACTCCAGCGTTTTGACAGCGGCTTTCCGCGGTCATCAAGCGAGATGTGTTCTTGTTAACCTGTGCGCGGGTGACAGCATGCTCCTTCATTTAGTTAGTAAACGAAATTTTTACAAGTTTATATGGCTCATAAAACTGCTATCCTTACTTCGTATAGATGTCTACTAATTCGCTATCGCAATCGACGCTTCGCCTTTCGGGCGAAACTGCGACTTTTTTCTCTCTCATTTCTTAGCGAGAGACTTGATTCTGAGAGCCTGTATGTCTTCAGGTACAGCACAGGAGGGATTATTTGACAGTTTCCTGCTCCTAAATTTCCGTACTATGTGAGGCCTGCGAACGTGTTTGACATCGACCACCGTGCGCGTTAGTGGTATAGCCTAGTAGCCTAGTACATATAAGTGTACATTTAAGAGAGGGGACGAGGAGACGGGTACTGCCGTCAAAGAAATGGTGGTATTCAGCATTGCACGCATAATGCAGAGGTTGTGGCTCGGGCGGTGGCAAATTGTTTTTAATGCGAAAGCATTATATGCCCCATTACGCGAAAATCCGGCGTCTTGGTCGGTGGCGTGACCGAATGATGGTACCAAAAATGGCCAATGGTAAACAGTAAAAACATATCGAAAAATGCTCGAATTGACGTCAGCTATCCCAAGGAAGCTCTTGTAAACAAAGCAAATGAATGCCTACGAAAATATTATTAGTAAATTTCAGTCTGGGTGGGAATTAAAGCCGGGCTTCCGCGGTGCGAGACGGGCACGCTTCCCCACCGCCACGGCAGCTCCAGGGTTATGGTTGACTCAATGAATGCCTAGTGCGTGCGTCATTGCACACGTCATGTCACAGTCATCTGCTGCCTAAGCGTGTGGCCTAGTGCGTGCGTCGTTGGGCACGTGAGGGCGCAGCCAATTGGTAGGAGAAAAGGGCAGTGCCTTGCTATTTGAGGCTCGAGCCGGTTGCCTAAGGACGAAAACATATCGGAACAAATATTCGGAACTAGATGAGACATGTGCATGCTGCAGTAAAGATCCAGAAACCACTCAGCACATCCTGATGGAATGCGACAGGATCCACCCAGCGAGAACCGTAGTTAACGTGCAACTCCCAGAAGCGCCTGGTTTCAAAGTGGAAGGAAACATAAACAGATCAGCCGTAGAGATCAGCAAGAGACGATTGGAGTACTGGTGGAAAAAAAGCAGGGAAAAGATGGATACGACCTGATCTCTTAAAATCATAAGCAGCGGCACAAGGTAATTTTTTGAAAAAGAAAAATAATAATGAGAGGTATACAAAATTGCTAGATAAAGAACATGTATAGTATACGTGATTAAATCAAGCAGGCTAGGTGACTATTTGTCGCCGCCCCGTTTCAAATGGGATGCCAATAAATCATCATCATCATCATCATATGGCGCCATGTCATGAGTGTATAAAATGAGTGTATAAACTAAAAATCATTAATGTCGAATTGAATGCCGCTGAGCGGTCCATCACGTTATGAACTCCTCGCGTGTAGGCGAGCGCGTTGAGCCGCTTGGCGTGTCTTCGTGATTAGGGGGTGGTGACTTGTGATGAAAGTTACATGCGCAGGAAGGCGACTCCACTCGTTTGATGTCCGTGGTAAGACTAAGTGAAAAAAAAGCGTCAGTTTTCCAGAAAGGAATACTAACTTTTTGTGTGTGATATAAGCGAGATGATACATACTGAGGAGGTGATATAAACGCATCGCTGCGCTGAGGATGATGAAATATGGCGAGAGAAAGGCTCAAATCAAATAACTTCCGGCGCGATGCAAGGGATGATAGGTGAATACTTCATTTCATAGAAGATATGCTTGCTGTTCTGTGGTAGTAAAGTTAAAATCACGTAGAGTGATGTTGAAACATTTGTAGTGAACGAATGAAGTTTTCATCGCTTGGATCCCAGTCGGAGGCAGCATATTCTAGTTTCGAGCGAATGAATGTTTTGTACTTGACTAATTTTATGGGTGAAGATATTTGTACGAAGTAAAGACGTAGGCACCACAAAATTCGATTAGCGTTGATCATTATATACGAAATGGGAACTGCCCAAGAGAAGTTTGATGTAACTGAATGTCAAGGTATTTGTATAAGAGCACTGTCTCCTAAGAAGTATTAGTGATGTGGTAAATGGACAAAACAGATGTTGCTCTAGATATGCGCATATATTTGCATTTCCTTATGTTAACCTCTATCAACTATGTATTGCACCATTAGTTATAGCATCTAGGTCAGATTTGAGGGTTTTAGTATCATCAGCACTGGTTATTTCTCGACACACAATACAATCATCGGAAAATAGTTAATGTACGAGGAAACATTTGAAGGTGAGTCATTAATGCAAATAAGAAAGAGTAAAGGGCCTACTTCCGTCCCTTCAGGGGCGCCAGACCAAACAGCGATGTGCTCTGAATTTCCGTTATTCAGACACCAACTGGGAACGGATAGTAATAAATATTTCTAGCCAATAGAGCAGTTTATAGTCTATGCTACGCTGGCGTAGTTTGTAGAGAAGCAGTTTATGGCCTACCTTGTCAAATGCTTTAGAACGGTCTACACAAAATTGCGAGGGATGCTTAGAACTTCACAAGAATGGGAAGGAGAAAGCCTAGTTTGACCGATAGCGATGTGGAATGAAGCTCTGATTCCACGCGGGGACGTATGCAAGGCGCACGAGCGCGCTGCGAGCGTTCTGCCGCCATTTCCAGAACGCTCTACGAGCGCCGCCGCTAGAGTGTACTAGACAATTGCCGCCGCTGACATGTCCCTCCTCCCAAGCGCCGCCACCGCGCTTGCCCTCAACGGCCCTAGTGCGCTGCTGCTTAAAACCCCTGAAACTTCGTAAAGTAGCGACACCCTGCTCCTCCGCCTTCACTCCTCCTCATTTCTCCTCTCGTTCGCGCTCCCTCCTCGACCGTGGCGCCGCCTGCATCGCTTGAGCGTAGCAGACGACCTTTCGCAGAGTGAATCACGCAGAGAGAATTCTTCCACCGTGGAGTGAATGCACGCATAGCAAGGCGGTGCGCTTTAAGCGTTCGCGCTGGCGTTCTATCTCGAAGTAACTTCGTGGATAGCATATGATTTTTATACGGAGGGTTATACATACATATATATATATATAAATATATATATATATATATATATATATATATATATATATATAGGGTGCTTCATTTTAGCTGCACCAAATTTGTAAAAATTGCCTGTGGCAGATAGCAGAAATATAATCCTTGATCGAAACTACTCGATGAGGTGGCCATTACTTCCGCGAGAAATCACAACGCCTACTTGAAAAATTACCATAATTACGCTAGTTAACTTCTAAATTAATTATTTTACGGCACATCTTTCAATCTACGAAATATATCCGCTGAGTTCGCAAGGCGTATCCACCTCGAACGAATTCTCAGCACTGATCCAGTTTCGAGATATTAATTTTCAAAGTCTCCGACGAGATGCATAGGTGTTCCAGTTACGTTTGTGCTTTAATACATAAAACAGTGTTTCCTCAAAAAGTTAACTGGAACGCCCATCCCTATGTCAGGGATGTTAGTCTCTTAGTAGAAACCGTGGCAAAGTGCGGTAAGGTGATAAAACACTGTGAATGGAATCGTGTAATTCATTTACAAAAGTGCGAGTATATGAAGGGGGGCGGTAACAAAGTTCTATAACAAAAGTCTTGATGATTAATGTCAACTAAAGCCTAAAGCGCTTCAAGGTTGCCCGTTAATCAAATGCGCTGAGAAGGAAAAGCTTGGGGGACTGCTAACAAAACGCCACCACATCGACTCTTAAAGGGACCCTGAAACGATTTTGACGATTTTGTACAAACGTACTGAGTCGTTAGAGTAGGTCCTTCTGATCATTATTTGACGCATCTAAGCTCTCTACGTAAACCGTGTAATTTATTATAAGGTTTCTAAAATGTACATCGCTACCGATTGCAGCACACCAAGCGGCTGAGTTTTGTGCCCAGGTGATGCGATTTGCCCAGAATACGTCACTGGCAGGCGCGTAGCCAGGGGGGGGGGGGGGCTGATGGGGCTTCAGCCTCCCCCCCCCCCCCCGAAATTTTTTCGTGCGGGCATGCACCACCGACGCCGGCAATCATTCTGGATTTTGTCTACAATGTCTTTTTCACGCTCGAAAAGACATTTCGGCACGAACATTGCGAACTCGGGCTGGATTTCGTGACAACGCCCTTGCACCTGGAGTCACGTAACGCAAGCAGCCCCATCCGAGCACAAACTTTCAACGGCTTTTCGATAGCGAGCGGGCGCGTTGCGGCATCTCGCAGCGGCCGCGGAATATACAGAGCGCATGGATTTCAATTACGAAACTTTATGGGTATAAAGTTCTCATAAATTTTTGACGCGAAAGGTGCGCTGACATTTCCAAAGGCATTCTTTAAAAGATTTTCAATTCTAGAACTTTATGGGGTTAATGTTCTTATAAACTTGGGCCAACATGCGCGCACTGGAACGCTTGTGTCCAAGCCGTTCCATAAATGGAAGCGCGCGCTCGCAATCTCCCACACACACGAAAATACTTAATGTCACCGTGACTGTCAGCTAGCAGCTGATAATTTTCTCCAAACATTTTCAGGAAGCGTGCATAATGTGATTGATCAGCTGGACCAGGGCAGGCAAAGTAAAATATGAGAAAACAGAAGAAAGTAAACGGCCAATTATTGATAATTTTTTTTACGGGCGACAAGGTCTGGCTCTCCGTGGCCACAGGGACAGGGGCCCTATGGATTTAAGCAATGCCCCTGCTGAAAATACAGGCATTTTCAGAGTGCTTCTTCGCATGCGAGCTGATTGTGGAGATACATATCTGAAGAACCATTTGGAAAGTTGCCCCAGTAATGCCTAGTATTTAAGCCCAGACGCACAAAACCAAATTATAGAAATTTGTGGTGACATTATAAAAGAAAGCCTAGATTCAAAAGCAGGCTGCTTCTCCATACTTCCTGACGAAACGACGGACATCGCTGGAATCGAACAGCCTACTGTTTCTGCAAGGTACCTAAACAAGTATGCCAACGACATCAAGGGAGTGTTTTAGGTTTTAACACCGGAATAGATGCCCATCTCTCATTGCGACAGCAGGTTCTATGTAAATGTGTAAATACTGCTGCAGCTTCTAGTCACCCTTCCAGTGACCACTGCCAGCGCAGACAGAATATTTTTAAGAAGAGTTTATTAAAAAACTACTTGCGCTATACAATGTCTGTGGAACGCATGGTTAGGCTGGCGCTTCTATACAGCCACAGAGACGTCGGCATCAACGTGTCCGAAGTCATTGACCGCTTCGCTCAACTTTCCCGCTGAGAGAAGTTTGTCCTTTAGATAGCGAAGCAGCAAAGATCAATGCAAGTAAAAAGCACTGTTCCTTCAGGTCCATAAGTTCTTAATTATGAAAACGTATGACCGTTCATTAGCTTTTAAAACCGCAGAAATCTTCGCCGTTTATTCTAGCAGTTAGCATCATGATCATAATTATCACGCGAATACAAAAATTACGAGAATACCAATAACCAATTTTGACCGACCTTGCTCATTGAAAGCCCGGCCCACGCGGCGTTCGCCAAAACACACTCGGATATTGGGTACTTCAACTTGCCACATCATTTGTGGCCTTCGCTTGTCCTTTTCTTTCATTTTCAGCTACCTGCTTTTCTTTCTTTTTTGAAACGAAGGAATACCCTCCTTTAATTTTGGGTGCAGAATAATTCTTGGCGTTGTGCAGGCAGTTAAATTACACGTTTTCGTACTGATTTATGCATTATTCCTCTATTATTCTACCCACATGGCGCTGTCGCGACCGCTACATAGCCCAAGTACATATCACAATTTCTGCGGTCATAGTTATGTCCTTGCCTAGATCATCTGTCTTTCTGTGCGCAAAGTTTACTATGTGTGACTGAACAACATGTTTATTTGTCTTATTTGACGCATTATATACACTGACGTTTGCTTAAATACGTAGATTTATTGGAGATTCATACGTATTTTTAAATATCTTATTGCGAGGTTTTGTGTATACAAGCAGTGAACTTTGTTTCCAGCGACTCTTATTTTTTTGCCCTTTAACGAGTTGTATCTTCGCATTTGTATATTCCATTCTATCTTCGCAATTTCTAATATATATTTTGCAGAACTCCCACTTTTTATTTGTACTCACTGCTGCGAGTATTATCTCGGTGTAATTACAATACATGACGAGTTACAGCTGCTCCTGCGCAATCGATTGCAACGAGGGATAGCGTCATTGAGGTTTCTTCCTGGCCGTTGCATATGTAGAAAAATGTAAACAAGGTTATTGAGTGACAAAGATTCATCAAAATATTTGTCCTCAACTTATTCACTTCATGGCCTTACGTTTTTCATATTGCTATCGTTTTGCTGATTGCGAACTGATATTGACCCCTTTCGCGGCAATCCCGTGGGCGCTGCCATATATGATCACGTGGTGACGCGTCCATTGCTTGCCTCAACTGCCTCCGTTGCCTCCTTGTTTACAATGACGCCCGCGCGGCTTAGAAAACCTCTGTTTTCGGAGATATCATAGACAGTGACTAGATGGACGACACTAAGCTTTGATCACAGCTTCAGAGAGCATGCAAAAGCGCTTTCTGAGCTGATTAAGCTATGTCCAAATGGCATAAGCAGCGTATATGGTGCTTGTTCTAAAAGCGGGGCTAAATATGTATTCCAAGCTGTCCGATTATGAATTCAGTCAGGATTAGTGTGTTTTGCTCTTTGTTCTTTATTCGGCAAATATTTTGAAGCAGTGGCTTGCCAGTTTGACTCAGTGAAGTTCCTCGGTGCGGCCACTTTCTGATTATTTTCTGCCTAATCACTCGCGGGTGTGCTCAGTTCCGAATCCGATAGACTTGCTCTTGCAGCGCACAAGGCTTGAAACGTAGCTGTTTTGTACATTGTAATACCTTGCAGCAAATATATATTACAGCTAGTAACTTGCTTACTCTTGTGGGCCATCACGAAACATTCAGCTTCGACCATTGGTGCGCCATAGGTGTATTCCGTCCTTTATTGTGTGTATACAGTGCGCATATATTCAAGTGTGAGTCCAGTCACTTATTCTTGATACGTCGGCGATAGAGTGGGCGTAAGTTTTCCTGCCATTTGGACAGATGTGTATAGATAACGTGCGCGAAACTTACTGTGACAGGAAGCGGCGCTACTCCCTTTGTCATTGTTTAACGAGTGGTACTCACTGTTGCCGACGTTCTGGGGATGAAACCCTTTCTTTAAAGGTTAGCGATACAAGGCTGGTGGATGAGCAAATTTCTATATCCTCGAGGAAAGCCGCACATCACGAAGTGCCGGTAACACGTTCGGACAGTTGCAGCAGCGGTCCGCGAATTTCGCCACACAGATTCATTCTATTCCTTAACATGCCAGTCAATATTTTTGCAGCCAACTACTGCACACGTCTTCAATCCACATTATTCAATCTAGCATGATTAGAGCACACTGTATTAGTGAAAACTCAGTTGCATTTCCGACAGCTGATCGCACAGAAGCAAGGTAGAAGCGGTAATGGTTTCGTATTCGTGCGCGGTCGCTGAGGAGAGGTATGGTGCGCCGCCGTGAGTGCTATCTCGTTTCTCTAAAACAAACTGCTCCGCGAAAAGGGTCAATAGTTCTAAAGTTCATGTGATGTTTTCTTTACTTATTAATTAGACAAAAAAAACGCGGAAGCATTGATATCAGTTATTTCTGCCACAATTTTTGGGGCATACGAATTTATTATTTTATGACAACATACACATTTCAATGGACAGTGCATAGCGTTCTATAATTCGTTTGCAGCATCTAATATACAATGGAATTGGCAATGCAGTTATTATTCATGCATTTGATCCCTCGACAAATTCTATAAGGAGGAGGCCGCGCTGCAACATGAGCCCCCCCTCCCGAAAAAAATTTCTGGCTACGCCACTGGTCACTGGGCCAGCTATCCGATTGGCTGCCCAGGGCGCGTCATGGATAATTTTTCCAACATTATGGTGAACAAATGTTGCTCGTATTAGTTTAGATGTTAGTTAATTTGTTTCTATAAAAAGAAAGTAACAGAAAGAGAATGCACAAGGACATGTATCACTACACAAAAAGCACTTCCGGCCCACAGAAAGTGTGGTCTGCTTGTGTTACAACGTGCTCCGTGTTCACGAGAGCTGCGCGGTCAGTGTTAGTCTTGTTCTTCTTTCTTTTCGCAAGCACCATGGTTCGCCCTTGCGTTGCGGGCTGTAAACGTAGCGATCGGCGACATGTCAAGCTGCGACATCGTGCCCCGTTGCAAGGCAGCAGACGAGCGAAATGGCTGCGGCGCATCGGACTGACGGTATCCAAACGGCGCCAGCATCTACGCGTTTGCGGCCGTCACTTCACGTCGAAGGATTGCCACAACAGAATTTAGCTTGTCCGGTATTCAGGTGAACGCAAGCGTAAGTGTACTGGCCGTTTTACCAAATTTTGCGTGATGAACGGGGGGGGGGCAAATGTAACTGCTTGCACGGTGCAGCCACCTGGCGGCACAAAGCTCAACCAAACACACAGGTAATATAGCAGTAACCAAGTTTTTTCTAATTTGCTGCTGGCTCAATTTTTTGGCAGGAGCGTAATCTTGAACACGTTGTCTTTTTACATGTTTCAAATGTTTTACACTTGGTTACAGGAATATTAGATCTGTATATGGCTGTTTAGGCTCTGCGCCACCGGATGGCTGGACCGTGCATGCCGATCAGGCCGCTCACGAACGTCTACGAGGCTCCTTCATCACAGCGGTATGGAGGGGCTTTAGTTTACGCATCTGGCTATCCGTCAAAACACCCAGCTTGCCTGTGTTACCGGAATACCGGACACGCTCGGCGCTGCGACAGAACGCTCGACAACGCACGCTGCTTCATCGCTCTCGCTGGGGATCGACGGCCGGGCGGCTAGCGGAGAAGTTGGTGAGCCTTCGCGTGCTGGTTCCAAAACAACCAGAAGTAGACGACAACGTACGTCACAACATGACGTAGAGCCAGCGAAGGCGGAGCTTAGCCCCGATCACCCAGCGAACAAGTTCAGCAGGAAATGCATGGCTAAGGAGGAGGGCAACTTGTAATCGTCCGCAAAATTTGGTCTAACCGTTTCAGGGACCCTTTAATATAAATATTGTATTGACCCTTTTCGCGGAGCAGTTTGTTTTAGAGAAACGAGATGGCGCTTACGGCGGCGCGCCATTAAAGCCCCTATATTTATAAAAGTAGCGCCATCCACTTCCCTCCTCCTCCGTTCCACTATCGCGCTCGGCGCGACCAGCGCGATCGAGACGCGATATCGACAGTGGCGCCGCCTGCGTCGGGCCTGCCGTGGCAGACGACAGCTAACGCGCTACCAGAGGAAATCCGAGGAAAACTTCGATCGCGCCCTGCGGAGACGTTTTCGAGGCGCGATTTTGCTTCGTCAGTCAGTAACTGGTCATAATAATGCCGTTTTGGAAGTAGCAACGCGACGATGCGAGGCGGCGCAAATATCAAGTGTGCAGCAAGCGTTTGTGCACGCCGGATGGTAAACAAAAAAAGCCTTTTGCCCTCGCCTTGTCGGTTGCGGCAACTTAAGGCGCAGCAGCATGCCATCACAACGAAGTTCTTGTCCCTAACACGTTTGATCCGTTTGTGCGTACAGCACTTTCGTCGCACAGGCCCGAGAATGGCAGTCGGAGCGCGCTGGAAAGAAAAAAATATACAAAAGCGCGACGCGAACTTCCACGTGACACGGATTGGCCAATGGGGGAGCGGAGGAGGCTGGGGCGACAGGAGGCGGCTAAGAGAGGGCGAGGAGGAAGCGCCGGGGTGAGCGCGGTGGCGGCAAGATCTAAGAATGGCGCTACTTTTATAAATATAGGGGCTTTACGCGTCATACCTCTCCTCAGTGACCGCGCACGAATACGAAACCATCACCGCTTCTACCTTGCTTCTGTGCGATCAGCTGTCGGAAATGCTACTGAGTTTTCGCTAGCGCACTGTGCTCTATTCACTCTTGTTTGAATCATGTGCATTGAAGACGTATGCAGTAGTTGGCTGTAAAAATAGTGACTGGGATATTAAGGAATGTAATGAATATGTGGGACCAAGTTCGCGGACCGCTGCTGCAATTGTCCGTACGTGTTTCCGGCACTTTGAGATGTACGGCTCTCCTCGAGGATACGCAAATTTGCTCATCCGCCTGCGTTGTTTTGCTTACCTTCAAAGAAAGGGCTTCAGCCCCGGTACGTCGGCAAGAGTGCGTACTGCTCTTTAAGCAATTATAACGGGAGTAGCGCCGCCTCCTGTCACAGTAGGTTTCGCGCACAGTATTTAAGCACATCTACCCCAACCAGCACGGAAACTTACATCCACTCTTTCGCCAACGTGTCAAGAATAAGTGAATGGGCGCACACTTGAATATATACGCACAATAAGTGACGATACTACATCGATAGCACACGAATGGCCGAAACTGAATGTGTCGTGAAGGTCCACAAGAGTAAGCGAGTTATTCGCGATAATACGCATTTGCTACAAGGTATTGCAATGTACAGAACAGCTACGTTTGAAGCCTTGTGCGGAGCAAGAACAAATCTATCGGAACTGAGCACAACCGCGAGCGATTAGGCAGAAAATAATAAGATAGTGGCTGCACCGAGGAACTTCACTGTGTCAGAAACTGACAAGCCGCTGCTTCAAAATATTTGCCAAATAAAGTACAAAGAGCAAAACACACTAATCCTGATTCAATTCATGAGCGGAATGTTTGGATAGCTTGAAATACATATTTAGCCCCGCCTTTAGAACAAGCACAATATACGCTACTTGCGCCGTTTGAACATAGCTTAATCAGCTCCGAAAGCGCTTTTGCATGTCCTCTGAAGCTGTGATCAAAGCTTCGTGTCGTTCACCCAGTCACCGTTTACGATATCTCCCAAAACAGAGGTTTTCTAAGCCGCGCCGGCGTCATACACTTCCATTGCAAACAAGGAGGCAGCGGAGGCAGTTGAGGCAAGCAATTGACGCGTCACCACGTGATCAAACATGGCAGCGCCCACGGGATCGCCGCGAAAAGGGTCAATAGTGTCTGTTTGCAATCTGTTTTCTGAGTACTTTAGAGAACAAACGTATTGAATTTGATATTACTTTCTTTGTTATGTAGAATCGTAAATAATTTATGTGGTTAATGGAACAACGCGTGGGAGCTGTTCGGCATCAATTTATTATGTACCGAATATAAATATACCGGCCTTACCTTCCACGAAGCTCGTTTTTTTAATCGGTAATTTGTTAAAATATTATGGGAACGGCCCATACGTAAATTTTTTTTCGTGTTTCTTTCATGTGATGGTTTTCTTAGCGTACGGTAAAAATGAGAACTGCTGAATTTGCTTGTGCAGTAGTTACCCCTTCTCACGCATTTATCTCCCAATACAAAAGGAATAAAATACATAATCAGTCGACAAATAAACGTAGATATTTATTCCAGGTTTATATCATCAACGGAAGTAAACGAAATTCCAGAAAGAGGTTCTTCCTATTGCAGATATGTGGTTAAAAATGAAATAAGGAGCGTTGGTTGAGTAGGACGCGGGCCCTGGAAATTCTGCCAAAAGTAAAAAAAAATGCACCAGGGCCGTCTCTTTTCGTCGGATTAAGTTTCATAATACCAGGCAAAATAAACTATAAGAGAACACAATTCGATAAACAACCTAATGGTGTGCGTGCCGATATTTGACAAAGAAAGCGCACAAGTGAAATTTCGCAACGCGATGATTTCAAAGGGTCCTGCACGTAATGAACGCAAATTGCTAGGCGTCTTGCTGCTTCGCCGGCTGCAGCTCTGTGGATTCCGGCAGTGGGCGCTCCCCACAGCGGCCTGGAGTGCAGCGGGCCCGGCGTCCTTGGTCCTAGGTTGGTTGCACTGCAGCCACACGCGCAAAACGTCACGCCATTCAGCCAGGCAAAGCATGTCACTCGGCAAACAAGAGTAAGCTGCCCACGCATCACTGACGATACTTCGAGTGCGTCATGTATAAATGTTGTAATAACTGAGGATAACGAATGAGGCAAACAATTCGTATTGGTTGTGTCTGCGGGGAAATGTACAACTTAGTTGTTGCAGTACAACCTCGTTAAACAAAACCACAAAGGACTGTACAATTATGCTCTGATTAAGAAGAGTTCTGTTTATTGAGCTAGATTCATAGAGCACTGCACGGGCCGATTTTTCAGCCCGGGCCCGGCCCGGGCACGATTTTACGATGGGCTACCCGCCCGAGCCCGACCATAAGTTTTATGGCGAGACCCGGGCCCGGCTCGGGACCGGAAATAATCTAGGTTACCCGCCCGGCCCGGCCCGCCACCCCTTTACCTAAGGCCCGAGCCCGGCCCGAACCCGGCCCGAGACCGAAAAAGACCACCGAGTGGCATTAAAAAAAATAAAATAAAGAAGAGAAAGAAATGAATTTATTCTTAAGGCATAAATACATGTAACATGAAATTATGAACACTATTTTAGCGGTATGAACGCAAATACCAGCGCGCGAAGTAGTACGAATGACCCGGCCGAGCAGTATCGCCAAAAGTTTCCGACGGCGCGACTTTGATGCGGCCCGATCCACTTCTATCGCCACGCCGCCACAGTATTTTTCCACGTCGGGCGCCTCACTGCAAAGCATGCGCCGCCCCAGCCGCTCGTCCCACTCAACCGTGTTCTAGTACACTCTAGCCGAAGTGCAGCCACGACCACTGATCTCCACGCCACGACAGGTCCTGAGCGCAGTGCATGGATGGAGTAAATGGAGAAAGAAAGCTTCTCGTTTGTCCATGGTGCAGCGTAATGCGCTGCTGCTAGGCGGCCGGTTGAGAACATGCGTGCTATCATTGATAGACGCAGTGCCATATTTCAGCCACGTGAGGAATTATCTTATCTTACCAGTAATCGTTTTGCCAATTCGCCTTTGAAGAATTAGCAAGTCGCGAACGCGCACCGCGCTGAAAGCATTAATTACATTGATTTAGGTAAGGAGTACAATGGCATCCTTTGGTTTCAGGCGACTTCGGTCTTTCTGGGGTTTTACATTCTGTTTAAACAGCGCAAAACACGACGGAAGAAGAAAAGGGAATACACAGGAGTAGCACTGCGAGCTTCCAGCTGCGCCGGGGAAACAGGTTTTTTAGAGTCGAGACACGCAGGATAACTCGCCGCACCTTACATGCACACCACCAGAAAGTCCGAGCCCGGCCCGGGCCCGCGTCAAAATACCCGAGCCCGGCCCGGGCCCGTGCAAAATCTGCCATACCCGACCCGACCCGGCCAACGGGCCGGGCCGGGCCCGGGCTTTCGGGTAAGCCCGAGCCCGTGCAGTGCTCTAAGCTAGATCCCTAGAGGTGCAGAACTATATGTCATAGACCCTTTTAACACTGATAAGCACGTGGAGAATAAAGACGTGCATGTAGCAGCTGGTGTGAGCGCGGTAGGAGATTTCTGGATTGACTACGCTTCGTTAGTTTTGATTTATACTAGGCGCCGGCGATATAATAGAGCAAGAACATCGCTCTTGCGCTTGACTCAGCGGCTGAATTAGCACGAACGCTTGCTGTTGGACTCCAAACTATCGAACGCTGTGCTGCACGGTGCCCGAAATTTCAGACGTTCCTATTTCGGCCATATATATGGGACAACTGGGGTGCTGCCAAGCCATCCGGACTTTACATGCTATGTAATAAATATGTATAGACTTTTTGTTCTTTTTAAAAGGAGTTCGGTGGCTCCTATCAACATACATGGAAATGGTGAAATTGCTTTTTTCGGCATCTACTACCCCGAATTTGATTACATTTTTTACGTTTGAAAGAAAAGGTATATTAAAGTGGCAGTAGGAAGAAGATTTCTTTTTATTTAGGCCGTAGAATTGTTATAAAATTGTAGAAAATTGCAAAATTTATAAAAAGGAAGCTCTCAAATTTGCAACTCTATTACGCGGCAAGGAGGAGCGATATAAAAATTATGTCAACAACATTTAATAATGCCTCTAAATCGGAAAAATGTCGTATAATATGCGCCCCTGTGCACTAAAATACTAATATGTGAATAGGACTACTGGGAAACCCTTGTAAAGATTGCAGAAACAATCGTAAGGTGTAATTTAATGTACTAAATTCTTCCTCTTTCTATGCTCTAATGGATGCGGTTTGCTGAACTGCGATATCTGTATTTCATGCAGAGCTACGGATTTGTAAACTTCGTGCTCGTATTTTTTCGAACTATTTTTCGAATATTTAGAAAATTTTGTAAAAACATTCAGGTCCTAAATCAAAATTCCGCTTCCTACAGTAACTAGAACTTAACATTTTCTGTCAGTTGCAACAAATTAATCCAGGGGTTGTCTAAAAAAATCATTTCTGCGTTTTACGTGTATTTCAATAGGTGGTATCGGAGCCGTGCACAAGCTAAAGCTTCCTCTTAACGTTCAATGTATGCGTAGAAGGCAGGCGTCCCAAATAAACACATTTTTTCTTTTTCTAAAAATAAATAAATTAGACCTTGCTTCTGTTTTTCTGTTCACTGAGTGTTGCGAGAAATTTGGTACCGAATAATGGCAGTTATTTGCAATATCCCAATACAAAATGAACCGATATACAGGCATATTTATGGATTTCGGCTTACCTAAATTATACTGTATAAGAAAAAAACTGCAGTAGCGGAAGGAAAACAAGCTATTGTCCGTGCGATAATAGACACTTGGTGTATTAGAGTTTCTCTATGAAAACGAGTTGACAATGTCCTATTTTCTTACCATTAATATCCACTTTCAAGATTACTTGCTAGCGTTCTGGTTGTCAAGCCATATAGTGAGAACCAAAAGTACTGCAGAATTTATATCGGGCTTCTGGCTTTATGTTGGTGTTAATAGATTAATTTGTTTTACTCATACGCCAGCAAGTACTGCGAGATCCTTTGTTTATGAGAAAGGGTTGGCCTCTCTGCATGTATTTTTATAACGTAAACAAATATTTATATTCGTGACTACCTATATGTATATGCAGCAAAGCGGTATAACTGTCATAGGAGATGTACGAGCGAGCACGTTAATGCTTGTCCTCAACAATGCAAGTATATCCTTGTTGGCGGTACCCCCTCCAAGCCATCTATAGCTTGATGAAGTTATATACTACATTTGATAGGGTGTTGTAAACTCGATCAAGTATACTATATTCTTCCAAATACACACACACACACACACACACACACATATATATATATATATATATATATATATATATATATATATATATATATATATATTGTAAGGCCGCAGCACAGCTGTTGTCACGTCGCCTTTATTTGGCTGAGCCACGCGCTGAACGAAGACGACGCGCACAGTGATGATGATTATGTACAGGTGAAGAAGATGAAGGATTAATATTTTGCTCACACTAATTACCCCCTCGCGCGAAAGCGGCCAACCTGGCCGCTGGTTATAGCGGTGCGGTACGTCGTTGGAAGGGCTTTAGGCGCGAAACGTGGACAATTTCTGTGCCACGGTAGCGGCCATCGGAAGGCGTGACAACGGGAGTGACGCGGTAGTTCACTGGCGAAGTTTGCTCTACAACAGTGTAGGGCCCTATATAACGCGACTGAAACTTGTCGCACAGGCCAGGAACTCGAGTGGGTGTCCACAATAACACTTCATCGCCGGGGATGAACTGAACGACGCGGTGAAATGCATCGTAGCGAGTCTTCCTATCCTGTTGACTTGCCTCGGTGTGGAGGTGGGCGCGATGGCGACACGCGGCAAGGCGAGATATTAACTGCTCACTCACTGACGCCGACGATTTCACGGGGGCATCAAAAAAAGAGACGTCGAGGAGAGAGGTCGGTTGACGCCCGTAAACTAGAAAGAATGGTGAGTAGCCAGTAGTGCGCTGTGCAGCGGTGTTGTAGGCAAAAGTCACGAATGGCAGGATGGTATCCCAGTTGGTGTGGTCAGCGTTGATGTACATGGAGATCATGTCAGAGAGAGTTCGATGGAAGCGCTCTGTGAGGCCATTAGTCTGAGGATGGTAGCTGGTAGTCGTCTTATGGATGGTGTTGCATGTGCGGAGGACGTCCTCGAGTAGCTTCGACAGAAACGCCTTGCCACGGTCACTCAAAAGGACGCGTGGCGCTCCATGTCGTAGAAAGATGGCTTCCAGGAAGAAAGTCGCAATCTCCTCCGCGGATCCTGAAGGTAGCGCAGCTGTTTCGGCGTACCTGGTCAAGTGGTCAACTGCAGTGACGACCCATCTCTTGCCGCTAGCTGATAATGGCAGCGGTCCGTAGAGGTCATCCCGATGACTGCGAATGGAGCGTCAGGACAGGGAAGAGGTTGCAGCAGTCCAGCCGGAGGTGAAGTGGGCCGTTTGCGGTGCTGGCAGAGCGAGCAAGAAGCGACGTATTTCGCTACGCAGGTGGCAAGTCCAGGCCAGGAAAAACGACTGCGGATGCGCTCATAGGTCTTGTGAAAGCCGAGATGTCCAGCCGTGGGATCATCGTGAAATGTCTTCAATATCTGTTCCCTGAGTGATCGAGGAGCGACAGGAACCCAACGCTGTCCTTCGGGGTGGAAAACATACCGGTAGAGGATTGAGTTTTCACACTTGAAGTGCTGTAACAGGCGACGTGCTCGCGCGTTAGGAGGACGAGATGAGCCGTGAAGGCGTTCCATAATTGAGTGGCAGTAAGCGTCGTCGCGTTGGAGGGACGCGAACGTCTCAGGGTGGAAAGAAGGAAGACCGTTGAGAGCGGCGAGTGAAAGAACTGCAGAGGACGCGTGTGCAGGCTCGGTGACGGATGGAGGCAGGCCGGGAACGTCGGACTGCGGTGGTAACGGACAGCGGCTGAGAGCATCTGCATCGTTGTGTTTCTTGCCGGATTTGTACGTGACGTCGAAGTCATATTCTTGCAGACGAAGTATCCAGCGACCTAAACGGCCAGATAAATTCTTTAACGTCGACAACCAGCATAAGGCGTGGTGGTCGGTCACGACCGTAAAGTGGCGGCCGTGTAAGTACGGTCGGAATTTTTGGATGGCCCAAACAACGGCGAGGCACTCCTGCTCAGTGATTGTATAATTTTTCTCGGCCGATGTTAGCGTCCGACTTGCGTATGCGACCACGCGTTCCTCAAAACGTTGTCGTTGCAAAAGAACAGCGCCGATTCCATGGCCGCTGGCATCAGTATGGAGAAGAGTGGGTGCGGACTCATCGAAATGACAAAGCACTGGCTCAGACGTGAGGGCACGCTTTAAAGTGTCAAAAGCCGCTTGGCACTCGTCTGACCATACGTATGGAGTTCCTGAAGGAAGCAGTCGGTGAAGCGGAGCCGCGATGGTAGTGAAGTCACGTATGAAGCGCCGGAAGTAAGAAGCCAGGCCAAGAAAGCTGCGAAGTTCTTTGGAGCGTTGGGGCCTCGGAAAGCGGAGGACGGCGGTAATCTTTTCGGGGTCAGGCCGAATGCCGTCTTTGCTTACGAGGTGGCCCAGTACTTTAATAGTCTTGCTGGCAAAGTGGCACTTTTTGGTATTCAGCTGAAGACCAGCAGCAGAGAGACACGTCAGAACTTCATCGAGGCGCTGCAAGTGGAGTTGGAAGGTCGAAGAAAATATGACTATGTCGTCAAGGTAGCACAAACAAGACTTCCACTTAAGGCCCCGCAGAACAGTGTCCATCATTCGTTCGAAGGTTGCTGGTGCATTGCAGAGGCCAAAAGGCATGACGTTAAATTCGTACAGTCCATCAGGTGTTGCAAAGGCAGTTTTTTCCTTGTCGGCCTCATGCATCGGAATTTGCCAATAACCCGAGCGTAAGTCAAGACTGGAAAAGTATTCCGCGCCTTGCAATGAATCTAAGGCGTCGTCAATGCGAGGCAAAGGATATACGTCTTTTCGGGTTATTTTGTTCAAGGCACGGTAATCAACACAAAATCGCACTGAGCCATCTTTCTTGCGCACCAAAACGACGGGTGACGACCAAGGGCTGGCGGAGGGGCGGATGATATTTCGCTCGAGCATGTCGGCAACGTGCTTGTCGATTATCTCGCGTTCGGCTGGAAGAAACGCGATATGGTCGACGGCGGACAATAGAACTTCCATCGACGTGTATGCGATGAGTTGCCGCTGAAGTCTGTCCCAAGAGAGGTGAGTGTACGTCGAAGGAAGATTTATGTTTCGACAACAAGGCCAGTAGTTGATGTGCTTGCTGCGGAGTCAGATCCGTACTGATTGCGCTGGCGAGAGCAGTAGCAGGAGCAGCAGCTGCAGGTGGGCGTGGTTCTGCAGTACCAGTACTCGAAGCCATCACCGAGACAGGCTGTGTGTCCACACCGCAAACCACGACAGCACCTTTGGGAAGCAAAATCGGCTCATTTGTGACGTTGAGTACTGTGAGAAGAGCCGTGCCGTTGATGAATCGAACGAGACTCGACGCTAGTGCAATTCCTTTGGAGAGGCAACGGGCTGATGGGGTGACTAGAACATCGCCATTGTCAATTACGTCGGAAGCAATCACAAGAAGTTGCTCGTGGCCAGGTGGTACCACACAATCGGCTACGGTTCGCAGACGGTGGCGGGACTGAGGCCCCTTGTCGGTGTCATCGGTCTCGCGCATGTGGACAAGGCGTTGTCGGCAAGAGATGAAAGCGGCAGCGGCAGAAAGAAAGTCCCAACCAAGAATGAGCATATAAGCGCAGGAAGTCAGCACTGCGAACGGAATATGGTGGCGAATCCCATCAATAAAAACTCGAACGGTACACTGTGCCGATGGCCGTATCGTAAGGTTATTCGCGCTACGTAAAGGAGTGCCATGGTAAGGTGTAGTGACCTTGCGTAGACGAGAGCACAAATCGGCATGAATAATAGAAATAGCGGCTCCAGTATCAACTAATGCTCGAACAGGCACACCTTCAGCATACACTAATAACAAATTGGCCGGGCTCTCAGGAGGTGTTGTTTGTCCGAGCGATGCAGCTTTCCCTCCAAAAACTGCACCATCTAGTTTTCCGAGTGGTAGTCGGTATGGGTGACTGGCTGGAGATGGCGATGTTGAGCGTCGGAGAGGGGAAGGAGAGCGGCGGCGTCCTGGACGGTAGTTTCGAGGAGCGTCGGGTGGAGCGGGTGGGGAGAAGGAACGTGTTGAAGGGCGGCGCTGTATTGGCTCGGAAAGGACACCAGATCCCTCTCGTAAGCATCGTAGCCGCGGCGTTCGTCCTGCTGGCGCTTTCGACAAACCGCGAGATGTGGCCTCGAATGCCACAATAATAACAGATTGGGCGGGAGGAGCGCCAGGGGGCGTAAATGCAGTACAGGTGCACGTGGTGTAAGGGCTGGGACGTCGTTCTGAGGAACCGGAAGGGCACGCTGAGCGACGGAACGCTGCATGGCAGCAACTTGGGCGTACGTGAGTGGCGGATTTGGCGGTGTCGGAGGGTCAGGTCGTACAGCGTAAACCAAGGAAGACAGCTCGTCTTTGATGATGTCTCGTAGCCCAGTGGACGTAGAGTGAGCTGGAGGAACAGCAGAGCACGACAGGCCTTGTGCTTGAAGCTCTTCGCGGATCAGAGCCCGAATCAACGTGCGCAAATCGGCTTCCGAGAAGGTCGCGTGTCACAGACGTCTGGCTGTAACCGGATGGCTTGTAGGGTATCCAGATGCTGGCAGGTCGCGATGACATCGTCTACGGTGGTGGGGTTTTTAACTGCTAGTGCGTTAAACGCAACGTGTCCAATGCCTTTTAAAATGTGTCGAACGCGATCGGGCTCGCTCATTGCCGCGTCGACGCGGCGGCAAAGGGAAAGGACGTCTTCAATGTACGAAGTGTACGTCTCCACTGGTTGTTGCATGCGCGCATCGAGCTGCCGTTTTGAAACTTCAGAACGGATGGATGGTGTTCCGAAAATCTTCCGGACTTGGTGCTGGAAGGTGGTTCAATCTGGCAAGTCGCTCTCATGGTTAAAGAACCACGTCTTCGCGACATGGGACAGGTAGAAGGCGACGTGGCGAAGTTTCTGAGTGTCAGTCCCAGTGGTTGTACTCACTCACCGGTCATAGTTCTCCAGCCAGTCCTCGACGTCGTCGCGCGGGAGACCAGAGAATATAGTGGGATCACGCTGCGGGGCGGTAACGGTCCACACGGAGGCGGCTGGTTGGGGGGCAGCGGGGGTGATGCCGGAGGCTCCGGGTTGCGGTACTTGGGTCATGGCAGTGGACAGGCGGAGCAAACGGCGACCCGAACGAAGCTCCAGTGGAACTCGACGTCGTAGAGGTCTAGGGGATCGAAAGCAATCTCCACCACTTTGTAAGGCAGCAGCACAGCTGTTGTCTCGTCGCCTTTATTTGGCTGAGCCACGCGCTGAACGAAGACGACGCGCACAGTGATGATGATTATGTACAGGTGAAGAAGATGAAGGATTAATATTTTGCTCACAATATATATATTTCTTGCCTGCATCGTGAAAGCCCCAGTGCCCTATTTTACCAAAAGCAAGTTCGCAATTCCGCACAGTAAACCAAATGCGAGCTTTAACGAAACAAAGGGCTCCGCTAGCATGGCTCCTATTTGGTGCCTTCTGGTCAGGAGTTCTCTAATAAAACGAATGTTTTCTTGAGATTGACACATCGTTGATTGATACCTTTTTTGAACCATTTATTCATGTTCTTACGGACAGTTGGTTCAGCGGTCTTAGATGACTCGGCTACACTTCCTGTTATTAGTTCCACCCTTTTCTCTCCAAGCTGTCTGCCTCTCGAATATGACGCTGTACTGCATTATTTTATCTGCGCGAAGAGATGGTCTGCTTCATTTCTTATTGTGGTTCAGGGCGCTTTGCGCCGCTCTTCCATGACTGCCATATTGTATTATTTGAGCACCTGCGCGGTTTCTTTTGTGTTTCAACAGGACATATTACTTCTCTTTTCTACTTACCATCGCGACGCACTCAGCTTCACCGTAATACGACAAACTTATAGTATCCTTTAAGTTTACTCTTCAAAGCTAGCTCCTATATTTCCATAGGTGGTCACGGCGGCAGCATTTTGATGGGGGATGACATGCAAAAGCGTTTGCGTAGTTACATTTAGGTGCACTTTAAAATACCCATGTGGTCAAATTAATATGGACTACCGCACTACGGCGTGCCGCATGTTGTGGTTCTTCTTGCGGTTCTTTCAATAACGTACACTCCGACCTGCACAGCCGCACATGCTTCGCGCATGTGCGGCTCTGCGAATCAACTGCGTAGCTTTCAAACACACTGAGTGACCTGATATCCTGATTAGTAAAACATCATGTTCGCACACTCGTACTGTTGAAATCGGTTGCGGGCAGAGGCTTTATTTTTATTAATTTATGCCTCACTATAAAAAATGTTGAAATCGGTGATATGGTGGCATTCTGCATGTAGCTGGCTATCCATAATTGTTTAGAGTTTAGCAAATAGTTACGAGATGATGCAAAATGTTTGGGTAAGACAAGAAATTCTGCGTGCTACCGAGGCGTCTGAGTGACGGCAGTAGCAAGGCGACGACGATAGTGCGACAGCGACGACGATGAAATGACCTGAAGCATAGCTGCGAGTCGGCCTAGTTGGAACAGATTCATTTTCTCAAAATTTCCCTGTTTATTTGCGCGCAAAAATTTTGAGAAGATGAAATGACATTTCTTTTACGAATGCGAAAGCATTATGTGCCCCATTACGCGAAAATCCGGCGTCGTCGTGGCCGAGCGATGGTACTAAAATGGCCGACGGCGGGAAGAGTAAAAACACGTAATAATATGCTCGGATTGCCGTCAAATTTCTCAGTGAGGTTCCTGCAAACAAAGTAAATTATTGGCTCTGTAAAGAAAATTTGGTAAATTTCAGTCTGGGTGGGAATCGAACCTGTGGCTCTGGGGTGCGAGACGACCACTTCCCCGACGCCACGGCCACTCCACGGTTCGGGCTGACTAAAGGTGCGCCTAGTGCGTGCGTCAATGCACACGTCACGTGGTAGTCATATGGCTGACTAAAGATGTGGCCTAGTGCGTGCGTCATTGTGCACGTGACGGCGCAGCCAATGGGAAGGAGGTGGCGCCACGTCATGTGTGTATGTATGTGTTTGTAGCGCGCTGCCTCCCGCCCGTCACTAGCTCTTCGAATTTCATGCGTGCTGTGTCTACGGCGATGGACTTTCGACGTCACGTCATGAGTGTGTAAAATGAGCGGGTTTTGGCCAACGTATACGCAACACACACACCGAATCAACAGAAAGAACTTTATGTATGTCGAACACATGAGTCGAAAACATTTCACCAAAGGACTATAATGCTTTCGCATTCCCAACGTAAGAGTCTTGCGTAGCTCTGCCGAATTTTGAATGATCGAAGTAAATTTATTCTCATGTACATACAAAAGGGCCTCATAAAGAGGACGTGGCTTAAAGGCGTTCGAGGGCCGACAACAGGCATGACAAACGGCAGCACAGCTCGAGTGTAGCAGCACTCATAAAAATACCTCGAGATAATCATCTCTCTAGCCATTACACAAATGAGGTCCCAGTCGGCACCTATCCACACACACAAAATAGACTTTATGCAGACATCTTCTACATGGAAAGAGAGCATTTAACTATTTATTCCACTCCATCGAATAAGCGTTACAGACTGGGGTTTCCAACCAGTACCGATCTTAAGTTAGCGCTCTGGGTAAACTGGGCCGTTCCGGAAGGCTGCGCAGTTATGCCGTCTAAATGCGCCAGCTGCCAGAGGAAAATATATATCAAATAAATTCTGTGGTTTAACGCACCAAAACGTCGATTTGGTTTGAGGCACGTCGTAGGGGGAGACTGCGGATTAATTTTGACCATCTGGGGTTCTTTACCCCTGCATGAACCTGAATCTAAGTACTCGAGGGTTTTGGCGTGTCGCTTGCATGAAAATGTGGCCGCCACATTCGAACCATCGACCTCGAGCTCAGCAGCGCAACGTTACCGTCAGTAAGCTATTGTGGCGGGTTAGCTTGCACAGGATGAATGGGGTAAAATGGCGTGCTCTCATTATAAGTTATTTGTTCCTATGCGACGTCCCGCCCGCGCCAAGTGTCCCGAACCGCGAGGTTATCATAAAATGAGGGCCATGCATACGTCTGTAGGCAATTGGTTGGGGAGCACCAGGCTACTGCACTAGGGGTTCAGCGTTCAAATCTTACCTTCACGCCAATAATTTTTTTTCATAAAAGTGGCCCAAGCGAACGAGGACAGGAACCTACCTACTAGCCAAACGACCGCAAATGTGCGCGGTAAGAGGCAAGCGACGCTTGGCGACACAAGTCGCCATTTGATGTAGAACGCACAACTCTAATCTAGTAGACGCGTCACCTGGCTTATAGCAACGTATGACGTCATAGTGAAACATGCTCACAAAACACAACCAGCTGCGACACGGAGGTTACCCCGACAATCACGGAAGAACCCCGTGAACGTAGTTAAAATTGCATCGAAATTATAGAAATCGTATTTGTTGGCTTACGCTTCTGAGTGCTGAAATTCAAAGCAGTGCATTAGTATTTTGAAGAACTATGCTCTTATTGCGCTATGCAACGTATTCGGGAAAACGGGTAAGAGCGCTTCACCTGGCGGCCGCCGCTTCATCGTTCCTGAAGGAAAGTAGGAAAAATGTTCATGAGATATGTAGCACTGAAGTCTGCTGAAAGCACATTGTGTGCCAATACGCGTCTAACCTCAATGACGATGCACCAGACACAAACGTCAGGCGCAGCAGCACTCGCTTCAAACTATAAACGTCCGTTCATACGACGTCGGTATTTTAATTACATCCTGATTTCATTATCTTCACTATCTACAGAAGTTTCTATTAACAAATAAGAATCCAGCATATTGTATAATAATTAGAACTGTCGGGAATAGCCGTTGCTTATGTTATTAGTTACTTGCGCCACTGGTGGAGGCAAATGCTGTGACGTCGGAAAAATTACGCATGGAACGCTACCAAAGCGTTCTTGATTACAAAATGGTTCAGGAAGAGCCTTTTTGCAGCACCGCTCAATATTACGAATGGGTAATGCCGTGCCAAGAATTTACTGCTGTCTCTATTTTATCTAAAGCCTCACAGGCTGCGCCAAAAAGCGCGATCCACTTGAGGACCTTTCGCGCAAACGGCAAAATTGCCAGCTTTTAGAAGTTGCACCGGCGCTCACATTTCGCTTAACCAGGGCTTCAGTGAGACCTACTCTGTAATCGTCGATTGAAGAACTCCTCCCTGGAAGCCATAATCCGTCCAATGTGCCTCTCACGCATTTTTTTCCAGACACTCCATTCGTCAACAAGTGCAAAACAGTGCCATGTGTTATTTCCTGTTACTGTACTTGACATAACGAATGACGTAAAAATACAATCTGGGGTTTTACGCGACAAAGCTACGCTCTTGTTATGAGGCATGCCGTAGTGCGGGGCACGAGATTATTTTACACCACCTGGAGATCTTTAAGGTGCAGTCAATGCACAGAACATGGGCATTTTGCATTTCGCCTCTGGTGAGAGCAGAAAAATGAAGCGTGCCATCACCACGTGCGCGGGCCAGGGGACACGGTGTTCCGATAAAGAAGTCCCACTGAGCAATCGTAACCTACCGAAGTAGAGGCACATCATTCTTCACATAGTGGTGCCGAAACCCGGGAAGGAGACTGCCGTCCGCACAAACGATCATGGACCGACTATATGCCGTCAGCGTGGCGTGATTCGAAGCGCAGCTACCAGAGTCATCGCCGCAGAAATTCAAGGGTTGTAGGGAATTCAACCGATGCCTACCGACTTGGCTAGGGCTCTAGGCGGCATCGACGAATGCAGCAGCACCCACATCGAGCTCCGCAATATCCATGTTTTTGTTGGTTATAGTTCCTGTAATCGACTGAAATTATGTTTCATCGTCACCGTGAACTGATACAGAACCCAGGGACACCATCTTTCTGGTCCTAGGTACGTTTTCGGGGGCTCCAGGACCTTGAGAAGATACCAGCCACGCGGCGTCGGAGGTAGCCCGAATGAGAGCTAAGGCGCGGCGGTTGCCGCCGCGCCGCGTCGGTACAGAGTCCGTCACACGACCCTGACGCATATGGCGTCTCACCACCTCGCCTCTGTTGCGGCAGGCGACTTAAACGGTGCGTCGGCCTAAGGTAAACTTCCCACATAGGAAGACGACATGGATTTCTCTGAGTCGTTGACTTCTCGGAAACCTATTTCTCCAATGCTTCTCCGACGCGGAGGTCTGCTGCGGACTAGGAGAGAACCCACAAATAGGTATGGCAGACGGTGCTACCGCTCCGACAAAACCGACAACAATCGCGAGAGAGAGAGAAGAGAGAAAAGCACTTAATTGCATCGTCGTCAAGAGTGTGCGTGATCGGGCTGAGACGCAGCTCGTCCCCTTTCACCGTCTACCTCCCCCTTAGACGTCGATTGCGCTCCGGCGGCGCGCCTGGGCTTGACAGATGGGCTTGTTTTTGGGCCTTGCTTCTTCCTGGCCTATGAAGGGAGGATTCCCATGACTCTTGTTCATGTTAGACCACTTTACGCCGCGGGGCAAGCCCAGAGCATGTGATTAGGGATCCGCTATTCTTCACAGCTTTTGGCATTTCGAACGAGTGCACCTCAGGATGCCCAGTGTGTGTAGGACATACGGTTTGGGAAGGGACCTTCGTCTGCAGTATTCGCCAGAGTTACTCTCTTCTTTCTTGCTGAGAGGGGATCTATGGGGGGGGGGGGGGAGGAGGGTTCTCCTGCCCATTCTATAGTGGTTGTAGATTTCTCTGTACTGTGTTAAGTCTCGCTTTTTGGACAGGGAAGTAGTATGCCTGCGCTGGGGCCCGGTGTGTAGTCCTCGGGCGACATCGTTGGCGATCTCGTTCCCTGTGAATCCACATGAGCGGGCGCCCATATTATTCTAATTAGGTCATTGCGTACGTTCTCCTTGCCAGGTTGCAGATTTTGGCGGCCTCTTTGGACACCTTACCAGTGTCGTAGGCTTTGATTGCAGCGAAAGGAACGCGTACAGGCAAAATGGAACGAACATTCGCAGAAGGGAGCAGACCAATCACCCCCAACCGCAGACGCGCGGGTGCGATGGAACAAGCTCCCACCCACTGCCGCGGGACCGACCTTCAAGATTATTCTCCGTCCACACCAAGGACTTCCGTAGAAGACTCTGACCAGCCCAATGCTAGCAGAAGCAGTGATCGCAGCCTGCCACAACAAAGTAAGGGGTGAGCAATTTATACTGCGCATAAAAGAAGGCTCAAAACATCGCAATAGTTTCAACCCTGAACAAGAGACTGCTGATCTCCTGCGCAAGGTCACAGTCCCTCACACTCAATGGTAAGAAGCACGCGTTTCAATGCCTACGCTGCCACCGGAGAAGGCGCCGTCGAAGGAGTCATTCATGGACTCCCCCGCATACGCCCCGGAGAGACAATCAAGGCAAACCTCCGAGCCGGGACACAAGAGATAGAAATCATCCAAGCAAGAATGCTAGGGACTGAAGAGCGCAGCTATCACTTCCTCGGAAACGGTCCTACCAACGGTTCGCCTACTATTGCGGTGGGGAGGTCACATGCCATCCATACCGCAACTTCGGTGCAAGTTTGCAAGACTGTCGCCAGTGTCGGCCATCGCACGGACGTTTACCCGCAACCGGACACGAAATTGTACACAATCTGTGGAGTTGGCGAGCCTGAAGACAGACACGATCGACTACTCACTACGAATGTGCCGTCTGCGGGGAGCAGCACCTCACGGTCGACCGCATGCTCGCCAGAAATGCCTGAAGCGGAACGCGACCAAAAGGCAGACCGACGAGCGGAAAGCACGGATCTGCTCAACAACACCGTTCACGGTGATTTGCAAATGAAGGACGAAGAATGGAGCTCAGCGATTTCCTAGAGCTCCCTCAACGACAACAAAAGACCCGCCCCTGACCTTGGCAAGCAAGAAGAATCAAGATGCAGATCGACGTCGAGTACCAGACGACGAATCATCACAGATCTAGATAACATCCTGGACGCGCAATATGAAGACTCTCAGCACCCAAACAGAAGAGAGCTGCACAGGCTAAGCATCACACAGCGGCCACAAACATACAACAGGCAAGCTGGGCGCGAGTAGTGTCTCCCACTGCCGATCCAGTAACTCATAGTCCAGCAGGGTCGACAGGATGGCGCGACAAGGCAGTCCGCATCTTGGTGTAACCGGCCGTCTTGTATACAACTGAGTAGTTGTATTCCTGAAGGCGCAGAGCCCAGCGGTCAAGGCGCCCAGAAGGATCTTTCAGCGAAGAAAGCCAACATAGTGCGTGGTGGTCAGTAATGACTGTGAATTGCCGGCCGTACAAATAGGGGCGGAATTTTCCCACTGCCCAAACGAGAGCCAGACACTCGCGCTCAGTGATAGAATATTTGCGCTCAGCAGGGGGAAGAAGACGGCTGGCGTAAGCAATAACACATTCTTGTCCTTGTTGTTCTGGCCAGGATAGCTCTAATACCGTGGCCGCTGGCATCGGTACGCACTTCTGTTGGAGCTGATGCATCAAAGTGAGAGAAAATGGGAGGGGAAGTAAGCAGCCGGATCAGCTCGGTGAAAGCACCAGCTTGCTCACGGCCCCAAGTGAAGGCAGCGTCGTTCTTGAAGAGTTGAGTAAGAGGGCGTGCAACGTCCACAAAATTGTGGGACAAACCGACGAAAGTAGGAGTAGAGGCCCAAGAAGCTTCGAACGTCCTCGGCGCACGCTAGCACGGGAAAGTCCTTCACTGCCCGTATTTTACCGTGATCAGGGCATACACCAGAAAAATCGACGAGATGTCCGAGCACAGAAATTTCATGACGACCGAAGTGGCATTTGGATGAATTGAGTTGCAGCCCCGCCAGACAGAAAACAGATAGGACCGTCGATAGACGTTCGAGGTGCCTCGCAAAAGTCGGAGAAAATACGATCACATCGTCCAAGTAACAGAGGCAGATGGACCACTTGAAACCGTGTAGGAGGGCGTTCATCATTCGTTAAAATGTGGCCGGGGCATTACATAAACCAAAGGCATCACTTTGAACTGATAAAGGCCGTCGGGAGTAGTAAAAGCCGTTTTCTCACGGTCCATGTCATCGACGGCAATTTGCCAGTACCCGGAGCGAAGGTCTATGGACGAAAAATATTGTGCTCCATGGAGGCATCCAGGGCATCGTCAATGCGTGGTAGCGGATAGACGTCCTTCTTGGTTACCTTGTTTAAGTGCCGATAATCTACGCAAGATCGCTAACTGTTGTCCTTTTTCTTAACTATTACAACAGGGGATGCAGGGAAGGTTCATGATGTTACGAGAAAGCATCTTATTCAACTTCGTGCTGATGATGTCCGCGCTTCGTAGGAGAGCGCGGTAGGGTCGCTGCTGGATCGGCTCGCATCCCCGTCTTAATGCGAGTGTTTACAACAGATGTTTGTCCAATAGGACGGTCTCCAAGGTCGAATAAATCCCAGTACGAGGCAAGGAGGCAACCGTAGTTCATTGGCAAACTGGGGTGGAAGGTCGGGGCGCAATCATTTTCATTAGGGCATTCAAGTCCTGAAGTGGGCAGGAGGCACAGCAAGAGTGCACACGAGAGTCGTCAGCAGTTAAACCAGAATGTTGTAGTCTCGGGCCGTGTTGATTTGCACAAGTGATATGCCGCGCGGGAGAACTTGTGCAAAAAGTCCAAAGTTCACTAGCGGAAGACAGGACGTGTTGTCCGTAATGGTAATGACGGTGTGAGGAAATGAGACGTTATGCGAGAGCAGGACATCCGGATTAGGGGATACGATGTAGCCACCGTCTGTAACGGGCGGAACGGGTGAAACACCCTTTTAGGTAACGGCAAGGTGAGGGAGGCGAATATGCTCTGTGGAACATAGCCGGATCCGCAGCACTATCGGGGGGATCAATAGCAACAATATCAAAACATTTTAGAGGAGAACAGAATGTTAAAAGCTAGTTTTGGAGAAATTCGAAAGGAGCTAGCTGATCTCAAACAAAGGAATGGCTCCTATACAAACAAACCCACCCCAGAAACCACGAACGCGATGCCACAGGCGACAGGAACAGACGATAAGCTGGACATATAGCGCAGCAAATACAACTTTTTGCGGAGCTGTACAAGCTCAAACGACAGGTACAAGACTCCTCTTCCACACCACGAAAGAGTCACCTAACAAACACAGAAATGCCAGCCCAGGAACTCCGACACGCAGGTGCAAACAGATAGCCCTGACCGAGAGTGAAAGCATATCGAAGGCTAATCACCACACGAGAGTAGCCGAAAACCTCGAGGACTGGCAGTGGAATTGCAGGACTCTTAGAACGAAACACACAGCACTTTCACGTTCATAGATGCGACACCTGTTCCCCCGGATATCATATGCCTACCAGAACCGGTAAGGGGATACCGAACCTCATTGGATACAAGATGCACACGCACCCTGACAATCCTCAGATAGCAATGCGGACACGGGCGGGCATAGCGGTGAGCGTGGACTACGTCCCTAACTGCACTATCCAACACCAAGTCTTCACCGTCTGGCCATGTAAGCGCGGCAAACCAAAAACAATTATTGCCAACATCTACAGCCCACCTAGGGGACAGGAAGGCAAAATTCGACGTGCTAGTTATGTCCACTTTGCGCAAAGTGAAACGAAACGATGGGCGATCATCCTAGGTGACTTTAATGCTCCGCACCTCTGATTGGGGCTACGATGGAGATACACCAAGCAGTGGCGTAGCCAGAAATTTTGTTCGGGGGGGGGGGGGGGGGGGGGGGGGGGCTCAGGTTGCAGCGCGGCCTCCTCCTTATAGAATTTGTCGAGGGATCAAATGCATGAATAATAACTGCATTGCCAATTTCATTGTATATAGATGCTGCAAACGAATTATTGAACGCTATGCACTATCCATTAAAATATGTATGTTTTCATAACAGAATATATTCGTATGCCCAAAAATTGTGGCAGAATAACTGATATCAATGCTTCCATGTTTTTTTCTAAATAATAAGTAAAGAAAAACATCACATGACCTTTAGAACTATTGACCCTTTTCGCGGAGCAGTTTGTTTAGAGAAACGAGATGGCGCTCACGGCGGCGCGCCATACCTCTCCTCAGCGACCGCGCACGAATACGAAACCATTACCGATTCTACCTTGCTTCTGAGCGATCAGCTGTCGGAAATGCAACTGAGTTTTCGCTAACACACTGTGCTCCAATCATGCTAGATTGAATAATGTGGATTGAAGACGTGTGCAGTAGTTGGCTGCAAAAATAGTGACTGGCATGTTAAGGAATAGAATGAATCTGTGTGGCGAAGTTCGCGGACCACTGCTGCAACTGTCCGAACGTGTTACCGGCACTTCGTGATGTACGGCTTTCCTAGAGGATACAGAAATTTGCTCATCCGCCAGCCTTGTATCGCTAACCTTCAAAGAAAGGGCTTCATCCCCAGAACGTCGGCAACAGTGAGTACCACTCGTTAAACAATGACAAGGGATAGCGCCGCTTCCTGTCATAGTAAGTTTCGCGCACGTTATCTATACATCTGTCCAAATGGCAGGAAAACTTACGCCCACTCTATCGCCGACGTATCAAGAATAAGTGAATGGACGCACACTTGAATATATGCGCACTGTATACACACAATAAATGACGGACTACACCTATGGCGCACCAATGGTCGAAGCTGAATGTTTCGTGACGGTCCACAAGAGTAAGCAAGTTACTAGCTGTAATATATATTTGCTACAAGGTATTACAATGTACAAAACAGCTACGTTTCAAGCCTTGTGCGCAGCAAGAACAAATCTATCAGATTCGGAACTGAGCACACCCGCGAGCGATTAGGCAGAAAATAATCATATAGTGGCCGCATCGAGGAACTTCACTGAGTCAGAAACTGACAAGCCACTGCTTCAAAATATTTGCCGAATAAAGAACAAAGAGCAAAACACACTAATCCTGACTGAATTCATAATCGCAAAGCTTGGAATGCATATTTAGCCCCGCTTTTAGAAGAAGCACATATAAACTGCCTGCGCCGTTTGGACATAGCTCAATCAGCTCCGAAAGCGCTTTTGCATGTTCTCTGAAGCTGTGATCAAAGCTTCGTGTCGTCCACCTAGTCACCGTCTACGATATCTCCGAAAACAGAGGTTTATAAGCCGCGCCGGCGTCATACACTTCCATTGTAAACAAGGAGGCAACGGAGGCAGTCGAGGCAAGCAATGGACGCGTCACCACGTGATCAAATATGGCAGCGCCCACGGGATCGCCGCGAAAAGGGTCAATATCAGTTCAAAACCAGCAAAGCAGTGCATGCAGCTTATATGAAAACGTAAAGGCCATGAAAATAAGTTGAGGACAAATATTTTGATGAATCTTTGTCGTTCAAGAACCTTGTTTACATTTTTCTACATATGCAACGGCCAGGAAGAAACCTAAAGGACGCTATCCCTCGTTGCAATCGATTGCGCAGGAGCAGCTGTAATTCGTCGTGTATTGTAATTACACCGAGCTAATACTCGCAACAGTGAGTACAAATAAAAAGTGGGAGTTCTGCAAAGTATATATTAGAAATGCGAAGATACAACTCGCTAAAGGGCAAAAAGAGTCGCTGGAAACAAAGTTCACTGCTTGTGTACACAAAACCTCGCAGTAAGATATTTAAAAACGTATGAGTCTCCAATAAATCTACGTATTTAAGCAAACGTCAGTGTATATAATGTGTCAAATACGACTAAATAAACATGTGCTCAGTCACAGATAGTAAACTTTGAGCACAGAAAGACAGATGATCCTGGCAAGAAAATAACTATGATCGCAGAAATCGTGATATGTACTTGGGCATGCAGCGGTCGCGACAGTGCCATGTGGGTAGAATAATAGAGGAATAATGCGTAAATCAGTACGAAAATGTGTAATTTAACTGCCTGCACAACGCCAACAATTATTCTGCACCAAAATCAAAGGAGGGTATTCCTTCGTTTCAAAAAAGAAATAAAAGCAGGTAGCTGAAAAGGAAAGAAAAGGACAAACGAAGCCCACAGATGATGCGGTAAGTTGAACTACCCAATATCTGAGTGTTTTTGGTGAACGCCGCGTGGGCCGGGCTTTCAATGAGCAAGGTCGGTCAAAATTGGTTATTGGTATCTACGTAATTTTTGTATTCGCGTGATAATTGTGATCATGATGCTAACTGCTAGAATAAACGGCGAAAATTTCTGCGGTTTAATAGCTAATGAGCGGTCATACGTTTTCATAATTAAGAACTTATGGACCGAAGAAACAGTGCTTTTTACTTGCATTGATTTTTGCTGCTTCGCTATCTAAAGGACAAACTTTCTCGGTGGGAAAGTTGAGCGATTAGTCACGTTGATGCCGACGTCTCTGTGGGTGTATAGAAGCGCCAGCCTAACCATGCGTTCCACAGACATTGTAGAGCGCAAGTAGTTTTTTAGTAAACTCTTGTTAAAAAAATATTCTCTCTGCGCTGGCAGTGGTCACTGGAGGGTGACTAGAAGCTGCAGCGTAGTATTACACCTTTACATAGAACCTGCTGTCGCAGTGAGAGATGGGCATCTATTCCGGTGCTAAAACCTAAAACTAAACCAATTGATGTCGTTGGCACACTTGTTTAGGTACCTTGCAGAAACAGTAGGCTGTTCGATTCCAGCGATGTCCGTCGTTTCGTCAGGAAGTATGGAGAAGTAGCCTGCTTTTGAATCTAAGCTTTCTTTGATAATGTCACCACAAATTTCTAATTTGGTTTTGTGCGTCTGGGCTTAAATACGAGGCAATACTGGGGCAACTTTCCAAATGGTTCTTCAGATATGTATCTCCATAATCAGCTCGCATGCGAAGAAGCACTCTGAAAATGCCTGTTTTCAGCAGGGGCATTGCTTAAATCCATAGGGCCCCTGTCCCTGTGGCCACGGAGAGCCAGACCTTGTCGCCCGCAAAAAAAAATCCTGAATAATAGGCCGTTCACTTTCTTCTGTTTTCTCATATTTTACTTTGCCTGCCCTGGTCCAGCTGATCAATCACAGGGCACGCGTCCTGAAAAGTTTGGAGAAATTATCAGCTGCTAGCTGACAGTCACGGTGATATTTAGTATTTTCGTGTGTGGGGGAGATTGCGAGCGCGCGCTTCCATTTATGGAACGGCTTGGACACGAGCGTCCAGTGCGCGCATGTTGGCCCAAGTTTATAAGAACATTAACCCCATAAAGTTCTAGAATTGAAAATCTTTAAAGCATGCCTTTGGAAATTTCAGCGCACCTTTCGCGTCAAAAGTTTATGAGAACTGTATACCCATAAGTTTCGTAATGAAATCCATGCGCTCCGTATATTCCGCGGCCGCTGCGAGATGCCGCAACGCGCCCGCTCGCTATCGAAAAGCCGTTGAAAGTTTGTGCTCGGAGGGGACTCCTTGCGTTACGTGACTCCAGGTGCAAGGGCGTTATCTCGAAATCCAGCCCGAGTTCGCAATGCTCGTGCGAAATGTCTTTTCGAGCGTGGAAAAGGACATTGTAGACAAAATCCAGAATGATTGCCGGCGTCGGTGGTAGTTTTGGTCGGCGGTGCATGCCAGCACGAAAAAATTCGGGGGGGGGCTGAAGCCCCATCAGCCCCCCCCCCCCCTGGCTACGCGCCTGCACCCAAGGGCCAAAGGCGTTGGTCTCATGATCAAGCTGGTCTGATCATGAGAATGGTTAACCCCAAGAACGGGAACAGCAAAGGACACGTCACCGGACCTAACTTTCGGCAACAATGGCAGAGTCGTCAACTGGACCAACTTGCGGAAGACCTCGGCAGTGACCACTGTATAATCATGTTTCAATTAATACAATGCGGGTTCGGCATAGATTAGGGAAAGCCACCATAAACAAATGGGTAGCTTAGAGAGAAATAGAGGCAAACCGCACCGTGTGGAAAGCACTACAGAATGGACGGAATCATCAAGTCCCATGCACAGAAGTACTGCACGGGAAATTGCGACAACGGTCGAAACGACGGCAGTCGACGGGTACTTAGTACACCTGTGGGAAGCGCGGAGAAGCTGACCAGACGGTGGAAGAGACAGAGACATAACAGCAAGCTCAGGATCAGGATAGCCCAGCTTGCGCAGGAATCCAGTGAGTACGCACGGCAGCTGCAAGACACCAATTGGCTTCAGCTTTGTGATACACTTAAAGGAATGCTTAGCACAAAGCCAACGTGGGCTATTCTCCGGAGTATGATAGATCCATAAGGAACAAGGACACCACAAGCCGAACACTCAAATTAATCGAACGTGAATACGATGGCACGACCGATGCCCTCATTGAGGACATTAAAAGCATGTAGATAGGAGCGCATGACACAAATCTATGCAAATACAGCTATAAGGACCTGACAACGCCGAGCTGGACTAGCCCATAACGGCAGAGCTCTATGCAGCCGCATAATCTTTCCGGAAAACACCGCACCGGGTCCGGACCAGGTTACCAATGCGATACTGCGCAACCTCTGCGGGAGTCACTGAAGCAGCTCACGGCCTAATTCAACGATAACGTATGGTCCGATGGCGGGCGGTACCGGAAGACTAGAAATCGGCTACAATCATACTCCTACCTAAACCGGGTAACCTAGAGATCTACGTAACCTCAGGCCAATATCGCTCACGTTGTGCGTAGGGAAGCTTTTTGAGAAGGTGATCCAAACCAGAGTAAG